>NC_092336.1:306886923-307207307 GCF_046630445.1 Rutidosis leptorrhynchoides | reverse complement strand
GGTTTAATTTATGTAAATATTAATCTCATAAGTATAATTTGGTCGGAAAATTCCGGGTCATTACATATTATGAAAATGGTATGCATGCCGTCAACTTTCGATGTAAAGAAAGATTTTTTTTTAAAACGAATGCAATGTTTGTAAAATGTATCATATAGAGATCAAATACCTCGCGATGTAACCAAATGTAATGTATTCGTCCAGATAGATTAGGATGGGTCATTAGATGTGGTATCAGAGCGGTGGTCTTAGCGAACTAGGTCTGCATTAGTGTGTCTAACTGATAAGTCGTTAGGATACATTAGTGAGTCTTGACTTCGACTGAAATGTCCCGTTCGTATTGATTATAAACGTTCCATATTAATTGATTTCGTTGCGAGGTTTTGACCTCTATATGAGACGTTTTTCAAAGACTGCATTCATTTTTAAAACAACCATAACCTTTATTTTATCAATAAAGGTTTCAAAAGCATTACGTAGATTATCAAATAATGATAATCTAAAATATACTATTTACACACGACCATTACATAATGGTTTACAATAGAAATATATTACATCGACATATGTTTCTTGAATGCAGTTTTTACATAATATCATACAAACATGGACTCCAAATCTTGTCCTTATTTTAGTATGCAACAGCGGAAGCTCTTAATATTCACCTGAGAATAAACATGCTTTAAACGTCAACAAAAATGTTGGTGAGTTATAGGTTTAACCTATATATATCAAATCGTAACAATAGACCACAAGATTCCATATTTCAATATACATCCCATACATAGAGATAAAAATCATTCATATGGTGAACACCTGGTAACCGACATTAACAAGATGCATATATAAGAATATCCTCATCATTCCGGGACACCCTTCGGATATGATATAAATTTCGAAGTACTAAAGAATCCGGTACTTTGGATGGGGTTGGTTAGGCCCAATAGATCTATCTTTAGGATTCACGTCAATTAGGGTGTCTGTTCCCTAATTCTTAGATTACCAGACTTAATAAAAAGGGGCATATTCGATTTCGATAATTCAACCATAGAATGTAGTTTCACGTTCTTGTGTCTATTTTGTAAATCATTTATAAAACATGCATGTATTCTCATCCCAAAAATATTAGATTTTAAAAGTGGGACTATAACTCACTTTCACAGATTTTTACTTCTTCGGGAAGTGAGACTTGGCCACTGGTTGATTCACGAACCTATAACAATATATACATATATATCAAAGTATTTTCAAAATATATTTACAACACTTTTAATACATTTTGATGTTATAAGTTTATTAAGTCAGATGTCCTCGTTAGTAACCTACAACTAGTTGTCCACAGTTAGATGTACAGAAATAAATTGATAAATATTATCTTGAATCAATCCAGGACCCGGTGTATACGTATCTCAGTATTGATCACACCTCAAACTATATATATATTTTGGAACCAACCTCAACCCTGTATAGCTAACTCCAACATTCACATATAGAGTGTCTATGGTTGTTCCGCAATATATATATATATATATATATATATATATATATATATATATATATATATATATATATATATATATATATATATATATATATATATATATATATATATATATATATATATATATATATATATATATGGGTCGACATGATAGGTCAAAACATTGTATACGTATCTATGGTATCTCAAGATTACATAATATACAATATAAGTTGATTAGGTTATGGTTGGAATAGATTTATTACTAACTTTCACGTAGGTAAAATGAGTAGTTTTTATCAATCTTGTTTTACTCGCCATTTCTTCGTTTCTAATCCATTTTGAGTGATTCCAGTGGCCACGGTTTCATATTGAACTTAACTTTATGAATCTAAACAGAAAAAGTATAAGTTTATAGTCGAAAATACAAGTTACAAGTCGTTTTTGAAAGAGGTAGTCATTTCCGTCGAAAGAACGACATCTTGATGACCATTTTGAAAAACATACTTTCACTTTCAGTTTAACCATGATTTTTGGATATAGTTTCATGTTCATAAGAAAAATCATTTTTCCAGAAATATAGCTTTTAAATCAAAGTTCTTCTTAGCTTTTAATTATCCCAACCAAAACAGCCCCCGGTTTTACTACGACGGCGTATATCCAGTTTTATGGTGTTTATCGTGTTTCCGGGTTTTAAGCCATTAAGTTAGCATATCATATAGATATAGAACATGTGTTTAGTTGATTTTAAAAGTCTAGTTAGAAGGATTAAATGTATTTGCGAACAAGTTTAGAATTAACTAAACTATGTTCTAGTGATTACAAGTTTATAACGTTGAGTAAGACAGCTTTTTATGTATGAATCGAATGATGTTATGAACATCATTAATACCTCAAGTTTCTTGGATAAACCTACTGGAAATGAGAAAAATGGATCTAGCTTCAAAGGATCCTTGGATGGCTTGAAAGTTCTTGAAGCAGAATCATGACACGAAAACAATTTCTAGTAAGATTTCCACTCGAAATAAGATTGTTATAGTTATAAAAATTGAATTAAAGTTTGAATATGATTATTACCTTGTATTAGAAAGATAACCTACTGTAAGTAACAAAGGTTTCTTGATCTTGGATGATTACTTGGAATGGATTTAGAAAACTTGTAAGTATACTTGCAATCTTGGAAGTATTCTTGATTTTATGAAACTAGAACTTTTGGAATTTATGAAGAACACTTAGAACTTGAAGATAGAACTTGAGAGAGATCAATTAGATGAAGAAAATTGAAGAATGAAAGTGTTTTTAGGTGTTTTTGGTCGTTGGTGTATGGATTAGATATAAAGGATATGTAATTTTGTTGTCATGTAAATAAGTCATGAATGATTACTCATATTTTTGTAATTTTATGAGATATTTCATGCTAGTTGCCAAATGATGGTTCTTACATGTGTTAGGTGACTCACATGGGCTGCTAAGAGCTGATCATTGGAGTGTATATACCAATATTACATACATCTAAAAGCTGTGTATTGTACGAGTACAAATACGGGTGCATACGAGTAGAATTGTTGATGAAACTGAACGAGGATGTAATTGTAAGTATTTTTGTTAAGTAGAAGTATTTTTATAAGTGTCTTGAAGTCTTTCAAAAGTGTATGAATACATATTAAAACACTACATGTATATACATTTTAACTGAGTCGTTAAGTCATCGTTAGTCGTTACATGTAAGTGTTGTTTTGAAACCTTTAGGTTAGCGATCTTGTTAAATGTTGTTAACCCAATATTTATAATATCAAAAGAGATTTTAAATTATTATATTATCATGATATTATGATGTACGAATATCTCTTAATATGATATATATACATTAAATGTCGTTACAACGATAATCGTTACATATATGTCTCGTTTCAAAATCATTAAGTTAGTAGTCTTGTTTTTACATATGTAGTTCATTGTTAATATACTTAATGATATGTTTACTTATCATAATATCATGTTAACTATATATATATAACCATATATATGTCATCATATGGTTTTTACAAGTTTTAATGTTCGTGAATCACCGGTCAACTTGAGTGGTCAATTGTCTATATGAAACCTATTTCAATTAATCAAGTCTTAACAAGTTTGATTGCTTAACATGTTGGAAACACTTAATCATGTAAAATAACATTTTCATTTAATATATATATAAACATGGAAAAGTTCGGGTCACTACAGTACCTACCCGTTAAATAAATTTCGTCCCGAAATTTTAAGCAGTTGGAGGTGTTGACGTATCTTCTGGAAATAAATGCGGGTATTTCTTCTTCATCTGATCTTCTCATTTCCAGGTGAACTCGGGTCCTCTACAAGCATTCCATCGAACCTTAACAATTGGTATCTTGTTTTGCTTAAGTCTTTTAACCTCACGATCCATTATTTCGACGGGTTCTTCGATGAATTGAAGTTTTTCGTAGATTTGAATTTCATCTAATGGAATAGTGAGATCTTCTTTAGCAAAACATTTCTTCAAATTCAAGAGGTGGAAAGTGTTATGTACAGCCGCGAGTTATTGAGGTATCTCAAGTCGGTAAGCTACTGGTCCAACACGATCAATAATCTTGAATGGTCCAATATACCTTGGATTTAATTTCCCTCATTTACCAAATCGAACAACGCCTTTCCAAGGTGCAACTTTAAGCATGACCATCTCTCCAATTTCAAATTCTATATCTTTTCTTTTAATGTCAGCGTAGCTCTTTTGTCGATTTTGGGCGATTTTCAACCGTTGTTGAATTTGGATGATCTTCTCGGTAGTTTCTTGTATTATCTCCGGACCCGTAATCTTTCTATCCCCCACTTCACTCCAACAAATCAGAGACCTGCACTTTCTACCATAAAGTGCTTCAAACGGCGCCATCTCAATGCTTGAATGGTAGCTGTTGTTGTAGGAAAATTCTGCTAACGGTAGATGTCGATCCCAACTGTTTCCGAAATCAATAACACATGCTCGTAGCATGTCTTCAAGTGTTTGTATCGTCCTTTCACTCTGCCCATCAGTTTGTGGATGATAGGTAGTACTCAAGTCTAGACGAGTTCCTAATGCTTGCTGTAATGTCTGCCAGAATCTTGAAATAAATCTGCCATCCCTATCAGAGATAATAGAGATTGGTATTCCATGTCTGGAAACGACTTCCTTCAAATACAGTCGTGCTAACTTCTCCATCTTGTCATCTTCTCTTATTGGTAGGAAGTGTGCTGATTTGGTGAGATGATCAACTATTACCCAAATAGTATCAAAACCACTTGCAGTCCTTGGCAATTTAGTGACGAAATCCATGGTAATGTTTTCCCATTTCCATTCCGGGATTTCGGGTTTTTGAAGTAGACCTGATGGTTTCTAATGCTCAGCTTTGACCTTAGAACACGTCAAACATTCTCCTACGTATTTAGCAACATCGACTTTCATACCTGGCCACCAAAAATGTTTCTTGAGATCCTTGTACATCTTCCCCGTTCCAGGATGTATTGAGTATCTGGTTTTATGAGCTTCTCTAAGTACCATTTCTCTCATATCTCCAAATTTTGGTACCCAAATTATTTCAGCCCTATACCGGGTTCCGTCTTCTCGAATATTAAGATGCTTCTTTTATCCTTTGGGTATTTCATCCTCTAAATTTCCCTCTTTTAAAACTCCTTATTGCGCCTCCTTTATTTGAGTAGTAAAGTTAGTGTGAATCATTATATTCATAGATTTTACTCGAATGGGTTCTCTGTCCTTTCTGCTCAAGGCGTCGGCTACCACATTTGCCTTCCCCGGGTGGTAACGAATCTCAAAGTCGTAATCATTCAACAATTCAATCCACCTACGCTGCCTCATATTCAGTTGTTTCTGATTAAATATGTGTTGAAGACTTTTGTGGTCGGTATATATAATACTTTTGACCCCATATAAGTAGTGCCTCCAAGTCTTCAATGCAAAAACAACCGCACCTAATTCCAAATCATGCGTCGTATAATTTTGTTCGTGAATCTTCAATTGTCTAGACGCATAAGCAATCACCTTCGTTCGTTGCATTAATACACAACCGAGACCTTGCTTTGATGCGTCACAATAAATCACAAAATCATCATTCCCTCCAGGCAATGACAATATAGGTGCCGTAGTTAGCTTTTTCTTCAATAACTGAAACGCTTTCTCTTGTTCATCCTTCCATTCAAATTTCTTTCCTTTATGCGTTAATGCAGTCAAGGGTTTTGCTATTCTGGAAAAGTCTTGGATGAACCTTCTGTAGTAACCAGCTAGTCCTAAAAACTGGCGTATGTGTTTCGGAGTTTTTGAGGTTTCCCACTTTTCAACAGTTTCTATCTTTGCCGGATCCACCTTAATACCTTTTTTGTTCACTATGTGACCGAGGAATTGAACTTCTTCCAACCAAAATGCACACTTTGAAAACTTAGCGTACAATTCTTCCTTCCTCAATACTTCTAACACCTTTCTCAAATGTTCATCGTGTTCTTGGTCATTCTTTGATTAAATAAGTATGTCATCAATGAAAACAATGACAAACTTGTCAAGGTATGGTCCACACACTCGGTTCATAAGGTCCATGAACATAGCTGGTGCATTAGTTAAACCAAACGGCATGACCGTAACGTGTTCTGAAAGCAGTCTTTGGAATATCATCTTCTTTCACCCGCATTTGATGATACCCGGAACGTAAGTCAATCTTTGAATAAACAGACGAGCCTTGTAGTTGATCAAATAAGTCATCTATTCTCGGTAGTGGGTAGCGGTTCTTGATGGTAAGTTTGTTCAACTCTCGGTAGTCGATACACAACCTTAATGTACCATCTTTCTTCTTGACAAACAAAACAGGAGCTCCCCACGGTGATGTGCTTGGTCGAATGAAACCACGCTCTAAAAGTTCTTTTAATTGGCTTTGCAGTTCTTTCATCTCGCTGGGTGCGAGTCTGTAAGGAGCACGAGCTATTGGTGCAGCTCCTGGTACAAGATCTATTTGAAATTCAACAGATCGATGTGGAGGTAGTCCCGGTAATTCTTTCGATAATACATCGGGAAATTCTTTTGCGACGGGAACATCATTGATGCTCTTTTCTTCAGTTTGTACTTTCTCGACGTGTGCTAGAACAGCATAGCAACCTTTTCTTATTAGTTTTTGTGTCTTCAAATTACTAATAAGATGTAGCTTCGTGTTGCACTTTTCTCCGTACACCATTAAGGGTTCTCCTTCTTCTCGTACAATGCGACTTACATTTTTATAACATACGATCTCTGCTTTCACCTTCTTCGGCCAGTCCATGCCAACTATTACATCAAAACTCCCTAACTCTACGGGTATCAAATCAATCTTAAATATTTCGCTACCCAGTTTAATTTCTCGATTCCGGCATATATAATCTGCTAAAATTAATTTACCGTTTGCTAATTCAAGTAAAAATTTACTATCCAACGGTGTTAATGGATAACTTAATTTAGCACAAAAATCTCTACTCATATAGCTTCTATCCGCACCCGAATCAAATAAAACGTAAGCAGATTTATTTTCAATAAGAAACGTACCCGTAACAAGCTCCGGGTCTTCCTGTGCCTCTGCCGCATTAATATTGAAAACTCTTCCGCGGCCTTGTCCATTCGTGTTCTCCTAGTTCGGGCAATTTCTAATAATGTGGCCCGGTTTTCCACATTTATAACAAACTACATTGGAATAACTTGCTCCAACACTACTTGCTCTGCCATTACTCGTTCCGACACCATTTGTTCCTTTCGTTCTGTTAACCGCTGGTCCGTAGACCTCACACTTCGCCGTGCTATGACCATTTCTTTTACACTTGTTGCAAAATTTGGTGCAGAACCCCGAGTGATACTTTTCACACCTTTGGCATAGCTGCTTCTGATTGTTGTTGTTGTTGTAGTTATTATTGTTGTTGGGATGATTGTTGTAGTTGTTGTTGTTGTTGTTGTTGTTATTGTTGTTGTTGCGCCGTTTGTTGATGTTGCGATTGTTGGGATAGTTGTTGCGATTATTGTTGTAATTGTTGTTGTTGTTGTATTGGTGATTCTTATCACCGTTTTCCTCCCACTTTCTTTTGACTTGCTTCACATTGGCCTCTTCAGCAGTCTGTTCTTTAATTCTTTCTTCAATCTGGTTCACTAGTTTGTGAGCCATTCTACATGCATGTTGTATGGAGGCGGGCTCACGTGAACTTATATCTTCTTGGATTCTTTCCGGTAATCCTTTCACAAACGCGTCGATCTTCTCTTCCTCATCTTCGAACGCTCCCGGACACAATAGGCATAATTCTGTGAATCGTCTTTCGTACGTGGTAATATCAAATCCTTGGGTTCGTAACCCTCTAAGTTCTGTCTTGAGCTTATTGACCTCGGTTCTGGGACGGTACTTCTCGTTCATCAAGTGCTTGAATGCTGACCACGGTAGTGCGTAAGCATCATCTTGTCCCACTTGCTCTAGATAGGTATTCCACCATGTTAACGCAGAACCTGTGAAGGTATGCGTAGCGTACTTCACTTTGTCCTCTTCAGTACACTTACTTATGGCAAACACCGATTCTGTGATGACTCGGAGATTTCCGACCAAATTTAAACTTGAATCTTATTTGATTTCGATACGATAAGTAAAGTCTATATTGTTGAGTCATAAAATTCTTGAACTGTTACATGGACTCATTTAATCTTTGACTACTCCTGACAATTCACGAACCATTATTTTGTAAATAAATGTGTATACATATGAAAATAAATATAAATATATGTACAGAGTATATTAAATATAATTATTTAATGATTGTAGTACTCGTTGGACGTTTCGATTATTATTTAGAGAAGTTTAATTCGAACTTATATGATTTTAAAATAAACGGTGATTCAAAAATGAGTTCTATAAACTTTAGGCTTATTAAAAATGTAATTAGGATCTAGTTATTAAATTTTAAAATTTTTTATATTTTACTTGGGGTTGGGAGTGAATAATTAATGTAATTTTTATTTAATAGTTAATTATCGAATTTGATACCATAATGACTGAAATAAATAAAGACATTTAATTTAAAAATATGAGATTTTTCAAAGGACTTTTTATCCACCACTGAAAAACAACGGATCACGATATATCACTCCGTGAAAACTGTCGGCAGATATTTTTCAAATCATGTTAACACTGCTAAATTAAACGTGATAATTTTAATATTTAAAGATTGCTACAGTATTTGCTTTTTAACTACAGTACATGTATCAATCAATTAGGAGACACCACATTATTATTTTCCTTCATCAACTCTCTTTTAATACTAATCAACTTTTGTTATTTTATATTTTTTTTGTTTTGTTGTTAACTAAAGTCACACGAATCTACAACAAATTGCATATTGATAACTACGTATAACAAATTTTGCTGTTGAAGATTGATTCCCACTCAGTAATATAAAAATCTAATATTATCACATATTAATATTAATATTAATATTAATATTAATATTAATATTAATATCTATTTATATATATAATTAACATACAAACATGTACAACCATTATATTGACCTTCTTCTTCTTTATATTCATCGAACCTCTTCAATCATCATAGCCACCGTCGACATACAAGACCACCTCGATCACCCACCACAACTCAAACACCATATTGGTTCATCACCACCTTCATCATCAATCACTTCTCATCACAACCTCTTTCCATTTTTGTTTTATGCCATGACTGCAAACCGCCACCGGTCACCTTTCAAATTCCATAACCACGACCACCACCAACTTTTCTTTCTATTTTCAGCCGGAAAAACCATCACCAATTATTCGTTATTACTTGCAATTCTTACTATTAGAACCCCATCCTCTATTCTCAAACCAATCACCACCACTTTGATCATCTCCTAGAACCACCAAGGACCACTCCTTGTTGTTTTTGTTATTCGAAAATCAACAATGTTAAACCATCATCTTTTGATCATGCTATTGTTATATAGAAATCATAACCAAAATCACCATTGATCACCCTCATCAATCTTAGTCGACCACCACCCTGCAAGCCATCAAAACAACCTCAAGACCACCACAAATCCATCAAATAACCTGTGTTTATTTCATGATATTCGCAGCTACTGTACACTTCTTGTTGAGAATAAAGAAGACGACGCTACAGCACTATTTCTTGCTTTAACTGCTGCGAATTATTTTCTGTTTCAAATCATGTTGCTACTACTTCCATACTGTTTCTGTTTTACTCAAAACCCACTCATAATCCTCATTTGATAAACTAATCGAAGCCACCCCAAATCACCATAACCCTATCTCTCTCCCTCTCTTCTCTATTATTTCTGTTTTATTCTATTTTGAACCGTTGCACAACCACCACAATCAATATCGTTTCTGTGATGATATTGCTTCTGAATACACTCACGTTTCACCTGTCAATAAAGAAAACGATGATGATTTGATTATAGATAGAAGATGATTGCACGTTCCCTTTTCCTTCCTTTCATCCTGGTGGCCGCCAACTCTTTAAACAAATTAAACCACTTGAATATTAAATGAAAAAGGGAATCGTAATAGTTTACTATATGTGCTTGTCAAGCCAAAAAGCTAAATAAAAAAAAATGGGCTTATTTAAATACATATTTTGGGCTGTATACCTATTGTCTTGTTGGACTTCTATCTAGGCCGAGATCCAAACCTCAAATTTCGCTGTTAAGATGCTGCAATGTTATCTGTTTCCTGACCGTTTAAACAGTACCGAAAAACCGATGCCATATCCATTTTTTTTCTTTTCTACTTCCGTTTGATACTGGTGTTCGATTCCAACCGGCTGCAACCTTATTAATTGATAATGCCACAGCTACTGAACTATTTAAAAACGTGAAGTTAAAATGATGCGAAAAAGATGATGAAGAGTGGGTGTTTGAAACCCACTTCCTGTTATCATAAAGATGATTTCGTGAAAGAAGATAGTAATATTGATGATGATGATGATGATGAACGTGCTATGATGATAATAATAACGATTATGATGATAAGGATCATGATGTTTAAATGATGATGATAAGGGTTCTGTGAAGATACACGATGGAGAGATGATGTATGATGAAGATATTAATGATGATGGTTAGATATTGAATAAGAAATTGAAACAATTTAAAACGGGTATATATAAAATTATGTGGGGATTTAAAACTGATAAGAAATAGCAGAGCAATGGTTAGGTGCGTGTGGGTTTGAACGAGAGGTCTTGGGTTCGATCCTGGGCTAAGGCGTTATTTTTATTTAAAGGGCTTATTCTTGAGGTAGCTATATCTATTATTATTATTATTATTATTATTATTATTATTATTATTATTATTATTATTATTATTATTATTATTATTATTATTATTAGTATTATTATTATTATTATTATTATTATTATTATTATTATTATTATTATTATTATTATTATTATTATTAAAATTATCATTTTTATTAAGATTATCATTGTTATTAAAAACATCATACTTATTAAAAATCATTTTTTTTTATTTAATTATCATTATTATTACTATTAGAATTATCATGATTTTTATCATAACTAGTATTAGTTTATCATTTTTATTATTAGTATTATTAATATATCAAATAAAGATTCTTTTTATATAAAAATATATTTATGACATAAAAACATAACTACATTAATATCAATATTACATATGATGTTAAAAAAATATATATATATATATATATATATATATATATATATATATATATATATATATATATATATATATATATATATATATATATATATATATATATATATATATTTTAATGAGTAATTACTATATGAAGATTTGATATGATAAGTATTAATTATATAAGATATATAAATTAATTATGAATTTATCTATATAACATATAATATAACAAGTATATAATTAATAATAATATATATAAACTTGTTAGATTACTATTTGGTGTTAATATATATACTTGATATAGGTTCGTGAATCCGAGGCCAACACTGCATTGTTCAGTATCATCGTATGCTTATTTTTACTACAAATATCGTATTATGAGTTTCATTATTCCCTTTTTATATACATTTTTGGGCTGAGAATACATGCAAATGCTTTATTAACTATTTTACAATATTTATATGCGTGAGTTTCATTAAACCCTTTTTAAATGCTTTTGCAATATATATTTTTGGGACTGAGAATACATGCGCTGTTTTTATAACTGTTTTACGAAATAGACACAAATAATTGAAACTACATTATATGGTTGAATTATCGAAATCGAATATGCCCCTTTTTATTAAGTCTGGTAATCTAAGAATTAGGGAACAGACACCCTAATTGACGCGAATCCTAAAGATAGATCTATCGGGCCCAACAAGCCCCATCCAAAGTACCGGATGCTTTAGTACTTCGAAATTTATATCATGCCCGAAGGAGGATCCCGGAATGATGTGGATATTCTTATATGCATATTGTTAATGTCGGTTACCAGGTGTTCAATCCATATGAATGATATTTTTTTTGTCTCTATGCATGGGACGTATGTCTATGAGAAATGGAAATATGAAATCTTGTGGTCTATTAAAATTATGAAATGATTATTTATGATAAACTAATGAAATCACCAACCTTTTGGTTGACACTTGAAAGCATGTTTATTCTCAGGTATGAAAGAAACGTTCCGCTGTGCATTTGCTCATTTTGAAGACAGTATTTGGAGTCGATCATCGTAATGGAACCAGTTGTTGGTGACTTTGTCCAGATGGTTTAGGACGGGTCCTTTCAGTTGGTATCAGAGCGGTGGTCGTAGCGAACCAGGTCTGCATTAGTGTGTCTAACTGATAAGTCGTTAGGATACTTTAGTGAGTCTGGACTTCGACCGTGTCTGCATGTCCAAAGTTTTGCTTATCATTCTGTGTCGAAAATCATCTGCTTATCATCCTTAGGAAATTACCTACTCATTATTCTTAGTCTAGACACGTTTTACTGCATTGACTGCATGAATAGTGTATAGACAAAATTCAGATCTTAGCGTATCTGACAATTCATATCTTAGCGTATCTGACAATTCATATCTTGGCGTAACTGTTACTGTAGACCTTGCCTGATATCTCTCGTAAATTTCTCCTCAATTTAAGGGATCCTGGTACTATATATATCTATGTAAATTTTGCATTGAGAATACCATCCAACTATCAATTACTATCACTAAACTCTTCATATCAAAAATCTTTCCTGAGATCGCGTAAGATGGCCTCTACGAATCGATCAAATTCCCCTGACTCCGAAGACAGCGTGACAGGAGCACATCAATCAATCAACTATCGTGATTACTGGAGAAAATGGGGGTGGGTTCGCGACATACTCACTCTATGGAGAAGGGAAGAAGGTACTCCATATCATGAATCGAATCTACCACCTAACCTTGGAGTACTCGACCCGCTCACTGGCGAACCTGTTCGCAACACCGTTTATACCCTTTTTGCCAGAATTTTTCGTCTTGAGACTACCATTAATGGAACTAGAAAAGATATCCAATCTCTACCTCACATTGATAACCAACCAGGGTTAGTAGAAGAAGTTAAAGAACTCCGAGCTCGAGTGTTAACTTTAGAGAGCACGGTTCACAGTCTGCAAACACCAGCAGTATCACCAACACCAGTCACATCACCAACCTTAGCACCAACAACACTAGTACCACCAACAACAACATCCGCATCACCAGCTTCGACATCTCATTCTATACCTCAAGTATAATCATCGTTCTACGTATCGTTCTATCTATTTTATTTTCGTTCGACATGGCGATTATGTAATCTCTAATGTTTTAGAAATTATATATTCTTGTTCTAATGATAAATCAAATGAGATCAATATCACATTAACTCATTAAATTCATGATTACATCTAAAGAAAATATATACGTATATATGTTTTCATAAAGATTGTAATTAAAAAAAAAAATTCTTTTGTACAAACTGTTAATGGTGAAAATATTTTAACGCGTAGGTAATACCCGAGGAGTATTTAGATATCACATTAATAAGTTACACTGTACATTCTTCGAAATTGATTCAACGATCATTTACTATCCTATTTACAACCACCGATTTACGTATCCGTTCACCAAAGAATAACTATTTTCATTCAAATTCAATTTCATATTTGGATTTTGATCTATCAGAATCCAACAAGTGGCATAATGAAGAAATAATGGACACAATAAAAATTGATTAGAAACAGACTAATTGACAATATGAAATTTTGTTAAGAAACCACGCTAACAAAATCCTAGCTAACTGTTCCTAGCTAACTGTTAATTCCATATTACATTTTATTTATCGCAATTTATTTTATCGCAATTTTAATTCTCGCAATTTTATTTATCGTTATTTAATTTCTGTTATTTACTTTACGCATTTTATTTATCGTCATTTAATTTCTGTATTTACTTTACGCACTTTAAATATCGGGACACGTATACAAAGTTTTGACATATCATATCGACACATCTATATATATTATTTGGAATCACCATAGACACTCTATATGCAGTAATGATCGAGTTCTCTATACAGGGTTGAGGTTGATTCTATAATAATATATATACTTTGAGTTGTGATCGAGTCTGAGACGTATACGGGTCACGAAACGTATTAATTAATTCGAATATTATATATTAAACTGTATATGAATTACTGGACTGTTACTGTGGACTATCAACTGTGGACTACCAACACTGGACAATTAAAATGAATTAAAATATTGATTATAACATATGAAACTAAACAATTCTTCAAGTTTGCCACTTGATTTCATTTTAAACCCCATTCGTATCATCACAATTACAATCTGCATTCAAACCTTTCATGATTCTTGAAAATACTTCAATCGATAGGATGAATCAACCGCACTTCATCTACGGAAGGAAAGATTTGTGCACATAGTTATGCACCTGAGAAACTCTCGGCAACTGAGTAAAAGTTTAACACATAGCCGTGTCAGATCCTTTGGCGTTTATTTAGCAAAAATAACTTTGCGATCCCTTTTCAAAGTAGCAATTTTTGTCACAGCTTCTGCAAATCAACTTTGACTTTTCGTTCGAAACAACCTCATTATCACCTTGACTAATATGTATGTTCATTTATTGTTACCGGGAACCTTTTATATTCCACCATATTACCGTCAGCGTTTAATCATCTAAAAACACAATTTTCTTGAAATCATCTCGGATCGATAACAAATGATTCAGATAGGGTAGCAGTAAATGTAGAGGAATCGGCAATCAGTACTTTGAAAACTCACAGCATATCTACATCAACAGTTATATGTATGACATTTATCTCTTAGAATTATGATCTCTCATTCTGAAATTCTGAAAAACACTCAGTCACAAATCAATACTCTGAATGTTGAAAAATCTGAATGAAGCAGCAGAAACTGTAGATAACCGTAAACGACCATAATCATCGAAAGTTTGATGATAAAGATTAGTATGTTGGAAAAGCTCAGAAAAGTTGGAACTGGAAAACGGATTGAGCTAACCGTAAAGGAAACCAAGGAGAAATACAAGTAACATACCCTAAATTCATAGAACCCAGATAAATCTAGATCCGTTGAAATCTTTAGAGAATATCTTGCTCCGAAGTCATGTTAAAATCTTGCGGAAAATCTTTCTCCATCAACCATCGAACTTAGAAATTCCAAAATATCATCATCAATATCTTCGATATTTCTGAGGATAATTTCATAAATAGTCTCGTCCGAAATTATATACCTCTTTGTGCGTCCTGTGTATCATTATGTTGGAAACATTTAATGGAAAATCTAGTATCGAAAAGCGGATTATGCGAAACTATGAAGGAAGCCGTGAACAAATCACAAAGAATAAGTTTGACTTCAAAGAATCCAAATGATTCCGTTTCTGATGAAATATTTAGCGAATACCTCGCTTCCGAATCTAAACCCTTACGGATAAATCTGCTTCATCATCCATCGATATTAGAAATTCCAAGATATCATCGTATCTTTCATTATAAATATCCTCCATATTTCTGAAGATATTTTCATAATTATTCTTATCTGAAATCAATAATCTATTCGTGCTATCAATGTTACATCATATAGAAACTGTTAGTTTCTATATTCTGTAAACTTTCGAGCTTAAAATATGAATGTTTTTGGAAGTAGTGTTGGGAACTGATGCATGAGTTAGTATAATATAATGACACTTGATCAACGTGATTATATTACAGTAAGTCATGCTGAGTTTCTAATGAAACCTGATGATGGTTCACAGTAGATTATACCATCATCATGTGTCATGTTACATAACTCTTTCATTCTACATAACCCCGAACATATCAAGAAGAATATATTCTTGACAGTTCTATCATCTGTATTTTTGATAAATTTGAAAATCAAATCATGCTATCACGTTCCACCCTGCTTAGAACATTATAATCATTTAGAACTCTATATCTACAAATTCTGGACCATTATTTGCTTGATTTAAAGTCGGGAAGAGAAAACAAGAGCATGAAGTTCCGATATATAAGAAAAATATAAAGCCCAACAACACCACCGAAATTACAAACTGTGGATATCAGTGCGTATAGCAATATAAAGACACGGGAGAATTATAAATACAATAATCCCTAGACCATAATAGAAATAAACAGATTCTTCCGGTGGAAGTTGAAAAAGAAGAATGATCATTGCGATAGTCAGAATAAGAACAAGGATTAGAACCGGATTAAGCATTATTATAATCTTTTAGATATATGAACTGAGAAAGAAGGTATAGAAGTGGTGGAAACTAATGGAATGGAAAAGATAAATTTATAGTGGAAATATCAGACAGAGCAATCAAGGCAGATCATCGCATTTAATTAAAGAGATCCTAATTTCCTCATTTACCGAAGAATCATATCTTTTAGATTTCGAAGATTTTCTTTGAAATCCCTCGAATTCCGGAATTCAACCAAAACAACGTCAAAATTTAAGACGCACCTTATCTTCTAAATTCAACCATGACTAACTAAAAGTTATGATGAAACTTATCTTTCTCATTTCACTCTTTTGTGATAACTTCACTCACCCGCTTCGAGTAATCGAATCATATTATTCACATTACTCTGTGGTAATAAAATTCTATTTTATCAACTCATATTCGTCATGAAAACATTTATATTGTTAGCCATGACCACCATACTCAAATTTCGGGACGAAATTTCTTTAACGGGTAGGTACTGTGATGACCCGGAGATTTCCGACCAAATTTAAACTTGAATCTTATTTGATTTCGATACGATAAGTAAAGTCTATATTGTTGAGTCATAAAATTCTTGAACTGTTTACATGGACTCATTTAATCTTTGACTACTCCCGACAATTCACGAACCATTATTTTGTAAATAAATGTGTATACATATGAAAATAAATATAAATATATGTACAGAGTATATTAAATATAATTATTTAATGATTGTAGTACTCGTTGGACGTTTCGATTATTATTTAGAGAAGTTTAATTCGAACTTATATGATTTTAAAATAAACGGTGATTCAAAAATGAGTTCTATAAACTTTAGACTTATTAAAAATGTAATTAGGATCTAGTTATTAAATTTTAAAATTTTTTATATTTTACTTGGGGTTGGGAGTGAATAATTAATGTAATTTTTATTTAATAGTTAATTATCGAATTTTATACCATAATGAATGAAATAAATAAAGACATTTAATTTAAAAATATGAGATTTTTCAAAGGACTTTTTATCCACCACTGAAAAACAACGGATCACGATATATCACTCCGTGAAAACTGTCGGCAGATATTTTTCAAATCATGTTAACACTGCTAAATTAAACGTGATAATTTTAATATTTAAAGATTGCTACAGTATTTGCTTTTTAACTACAGTACATGTATCAATCAATTAGGAGACACCACATTATTATTTTCCTTCATCAACTCTCTTTTAATACTAATCAACTTTTGTTATTTTATATTTTTTTTGTTTTGTTGTTAACTAAAGTCACACGAATCTACAACAAATTGCATATTGATAACTACGTATAATAAATTTTGCTGTTGAAGATTGATTCCCACTCAGTAATATAAAAATCTAATATTATCACATATTAATATTAATATTAATATTAATATTAATATTAATATTAATATTAATATCTATTTATATATATAATTAACATACAAACATGTACAACCATTATATTGACCTTCTTCTTCTTTATATTCATCGAACCTCTTCAATCATCATAGCCACCGTCGACATACAAGACCACCTCGATCACCCACCACAACTCAAACACCATATTGGTTCATCACCACCTTCATCATCAATCACTTCTCATCACAACCTCTTTCCATTTTTGTTTTATGCCATGACTGCAAACCGCCACCGGTCACCTTTCAAATTCCATAACCACGACCACCACCAACTTTTCTTTCTATTTTCAGCCGGAAAAACCATCACCAATTATTCGTTATTACTTGCAATTCTTACTATTAGAACCCCATCCTCTATTCTCAAACCAATCACCACCACTTTGATCATCTCCTAGAACCACCAAGGACCACTCCTTGTTGTTTTTGTTATTCGAAAATCAACAATGTTAAACCATCATCTTTTGATCATGCTATTGTTATATAGAAATCATAACCAAAATCACCATTGATCACCCTCATCAATCTTAGTCGACCACCACCCTGCAAGCCATCAAAACAACCTCAAGACCACCACAAATCCATCAAATAACCTGTGTTTATTTCATGATATTCGCAGCTACTGTACACTTCTTGTTGAGAATAAAGTAGACGACGCTACAGCACTATTTCTTGCTTTAACTGCTGCGAATTATTTTCTGTTTCAAATCATGTTGCTACTACTTCCATACTGTTTCTGTTTTACTCAAAACCCACTCATAATCCTCATTTGATAAACTAATCGAAGCCACCCCAAATCACCATAACCCTATCTCTCTCCCTCTCTTCTCTATTATTTCTGTTTTATTCTGATTTGAACCGTTGCACAACCACCACAATCAATATCGTTTCTGTGATGATATTGCTTCTGAATACACTCACGTTTCACCTGTCAATAAAGAAAACGATGATGATTTGATTATAGATAGAAGATGATTGCACGTTCCCTTTTTCCTTCCTTTCATCCTGGTGGCCGACAACTCTTTAAACAAATTAAACCACTTGAATATTAAATGAAAAAGGGAATCGTAATAGTTTACTATATGTGCTTGTCAAGCCAAAAAGCTAAATAAAAAAAAAAATTGGGCTTATTTAAATACATATTTTGGGCTGTATACCTATTGTCTTGTTGGACTTCTATCTAGGCCGAGATCCAAACCTCAAATTTTGCTGTTAAGATGCTGCAATGTTATCTGTTTCCTGACCGTTTAAACAGTACCAAAAAACCGATGCCATATCCATTTTTTTTCTTTTCTACTTCCGTTTGATACTGGTGTTCGATTCCAACCGGCAGCAACCTTATTAATTGATAATGCCACAGCTACTGTACTATTTAAAAACGTGAAGATAAAATGATGCGAAAAAGATGATGAAGAGTGGGTGTTTGAAACCCACTTCCTGTTATCATAAAGATGATTTCGTGAAAGAAGATAGTAATATTGATGATGATGATGATGATGATGAACGTGCTATGATGATAATAATAACGATTATGATGATAAGGATCATGATGTTTAAATGATGATGATAAGGGTTCTGTGAAGATACACGATGGAGAGATGATGTATGATGAAGATATTAATGATGATGGTTAGATATTGAATAAGAAATTGAAACAATTTAAAACGGGAATATATAAAATTATGTGGGGATTTAAAACTGATAAGAAATAGCAGAGCAATGGTTAGGTGCGTGTGGGTTTGAACGAGAGGTCTCGGGTTCGATCCTGGGCTAAGGCGTTATTTTTATTTAAAGGGCTTATTCTTGAGGTAGCTATATCTATTATTATTATTATTATTATTATTATTATTATTATTATTATTATTATTATTATTATTATTATTATTATTATTATTATTATTATTATTATTATTATTATTATTATTATTATTATTATTATTAAAATTATCATTTTTATTAAGATTATCATTGTTATTAAAAAAATCATACTTATTAAAAATCATTTTTTTTTATTTAATTATCATTATTATTACTATTAGAATTATCATGATTTTTATCATAACTAGTATTAGTTTATCATTTTTATTATTAGTATTATTAATATATCAAATAAAGATTCTTTTTATATAAAAATATATTTATGACATAAAAACATAACTACATTATTATCAATATTACATATGATGTTAAAAAAAAATATATATATATATATATATATTTTAATGAGTAATTACTATATGAAGATTTGATATGATAAGTATTAATTATATAAGATATATAAATTAATTATGAATTTATCTATATAACATATAATATAACAAGTATATAATTAATAATAATATATATAAACTTGTTAGATTACTATTTGGTGTTAATATATATACTTGATATAGCTTCGTGAATCCGAGGCCAACACTGCATTGTTCAGTATCATCGTATGCTTATTTTTACTACAAATATCGTATTGTGAGTTTCATTATTCCCTTTTTATATACATTTTTGGGCTGAGAATACATGCAAATGTTTTATTAACTATTTTATAATATTTATATGCGTGAGTTTCATTAAACCCTTTTTAAATGCTTTTGCAATATATATTTTTGGGACTGAGAATACATGCGCTGTTTTTATAACTGTTTTACGAAATAGACACAAGTAATTGAAACTACATTATATGGTTGAATTATCGAAATCGAATATGCCCCTTTTTATTAAGTCTGGTAATCTAAGAATTAGGGAACAGACACCCTAATTGACGCGAATCCTAAAGATAGATCTATCGGGCCCAACAAGCCCCATCCAAAGTACCGGATGCTTTAGTACTTCGAAATTTATATCATGTCCGAAGGAGGATCCCGGAATGATGGGGATATTCTTATATGCATATTGTTAATGTCGGTTACCAGGTGTTCAATCCATATGAATGATATTTTTTTTGTCTCTATGCATGGGACGTATGTTTATGAGAAATGGAAATATGAAATCTTGTGGTCTATTAAAATTATGAAATGATTATTTATGATAAACTAATGAACTCACCAACCTTTTGGTTGACACTTGAAAGCATGTTTATTCTCAGGTATGAAAGAAACGTTCCGCTGTGCATTTGCTCATTTTAAAGACAGTATTTGGAGTCGATCATCGTAATGGAACCAGTTGTTGGTGACTTCGTCCAGATGGTTTAGGACGGGTCCTTTCAGATTCGACCTTCTCGGTCCACCGTTTCAATCCGATCGGTCCTTCGGTTCCATCAAATTCCAAAGGTTTGCAGGCAGTGAATTCTTTGTAGGTGCATCCTACACGATTTCCTGTACTGCTTGATCCAAGGTTATTGTTGGTATGTAGCGCAGCCTGTACTGCGGCTATGTTTGAAGCAAGAAAGGCACGAAATTCCTCTTCGCTCATATTCAAGGTGTGTCGAGTAGTCGGTGCCATTTCCTTCAAAATAGTCAAATGAAACAAGTTAATCATATAGAATATCAAGAGTAGTCAATAGTATTTCGTAGCGTAATATGAACTTATTTATAAAAGCTCTTTCTTCATATTAGCGTTTTATACTCTTTAATTCGGGTAGTACCTACCCGTTAAGTTCATACTTAGTAGCTAACATACCATTTCAGCTACTACAATTCTATATGAAAAACTAATCACAAAAAAAAAAATATCATATTCAAACCTTTATACAATAACTTGCAAACTTACAATACCGTTTTTTTTTACATATAGCATGAAATATAGCACATAAAACTTTGATACAAAGTAGTTGCGAACATAAATCTTGTTAATAAATAAGGCGTTCAGCAAAGACAATAAAGACACGTAATTCATACGTCCAGAAACAAGTCATGCATTCTGGTTTTACTAATACCACTTCCCATCCTTGGTTTTGTGGAACATAACCGTTGTGACTGATAGTAAGACAATGTGTTGTAACGTCGTCAAAAGGATGAAGGTTACGTAATGACCAACAGTCTCGTAATAACCTAAAAACCTCATTTCTTACCCCAATTACCGACTCCGTCACTTGTGGGAACGTTTTGTTTAATAGTTGTAGCCCGATGTTCTTGTTCTCACTTTGGTGAGAAGCGAACATTACTAACTCGTAAGCATAACATGCTTCTTTATGTTGCATGTTAGCCGCTTTTTCTAAATCACGAAGTCCTATATTATGATATATTGAGTCAAAATAATTTCTTAACCCGTTGCATAAAATAGCATTTGGGTTCCCCGCAATATATGCGTCAAAGTAAACACATCGTAACTTATGGATTTCCCAATGTGATATCCCCCATCTTTCGAACGAAAGCCTTTTATAAATCAAGGCATTCTTGGAACGTTCTTCGAATGTCTTACAAACTGATCTCGCCTTAAATAGTTGTGCCGAGGAATTCTGACCGACACTAGACAAGATTTCATCAATCATGTCTCCGGGTAGGTCTCTTAAAATATTGGGTTGTCTATCCTTTTTGTGTTTTTATACTGTAAAACAGACAAGAGTTAGATTCATAAAAAAAATACTTATTAATACAAGCAATTTTTACATATATCATAAAGCATAAGCACACTATATTACATATATTGCACCACACAAATACAACTATCTTATTCCGACTCGCTCGTTTCTTCTTCTTCGATTTTGGTTCGTTTTGCCAAGTTTCTACGGATATATGATGTTCCCCTAATACGAGCCGTCGTTTTCCACATTGGTTTAGAAAAACCTGGTGGTTTAGAGGTTCCCGGGTTATTGTCACAACTTAAGAAATATGGGTGTTGACGATACATATAAAGTTCATCGAGTTTGGAATCAAATTTCTCTATTTTTATGCCCTTTCCCTTATTGTTCTCTTTTTCCTTATTAAATTGTGTTGGGGTAATTTCTATAACATCATCGGAATCCTTGTCGGGATCCGATTCATCGGAGAATTGGTAATCCTCCCAATACTTTGCTTCCTTGGCGGAAACACCATTGACCATAATTAACTTTGGTCGGTTGGTTGAGGATTTTCTTCTACTTAACCGTTTTATTATTTCCCCCACTGGTTCTATTTCTTCTTCCGGTTCCGATTCTTCTTCCGGTTCCGATTCTTCTTCCGGTTCCGACTCTTCTTCCGGTTCCTCTTCGGGAACTTGTGAATCAGTCCACGAATCATTCCAATTTACATTTGACTCTTCATTATTATTAGGTGAGTCAATGGGACTTGTTCTAGAGGTAGACATCTATCACATAATATCAAACGTGTTAAGAGATTAATATATCACATAATATTCACAAGTTAAAAATATATAGTTTCCAACAAAATTTGTTAAGCAATCATTTTTCAAGTAAACACGGTCGAAGTCCAGACTCACTAATGCATCCTAACAAACTCGATAAGACACACTAATGCAAAATTCTGGTTCTCTAAGACCAACGCTCGGATACCAACTGAAATGTCCCATTCATATTGATTATAAACGTTCCATATTAATTGATTTCGTTGAGAGGTTTTGACCTCTATATGAGACGTTTTTCAAAGACTGCATTCATTTTTAAAACAACCATAACCTTTATTTTATCAATAAAGGTTTCAAAAGCATTACGTAGATTATTAAATAATGATAATCTAAAATATACTGTTTACACACGACCATTACATAATGGTTTACAATAGAAATATATTACATCGACATATGTTTCTTGAATGCAGTTTTTACATAATATCATACAAACATGGACTCCAAATCTTGTTCTTATTTTAGTATGCAACAGCGGGAGCTCTTAATATTCACCTGAGAATAAACATGCTTTAAACGTCAACAAAAATGTTGGTGAGTTATAGGTTTAACCTATATATATCAAATCGTAACAATAGACCACAAGATTCCATATTTCAATATACATCCCATACATAGAGATAAAAATCATTCATATGGTGAACACCTGGTAACCGACATTAACAAGATGCATATATAAGAATATCCCCATCATTCCGGGACACCCTTCGGATATGATATAAATTTCGAAGTACTAAAGCATCCGGTACTTTGGATGGGGTTTGTAAGGCCCAATAGATGTATCTTTAGGATTCACGTCAATTAGGGTGTCTGTTTCCTAATTCTTAGATTACCAGACTTAATAAAAAGGGGCATATTCGATTTCGATAATTCAACCATAGAATGTAGTTTCACGTACTTGTGTCTATTTTGTAAATCATTTATAAAACCTGCATGTATTCTCATCCCAAAAATATTAGATTTTAAAAGTGGAACTATAACTCACTTTCACAGATTTTTAATTCGTCGGAAAGTAAGACTTGGCCACTGGTTGATTCACGTACCTATAACAATATATACATATATATCAAAGTATGTTCAAAATATATTTACAACACTTTTAATACATTTTGATGTTTTAAGTTTATTAAGTCAGCTGTCCTCGTTAGTAACCTACAACTAGTTGTCCACAGTTAGATGCACAGAAATAAATTGATAAATATTATCTTGAATCAATCCACGACCTGGTGTATACGTATCTCAGTATTGATCACAACTCAAACTATATATATATTTTGGAATCAACCTCAACCCTGTATAGCTAACTCCAACATTCACATATAGAGTGTCTATGGTTGTTCCGCAATATATATATATATATATATATATATATATATATATATATACACATATATATATATATATACATATATATATATATATATATATATATATATATATATATATATATATATATATATATATATAGATGGGTCGACATGATAGGTCAAAATATTGTATACGTGTCTATGGTATCTCAAGATTACATAATATACAATATAAGTTGATTAGGTTATGGTTGGAATAGATTTATTACTAACTTTCACGTAGGTAAAATGAGTAGTTTTTATCAATCTTGTTTTACACGCCATTTCTTCGTTTCTAATCCATTTTGAGTGATTCCAGTCGCCACGGTTTCGTATTAAACTCAAATTTATGAATCTAAACAGAAAAAGTATAAGTTTATAGTCGAAAATACAAGTTACAAGTCGTTTTTGAAAGAGGTAGTCATTTCCGTCGAAAGAACGACATCTTGATGACCATTTTGAAAAACATACTTTCACTTTGAGTTTAACCATGATTTTTGGATATAGTTTCTTGTTCATAAGAAAAATCATTTTTCTATAAGTATAGCTTTTAAATCAAAGTTCTTCTTAGCTTTTAATTATCCAAACCAAAACAGCCCCCGGTTTTACTACGACGGCGTATATCCAGTTTTATGGTGTTTATCGTGTTTCCGGGTTTTAAATCATTAAGTTAGCATATCATATAGATATAGAACATGAGTTTAGTTGATTTTAAAAGTCTAGTTAAAAGGATTAACTTTATTTGCGAACAAGTTTAGAATTAACTAAACTATGTTCTAGTGATTACAAGTTTATAACGTTGAATAAGACAGCTTTTTATGTATGAATCGAATGATGTTATGAACATCATTACTACCTCAAGTTCCTTGGATAAACCTACTGGAAATGAGAAAAATGGATCTAGCTTCAAAGGATCCTTGGATGGCTTGAAAGTTCTTGAAGCAGAATCATGACACGAAAACAATTTCAAGTAAGATTTCCACTCGAAATAAGATTGTTATAGTTATAAAAATTGAATTAAAGTTTGAATATGATTATTACCTTGTATTAGAAAGATAACCTACTATAAGTAACAAAGGTTTCTTGATCTTGGATGATTACTTGGAATGGATTTTAAAAACTTGGAAGTAAACTTGCAATCTTGGAAGTATTCTTGATTTTATGAAACTAGAACTTTTGGAATTTATGAAGAACACTTAGAACTTGAAGATAGAACTTGAGAGAGATCAATTAGATGAATAAAATTGAAGAATGAAAGTGTTTGTAGGTGTTTTTGGTCGTTGGTGTATGGATTAGATATAAAGGATATGTAATTTTGTTTTCATGTAAATAAGTCATGAATGATTACTCATATTTTTGTAATTTTATGAGATATTTCATGCTAGTTGCCAAATGATGGTTCCCACATGTGTTAGGTGACTCACATGGGCTGCTAAGAGCTGATCATTGGAGTGTATATACCAATAGTACTTACATCTAAAAGCTGTGTATTGTACGAGTACAAATACGTGTGCATACGAGTAGAATTGTTGAAGAAACTGAACGAGGATGTAATTGTAAGTATTTTTGTTAAGTAGAAGTATTTTTATAAGTGTTTTGAAGTCTTTCAAAAGTTTATGAATACATATTAAAACACTACATGTATATACATTTTAACTGAGTCGTTAAGTCATCGTTAATCGTTACATGTAAGTGTTGTTTTGAAACCTTTAGGTTAACGATCTTGTTAAATGTTGTTAACCCAATGTTTATAATATCAAAAGAGATTTTAAATTATTATATTATCATGATATTATGATGTACGAATATCTCTTAATATGATATATATACATTAAATGTCGTTACAATGATAATCGTTACATATATGTCTCGTTTCAAAATCATTAAGTTAGTAGTCTTGTTTTTACATATGTAGTTCATTGTTAATATACTTAATGATATGTTTACTTATCATAATATCATGTTAACTATATATATAACCATATATATGTCATCATATAGTTTTTAAAAGTTTTAACGTTCGTGAATCACCGGTCAACTTGAGTGGTCAATTGTCTATATGAAACCTATTTCAATTAATCAAGTCTTAACAAGTTTGATTGCTTAACATGTTGGAAACACTTAATCATGTAAAATAATAATTTCATTTAATATATATATAAACATGGAAAAGTTCGGGTCACTACATCGACCATGCATTAGTGAGTCTGGACTTCGACCGTGTCTGCATGTCAAAAGTTTTGCTTATCATTTTGTGTCGAAAATCATCTACTTATCATCCTCAGGAAATTACCTGCTTATCATTTTTAATCTAGACACGTCTTGCTACCTTGATTGCATGAATAGTGTATAGACAAAATTCATATCTTAGCGTATCTGCTAAATCATATCTTATCGTATCTATTACTGTAAACTTTGCCTGACATATTCCGTAAATCCCTCCGTAATCTACGAAACCTTTTGCTCTATATATATAGATATTCTATGTAGTTAGAATACCATCCAATATTCAAAAATCATTCCATATCAAAAAAAATCCTTTGTTCAGTCATACGAAATGGAATTCGTCATTAGTTCAAGTCCCTCAGATTCTGAAATGGAATCCCATTCAAGCTCCGAAAGCAGTGTGATCGGAATGGATCAACCAATCAATCATCATCTATTCTGGATGAATTGGGGATGGGTTCGTAGCCTCCTCAATCATTGGAGACAAGAAGAAGGTGATCCCTTCCATCCACCACATTGTCCTCTTGACGAAGAACTGAAGCACTTACCGGCGAACCTGTCCGAAACACCATTTTCTCTCTCATTTCCAGAGTATCCCGTCACGATTATATACTACATCAAATTCTAGATTTTATTTATCCGCTCGTCCGAACCGACAATCACCCCGGTGTAATAGAAGAAGTCAACGAGCTTTGCGCTCGCGTAATGGCTTTGGAGAATATGGTGCAAAGGTTACAAACACCAGCAGCACCAGCAGCATAACAATACCACCATCAGCAACACCAACAGTACTATCACCACCACCAATAACAACATCCGCATCCCACACCTCAACATCACAATCTGTACCTCGAGCATCAACATCATACACACCATAGATACCAAGTAGTACCAACAACAAGAACCGATGAAGTATTAATATATAACTTCATTTGGAGGAACATTCTGTGGAGATTATGTAATCTCTAAAGTCTTAGAGATTATCTATCCTAACCCTAACCATAAATCAGATGAGTGAACCAAAATGATAGAAGGAATAATAGAAACCCTGACAAGAATGATGCGTGATTTACAAGCTAGACTTGTTTTACCAACAGCATAAACAGTACTGTTAGCTTCACCATCACAGTCGGTGTCGTCAGTATCGTCAGAATCAACAGCACCTTTAACATCACAAACTCCGTCAGTTCAAGAATCACTGTGAACATCATTACGAATCAATAACGTGTATATTGTATCAATGAGTTATGAAGTATTAACTCATTTCCTCTGAAGAAATTATATGTATATTTTATATATATAAATTTTGAGATCAAAACAAATCTTTCCGTACTAAGTTATTATGTGTGAATCTTAACTACTCGGTTAATTCATATTACTAATATGCTATGATGTACATCCTTCGTCAGCAACTTAGCCATCCTTAACTACAATCTCTATTTTAATTCAATGAGTTCCATTTCATAATAAATCAAGGGTATTATTCAAAAATATGTTTGATTTTACAATTTCATCATCAATGTACTTGAAACTTTCAGACAACATCATTCGTACCTTGCAAAGTTTACAAGAATTCCACAAATACCCACATCATACATCAACAAATAATGAAGTACTGATTCATAATTTCATTTACATTGAAGAAATACTCCGTAAAAGTTATGTAATTTCTAAAGTTTTAGGGATTACTCAATTATAGTTTCAACCGTAAATGAGTTTAATTTAATATTAACTCATTAAATCTATGTTACATCTAAAGAGAATATACATATATATATTTTCATAAAGACTGTAATAAAATTCTTTTGTACAAAATATTAATTGTGAAAAAAAAAAATTTAACGGGTAGGTAATACCCGAGAGATATATAAATTCACAATTAATATGTTACATTCTTCAAATCTGATTCAACAATCATCAACTATACTCACTACCTTCACAACAACATACCTTCTTTCATAAGAAATCAAGACAATCATTCTCATCCAAATTTCATTATGTATTCTGATTTTGACAAATCAAAATTTAAGCCAAGATTCAATCGGTATCATCACTCTTAGATCTTTACATCTTTCAAAGCTATACTTTGACTTCAAAACTATGCTAGAACATCATATGTATATTAACGATTACAATCTGTGTTCAAACCCTTCAAAATTCCTGAAGACACTTCAAATAATGAGCAATCGAGATGATGATCCAACCACATATTACCCACAGTTATATACCTAAAAAGCTCTCAAAACCAAAGTCATAATTTAACACGTATCCGCGTCAAATCCTCTGGCAGTTATTAGCAAAAATAACCTTACGATTTCTTTTCAAAATAGAAAATTTTGTCACAACCCCAACAAGTCAACTTTGACTTTTTAGTCAGACTAACCTTATTACAATCTTGAGATATACACCATCGTTATCGGGGAACCTTTTACATTCCACCACATTATCAGCAGATGTACCAGCAACTTCTTTACCCTTTGAATTTAGCCTCTCCAAAAAGTCATTATAGTTATTCATTGAAACCCTATCATATACTCATCCGCACCTTGTAACGAGAATTGCCATACCAATTATCGAGAATCAGTAATCAGTACTTTGAAATCTCGCAGCATGACTACAGTTATATATATACATATAATGTCTATCTCCTAAGCTTACATATTTTGAATGTGAAGTTTCTGAAAAACATCTCAGCCTATGAATCAGTAATATGAAGTTTTGAAAAAGGCTGATGAAGTGGTAAGAACTGTAGACAGCAATTACGGTCAGAAGTTTGATAATAAAGAATAGTAGATTGGAAAAGCTCAAACGAAAAAAAAAATTGGTACTGGAAAATGGATTGAGCAAAGTATGAAGGAGGCTGTGGACAAATCACAAAGACTAAACCTGTCTTCAAAGAATCCAAATGATTCAATGTCTGCTGAAGTCTTTAGCGAATATCTTGCTCCTTACTCTAAAACCCTTGAGGACAATATTCTTCATCATCCTCTGACCTTAGATATTCTAAGATATCATCATATCTTTCATTATAAATATCCTCCATATTTCTGAAGATATTTTCATACCTATTCTTATCTGAAATCATTTGACTCCTCGCGCTATCTGTGTTACATCATAAAAGAAACTATTATAGTTTCTAAATTCTGAAACCTTCGAGTTTGAAGTATGAAAATTTTTGAAGTGGTGTAGGGAACTGAAGCATGAGTTAGTATAATATAATGACACTTGATCAACGTGATTATATTACAGTAATTCATGCTGAGTTTCTAAATGGAACGTGATGATTCACAGATCATAACATCATCATGTGCTATGCTACACGACTCTTGTATTCTCTTTAACCTCTAAAATATCAAGAAAATATTTCTTGATGATTCGGCCTTTTTCGAGGTATTCTGGTAATTTGACAAATCAAGATCGTACCATTACGATTTCCTTTTTAGAACATTAACTATGTTCATTCTGAAATCCATACCTACAAATTCTGGACCATTATTCGCTTGACTGGAAGTCGGGAAGAGGAGACAAAAGTATGGAACTCTTGAATATAAAAGAAAATATAAAGCTCGACAACAACACATAAATTACAAACCGTGAATATCAATACGTATTGCCACGTAAAGGCACGGGAGAATTAAAATTACTATAACCCCAAGGTAATAGTAGAAATAAATAAAATCTTCCGGTGGTAGATGAAAAAGAAGAATGACAGAGATGAAAGTTAAGAGTATATCCAGGATCAGTACTGGATGAAGCATAATGATGAATGCTTTAAAATATGAGTTGAGGAAGAAAGAATAGAAGGAGTGAGTCGTAAAGAAATGAAAGGGGGGTGGATTTATAGTAAAAGATCCGACAGAGCAATCAAAATAGATGATTGCATTTAAAGCGGATTCTAATTTCCTTGATTATCAAAGAATCAAATCTCATTATGAAGATTTTCCTCCAAATCTCTTGAACTTGGAATTCAATCCTATCTACGTCAAAAGATATGACGAATCTATACCTACTCATTTCACTCTTTGGTGATAGGTTCACTCGTACTCTTCATATAATCAAATTGTTTTATCCATATCACTCAATGATGATAAAACTCTATTTATCAACTCATAATTGACATAATAACATTCTCATTGTTAGCAGTGACGACCTCTATCAAATTTCGGGGACGAAATTTCTTTAACGGGTAGGTACTGTGACGACCCAGAAATTTTTGAACAAATTTAAACTTGATCTTTATATGTTTTCGACACGATAAGCAAAGTCTGTAATGTTGAAATCTCAAAAACTTTTAATTATGTTCATATGACCAATTACCCTTCGACTGTTCTCGATGATTCATGAACCAGTAAACTAATATGATTATATATGTATATGTGTATATATATATTATAACTTGAAACGTAAACAAAATATTAGATTTAACTTTATATGATTGTATCTGTTTCAAAATGTTTAACGATGAAATTAGAAGATAAGATCAAATGATTGAATTATCAGATACATTGAATTATGATTACAAGTCTTTGTTGAGAGGTCCACTTTGATTTAGAAAACCTTTCCTTTTTAACGATATTCAGAATAAATGGTAAAGTGATCTTCAAGTAAGGACAAAGTGTCAACTAGCGAGGGCAAGTCAGATTGGTGGAAATTTCTGCTAAATTCCAATACATGCCTTACAATAATTGCCTCGTGACTTTTGATAAGATAAATTAATTAAACTTCATATTAGGTGTTGTGAAAGTGAAATTAGGGAATATAGGTAAATTAAAAAATAGATATTGACAAGTTAAATAGATCGACATTTTACATTAAGATGATTCCTTACGTTTGATTTTTCCTTTAGACTTAATCCTACGAGTCATGATTAAACTAGAAGTTAAAACCTTGAAACCTGATATGATTCATATATGATTTTACGTTCATAAACGAAAAAGTCATTTTGATATAATAGACTTTTTAAGAACGTCTTATGACATAACAACTTCTACTATTATAACCTTTGTGATAAAATGATTTGGAATATGAAGTAATTGAAATATTAGAATGTCTTTGTAAACATTATTTATATATATATCAATTTTAAACTTAGAAAATACAAATGTTATGAAATAATATTTCTTATTACCTAAACGATTTCAAGATATATAAATTCAAATATTATTAGTTTTGAAAAACTATATATTATATATTGTCATAAATTTATATTTCGAAAAGAAAATATAAAAATATATATATTTTAACTTAGTCATAAAACGTCCTGATTTAAAATAATATATTTTGATAAACAACGAGTCACTGATTAATAGAAGCAAATGACCACAATGCTTAATTTTATAAATTACAGTTTTTATAAGGTAATTTATTGATGAGTAAGTCAAATTATTAATAAGGGTACACGTCGCGTAACGCAAAAGGCTAGTTTTCTTAGTGTACGAAACGACGTTTGAAAAACCGAAATCAGGACATGAGTCGAGTGACAACGTCCATGTCATTTGAGTAAAAATTACATTTTCACCATGAACGTAAATATAATATAATATATAATTAATTATATAAATTAAATAACTAAATATAAATTATATATAATTGATTGTCGGCAGAAGAATGGAAGTGCACATGAGCTGTCAAAAGTGCTCATGTAATCGCATGGGCAACACACCCATTCCTCATGCGATTGCATGGGGATGAATTGCTAAAACAATCTATAAAAGCTCGATTAGGAAATGGGTTACACACACATCTTTATCCCCTCTGTATTATAATTATATTACTATTAATAATAATAATATTATTATTATTATTATTATTATTATATTATTATTATTATTATTAATATTAATCTTATTATTATTAGTATTAGTATTATTAGGAGCGATATTAGTAGTATTGAACATAAAATACTACGACGAGGTCATGAGCGAATTATTTTAAGATGGGTTTTTCGAGTAGGATAGGGCTAAGGAAATTATGGGTTATAGCTATGGAGGTTATGTGTATAGTTCGTGGGAATGCTCGTAAGGTCAAACTAGTGTTTATCATCTTCGTTGCGTCTACGTACCATCCTACAATATTGAATCTCAATATTGATACGTGAGCACTAATAACTTAACTTTTATATATTAATAGTGTATCCCTGACTAGTGCTCGAGTATATAGGATTATGCATGCTTGTACTTTGGATATTGCCATTAGATAGGATATGTTGAATCTTGAATTAGTTACATATGCGGTTGAGATAAGGTATAAGATATGCATTTCGTTGGAAAGCAAGCGAAAAATTAAGAACTTTTCATTTAGATATCGAATGGTTTCGATGAACGGATTAGAAGTTATAGTCAATTAAATTTTTGTATTATTATTAAAAATGATTATTATTATCGTCGTTATTATCATCGTTATAGTTTTTATCTAATTATTATTGTTGTTATTATTATTATTATTATTATTATTATCATTGTCAATAAAAGATAGTATCATTAAAAATTGTTATTTTTATTACTATCGTTATTATCGTTAAAGTCTTATTACTATTATTATCATTAAAATAGTTATTAGTATTATCATTAATATTATCATAATATTTATTATTATTAGTATTATTATAATTAAAACTAATATTAGTAACACCTAATTATTTTGATTACTATTATTATCATTAATATGAACGCGATATAAAAGATAATTAAAAGCTATTAAATGAATCGATTAGGAAATAATGAGTATGAGTATCATGATGTAATTAAAATATTGTAAGATATTGATTTAGATAAAATTATCGTTCTTATTATTTTTATCATTACTATTATTAAAAGTATCGTTAGTATTAAAACTGTCATTTTAACGAAAATTATCATTTTATTAGAAATGTCATTATTTCTATAAAATATCATTATTATTATCATTTTAAATATAGTTATTATTTTAAAGTTAATATTAAAAAGTATTGTAAATATTAAAGTTATCATATTATCATAATATCACTTTTAGTAAATATAAATATTGATATTTTTATTAATAGAATAATGATAATTATTATTACAAAATAATACAATTTTTACTCATTATTATTATCAATGTTATTTTATCAAATAAATATGTAATACAAAGATATTTTACTACGTGTAATATAATTATGTTAATACTACCTATCATATTATATTAAATGAACTTTATAAATTTTATTACTTAAGATATATAAAAGTATATTTTTATTATATAAATTTTAATAATAAATGAATTATATTATTTACTCTAATAAAATCTTTTAAAAATATTTCAAAATATAAAATGACAATATTTAAACTATATAATAATCATGTATAAATTTTGGAAATCATTTTGTGTCAAATTGATTTTTGTTGACTTTTGCATATTAGTCTCGAGCACTAGGATTGTGGTACACTACGACTTGACCTATATTGTTAGACAAATATTGATCATTATATAAATATATATACTTAATATAGGTTCGTGAATCTGAGGCCAACCTTGCATTGTTCAATGTCGTCATATGTATTTTTACTACAAAATACAGTATCGTGAGTTTCATTTGCTCCCGTTTTAAATACTTTTGCAATATATATTTTTGGGACTGAGAATACATGCGCTGCTTTTATAATTGTTTTACGAAATAGACACAAGTAATCAAAAACTACATTATATGGTTGGATTATTAAATCGAATATCGCCCCTTCAAGTCTGGTAACCTAAGAATTAGGGAAATGGCCCCTAATCGACGCGAATCCTAAAGGTAGATCTATTGGGCCCAACGAGCCCCATCCAGGGTATGGATGCTTTAGTACTTCGAGGTATTATTTAGTATATTAGCTGCGCGCTGTATACTGGGGGATATTCTATAACGACCCTCATTTTTCCATTCTATATTTTTCCAATATTAATTGCCCAAACAATATAATTAAAACTTAATGATTAAACTTTAATCAACAATTGTTAAGTGTTAAGAGTTATAAAACATATTAATTAACTTTGTACAATAATTGACAAGTTAATAAAAGATGAAAATAATAAAATGTTAGTCGACAGTCACTGCTAATTAAAATTTATGCATTTATGTAATATTATAACTAATAACCTATAAGTAATAAATAAAAAGTGACATTTATATAAATAATAAAATAATTGGGAACTAAATAAAAAATATATATACAAGTCATGAATTAGTAAAAAGAAAATAATACTTATCATGTAGTAAATGTAAAAATAATAATAATAATAACAATAATAATAATAATAATAATAATAATAATAATAATAATAATAATAATAATAATAATAATAATAATAATAATAATAATAATAATAATAATAATAATAATAATAATAATGAGACTATAGAATCTTAAACAATTACATCCTTATGTTGACTAAAAAAATTAATCTATAAAATTAATATACATCCTTATGTTGACAATTACATATAGAGGTATTCGACCTCTATATGATACATATTTCAAAAGACGTTGCATTCGAGTCGTTGAATTCATCAGGATTATTATTGAGTCAATTATAGTTGGATATATTATGAAAATGGTATGCATGCCGTCAACTTTCGATGTAAAGAAAGATTTTCTTTTAAAAACGAATGCAATGTTTGAAAAATGTATCATATAGAGGTCGAATACCTCGTGATGTAACCAAATGTAATATATTCATCCAGATGGATTAGGACGGGTCATTAGAGAAATAATGGATCGTGAGGTTAAAAGACTTAAGCAAAATAAAATACCAATTATTAAGGTTCGATGGAATGCTCGTAGAGGGTCCAAGTTCACCTGGGAACGTGAAGATCAGATGAAGAAGAAATACCCGCACCTATTTCTAGAAGATGCGTCAACACTTCCAACAGCTTGAAATTTTGGGACGAAATTTATTTAACGGGTAGGTACTGTAGTGACCCGAACTTTTCCATGATTATTCCATGATTATATATTAAATGAAAACTATATTTGCATGATTGAATGTTTCCAACATGTTAAACAATCAAACTTATTAAGACTTGATTATTTGAAATGAGTTTCATGTAGACAATTGACCACCCAAGTTGACCGGCGATTCACGAACGTTAAAACTTGTAAAAACGACATGATGATATATATATATGGACATATATATATGGTTAACATGAGATTATGATAAGTAAGTATCTCACTAAGTATATTAACAATGTGTGATATACATAAAAAATGAGAATATTGAATTATGAAGCTCGAAACGATATACATAACGATTATCGTTGTAACAACGTCATACTAAATACGTATGTATTATATTAAGATATTGATATACTATATTTAACATGATAAAAAGATAATTAAGTATATCATTGAGTGTATTAACAATGAACTATACAAGTAAGATGAGACTACTAACTTAAGGATTTCGAAACAATATATATATATGTAACGATTATCGTTGTAATAGTATTTTAACATATATATATGATGTTAAGATATATTCATACACCATGTTATCATGTTAACATAACAATTTAACATTTCATTTAAGTATAATAACAATGAAATAATTACATTTAACAAGATCGTTAACTTAAAGGTTTCAAAACAACACTTACATGTAACAACTAACGATGACTTAACGACTCAGTTAAAATGTATATACATGTCGTGTATTTAGATGTATTAGTACACTTTTGAAAGACTTCAAGATACATATCAAAGTACTTCTACTTAACAAAAATACTTACAATTACATCCTCATTCATTTTCATCAACAATTCTACTCGTATGCACCCGTATTCATACTCGTATAATACACAGCTTCTAGATGTATTTACTATTGATATATACACTTCAATGATTAGCTATTAGCAGTCCTTGTGAGTCACCTAAATATGTGGAAACCATAATTTGGCAACTAGCATGAAATATCTCACAAAATTACAAAAAATATTATAAATCATTCATGAATTATTTACAAAAAAAACAAACTTACACATCCTTTATATATAATCCATATACCAACGACAAAAAACACCTACAAACACTTTCATTCTTCAATTTCTTCATCTAATTGATCTATCTCAAGTTCTATCTGCAAGTACTAAGTGTTCTTCATAAATTCTATAAGTTCTAGTTTCATAAAATCAAGAATACTTTCAAGTTTACAAGTCTACTTCCAATCTTTCTAATCCATTCCAAATAATCATCTAAGATCAAGAAACCTCTGTTATTTATAGTAGGTTATCATTCAAATTCAAGGTAATATTCATTTTCAAACTTTGATTCGATTTCTATAACTATAAACTATCTTAATTTAAGTAAAAATCTTACTTGAACTTGTTTTTGTGTCATGATTCTACTTCAAGAACTTTCAAGCCATCCAAGATCCTTTAAAGCTAGATCAATTTTTGTCACTTCCAGTAGCTTTACCTACTAAACTTAAGGTAGTAATAATATTCATAACATCATTCGATTCATATATATATATAACTATCTTATTCGAAGATTTAAACTTGTAATCACTAGAACATAGTTTAGTTAATTCTAAACTTGTTCGCAAACAAAGTTAATCCTTCTAACATAACTTTTAAAATAAATTAAACACATGTTCTATATCTATATGATATGCTAACTTAATGATTTAAAACCTGGAAACACGAAGAACACCGTAAAACCGAACATACGCCGTCGTAGTGAAACTGGGGGCTGTTTTGGGTTTGAAAAATAAAAACTATCTTAATCTTTGAATTGGAAGTTTGTTTTCGGGAAAAATTATATTTCATAAGAATATGATACTATATCCAATAATCATGGTTAAACACAAAGTTGAAGTATGTTTTTCAAAATGGTCATCAAGATGTCGTTTTTTCGACGGAAATGACTACATCTTTAAAAAATGACTGGTAACCTGTATTTTCTGACAATAAACTTATTTTTTTTCTGTTTAGTTTCATAAATTTCAGTTCATTATGAAACCATAGCAACTTGAATCACTCAAAACGGATTTGAAACGAAGAAATGACGGGTAAAACAAAATGGGATAAATTTGCTAGTTTTAGCTACGAAAATTTTGTAACAAATCTAGACTTATATTGTATTATACATGTATTCTAACATATATTATGTAATCTTGGGATACCATAGATATGTATACAATGTTTTGACATATCATATCGACCCATCTATATATATTATTTGGAACAACCATAGACACTCTATATGCAGTAATGCTTGAGTTAGCTATACAGGGTTGAGGTTGATTTCAAAATAATATATATATATACTTTGAGTTGTGATCTAGCCTGAGACTTGTATACATTGGGTCGTGGATTGATTCGAGATAATATATATTGATTTATTTTTGTACATCTAACTGTGGACAACTAGTTGTAGATTACTAACTTTGGACAGCTAACTTAATAAACTTAAATCATTAAAACGTAATAAAAAATGTTGTGAATATATTTCGATCATACTTTGATATATATGTATATATTTGTTATAGGTTCGTGAATCGATCCGTGGCCAAGTCTTAAATTTCCGACGAAGTAAAAATCTGTGAAAGTGAGTTATAGTCCCATTTTTAAAATCTAATTTTTTTGGGATGAGAATACATGCAGTTTTCTAAATATTTTACAAAATTGACACAAGTATGCGAAACTACATTCTATGGTTAGATTATTAAACCGAATATCGCCCTTCAAGTCTGGTAACCTAAGAATTAAGGAAATGGCCCCTAATTGACGTGAATCCTAAAGATAGATCTATTGGGCCTAACAACCCCCATTCAGGTTATGGATGGATTTAGTACTTCGAGATTATTATAAAGACGAGAGGTTCTGTTTGGGGATATTCTATACATTAAGTTAATGTCGGTTACCAGGTGTTCAACATATGAATGATTTTTTATCTCTATGTAGTTTGCGAAATGCCTGATATGAGATGTGTTTATAAAAATAAAAATCTTGTGGTCTATTATTATGATTGATAATTATATAGGTTAAACCTATAACTCAACAACATTTTTGTTGACGTTTTAAGCATGTTTATTCTCAGGTGATTATTAAGAGCTTCCGCTGTTGCATACTAAATTAAGGACAAGATTTGGAGTCCATGCTTGTATGATATTGTCTAAAAACTACATTCGAAAGTTTTCTTTGTTGTAACATAATATTTATTGTAAACCATTATGTAATGGTCGTGTGTAAGCGTGATATTTTAGATTATCATTACTTGATAACCTAGGTTATGTCCTTTAAAACCTTTGTCGATAAAATAAAGGTTATAGTTTGTTTTAAAAACGAATGCAGTCTTTGAAAAACGTCTCATATAGAGGTCAAAACCTCACAACGAAATCAATTAATATGAAACGTTTGTAATTATTATGAACGGGAAATTTCACATCTTGTATAGTTAGATAAAGGGTTTTCGATGTGAAATGATTTTCGGATATCGGATGATGATCTAATTACATAGAATACCTATCTGTAGTACAGTAGATCCCGTGGATTACAGAGGAAATTAAAGAAACGTGTCAAACAAGGTTTAATATGCTGGGATATGAATTTTCCTATACACTATTCATGCAATTAATGCAGTAAGATGTGTCTAGACTAAGAATGATAAGTAGGTAATTTCCTACGGATGATAAGTAGATGATTTCTGACTAGAAATGATAAGCAAAACTTTTGGCATGCAGACACGGTCGAAGTCCAGACTCACTAATGCATCCTAACAACTATCAGTTAGACACACTAATGCAAGACCTGGTTCGCTAAGACCACCGCTCTGATATCACCTGTAGAGACCCATCCTAATCCATGTGGACGAATACATTACATTTGGTTACATCGTGAGGTACTTGACCTCTATATGATACATTTTACAAAAATTGCATTCGTTTCTAAAAGACAAACTTTCATTTCATCGAAAGTTGACGACTTGCATACTATTTCATAATATATCCAACTATAATTGACTTAATAATATTCTTGATGAACTCAATGACTCGAATGCAACATCTTTTAAAATATGTCATGAATGACTCCAGGTAATATCTCTAAAATGAGCAAATGCACAGCGGAAGATTTCTTTCATACCTGAGAATAAACATGCTTTCAAGTGTCAACCAAAAGGTTGGTGAGTTCATAGGTTTATCATAAAACAATAAAATTTATTATTTTGATAGACCACAAGATTTAAATATAGTACACCTATCTCGTGTACAAAACCATTTTTCATAATGCTTAGCAGAGTAGGTTCGTATCCTTTTCTCCCCCGTAGGTTGCCTCGCGATTTTTAAATAATCGTGCACATATCTCGTGCACAAAACTAATACACATAACCTGTGTATAAAAATCATTCTCTCGATACATAACATTCATTTCGATTTCATTGCTCAACATGGTAACCGACCTTAACATATAATGCGCATCAATAATATCCCCAAAACAGAACATCTCGTCTGTATAATATATAAACTTCGAAGTACTAAACACCACACCCACTAGCTCTTCCGTCTAGTGAACATTCTGGGTGGGGGTGTTAAACCCGGTAGCTACCTTTAGGATTCGCGTGAATTAGGGCTATACCCATTTCTAATTCTTAGGTTACCAATAATAATCAGGAGAAAATATTCACAACAATTAGTGGCAATTATCACATCCAACTAATTCAATAATAATCCATATAACTTCTGTCTGCATAATAATTCATTCGAGGAATGTTTTGCTTGTGTCTATCTCGTCAAACATTTATAAAAGTATTTCATGTATACTCAGTTCAAAATATATTTCAAAAGCATTTAATAAAGCAGTTATAAAATCAGCACATGTATTCTCAGTCCCAAAAATGTAAAGAGTAAAAGAGAATCAAATGAATTCACTATACTATATTTTGTAGTAAAAATACATATGACGACATTGAACAAGTATAGGGTTGTCCTCGGATTCACGAACCCTTAAAATGGCTTTTCTAAAAAAAATTGTCCCATACGAGACTCGGACCCGTGACCTCTCGAACACCTGTAAACACCCTTAAACCATCACACTGCCATCTGTTTTTTGATATAATACGCGTTTTAAATTTTATTTAACATTCTTCTGTTTCATGTTCTCTTCTTCCCAGTATCCAATTCAACGCAGATCCCATAGATTAATTTAAATAACGTGTTTAAACTTAAATTAAGATTTGAAATATAATTATAAACTATCTGTAATTCATACATCTGTTCAATTAAACACAAAAAAAATATAACAACATGATGATGTCGCGTTTTAAAAAAAAAGAACTCAATAATTGATGTTGATTTTTAGAAAGTTTTAGCCAATGATTATAAAACGAATTTTGTTTCAAATAACTATTAGAAACTTCCTGACTCACCAATTGATCAAGAAACATCAGCAAAATCATGAATTTCGCGATGAACTAATTTTTTTGACTTTTTGAGAAATAAGTTTGACTCAAAAATTTTAATTCAATTTAGAAAATTGGAAATCTAAACTTTGCATATAGTTTAAACACATGATTTATATCTGAATTACACTTTTAGATTTTTTGAAAAATGATTCGAAATTGAGGTTTTGCAAAAATATTTCGCGTACAGGGGAACTCACGATTTTTCTTCTTTATTTGATTTTTCTTCTTTTTATTTTCGAGTTGCATTATACAATTGCAATATATAGACGATGATATCAAGTGAAACGAATATTTACAGTAGTGTAATCGGTTGTTATTTACTGTCCATGGCCGACAATTTTATTCGTTTCAAAAGATAAAGGACAAAAAATGAAAAAAATAAAGAATAAATAGGATGATTTTGATCGCTAATTGATTTTTGTAATTCAGTGATTTTAGACATCGACATGTTTATCAATTAAGGAGACAAATTAAACAGAGTAGATCGTGATTGAAAACTGAAACTGTAATTATCCGTAATTATATTTGGATATAACTGATTTTATATATTTATATAGGTATTTATATATTTGTATAACTGTATTTGTATATGTATAGGTATTTATATACACCTGTATTTATATATCTAATTATATACATCTGTCTTAATATATCTGCATTTATATTATATAATTACTCATATTAATTAGTAATTATAATTATAATAATAATACACTTAATATTATAAATAATAATAAAATTTTATAATAATATAATTGTATTAATAATTATATTATTATTAATGGTAATGAATATAATATCTATAAATTAATAATAATAATATTATTTATCATAATATAATACTAATTATAATAATAATACAATTAATAGTAATTATATTAATAATAATAATATTATTATTAAAGAGACTAGTAACAATAATTGGTAACTATTAATACTACAATAATGATAACTTTAATAAATTAAATTACTAATAATATTAATACTAATAATAAAAATGATAATAATAATTCTATTAGTTATAATAATATTACTATTATAATAATATTAATAATAATATATCCACATATACATATTAAGTTTTATATAGTTTATACTAGAGTTATAGTATTAATAAAACAATTAATAATAATAATAATAATAATAATAATAATAATAATAATAATAATAATAATAATAATAATAATAATAATAATAATAATAAAAGTAATGATAATAATATTAATATAACAATTATATTCAAACTTGTAATTAATTTAATTTATTACCATTTATTATTTAATATCTACGGATTATATAGTTTATTGAATCTTTAATATTTATTAATTATATATATATATATTACAATATTACATATGTATAGATTTCTTATATATATATATATATATATATATATATATATATATATATATATATATAATTACATATTTATTTATACATCGATGTTCGTGAATCGTCGGGAATGGCTAAAGGTTAATTGAATATATGAAACAGTTCAAAATTTTTGAGACTCAACCTTACAGACTTTGCTTATCGTGTCGGAATCATTTAATAAGATTAAGTTTACATTTGGTCAAAAATTTTCGGGTCATCACAATGTTTGCGTCTCTGAATCAGAACTTGCTCTTGATCTACATTTCGGAATCACACCTTTTGGCGAGAACTACTAGGTTAGAAACCTCGGCTATTCGTGAAGACAAAACACCCCCATCACAAACCTTCATTAACATTTTCACTCCAAGCCACCACAAATCCATCTATCGCTACCTATTCGTTTCATTCATAAATAAAGGAATAAGTCCCGATGAAATCATACTTCCGGGAAATCCTCTACGAAACCGCATTAGAAAATGCGAGCATCCGAGTCGATTATCAAAGAGACCGCCAACAAAAGGAGACCTCGAAGAAAAAAGAAAAAGATGCTTGCCAAAAAATAAAAGAAAAAAGAGATGAATAAAGGTTCTGAGAAAAGGAGCAGAACCAAAAAGATTCGAGAAAAGAACTCTTGACAGTCAAAAAGAAGGATGCCCGACCTGAAATTCCCGATTAAAAGCTGAAAGGATTATAAAAATTGATCATTAAAAGAACTTCTATCTATCCAACCCTTTACACCCTCGAACCTCCAAAATCACCATCTCTTCACGATAAAAGCTGAGTCTATAACCGAAAATTCTCTCAAATAAGTGATGGAGATTTGGGTCTTGATCAAGCTTATGACGAAGAACGCAAACTTGAATGGCTATGAGCAATTTCATTTCTTAGAACTATAGGACACCCGATACACTTAAGTGAATTGAGTGACCCGAGTGAGATAGCCTCAGTTATGTAACCTCCTCTCATGCTTACGGAATAAGGTTAGGGAATAACAAAAAGAGTAAAACCGAGTTTTCGCTCCTACATCTTGTGAAACAAAGATCACTTGATCACTACGAATAAAAATCTTCTGTGCTAAAAGCTCGAAAGTTTGCTTGAGGACAGGCAAAGTCTAAGTGTGGGATATTTGATATCGGCTAAAAAGTCACATTTTTACCTCCGATATTGAGTCCCAAAACCATAAAGTTCCAAACTTTGTCAGAAAAATAATCACTTTTTCAGTTACTTTTGTAGATTAAGTAATTACGAAGATGATGCAAAAAGAATCGAGAGAATCGGAGCTAAAACGAAGATTCTAGAGCGAAAACGGTGAAAGACGAGAAACCAAGTTACGATCCAGTGAAATAAGCAAACCAGGGCAAGCCATACGGCTTACAATAAGCAAAGTATGTAATGTTGAGTCTAGAAAATTTTGAAACGATGTTCATATATTCAATTGACCTTCGACTGCTCCCGATGATTCATGAACCATTGTTTGTAAATATGTGGATATATATAAATATGTGTATATATAAATATATGTATAATATATATAATAACACGAACATTAATAAACTATTATATACATTTATTGTTATAAATAAATATGTACAATAAAATACAATGTAATAAAAACTATTATTTTATATGTATATTTCTTGTATATATATATATATTGTAATATTTAACTTAATTATTTAATATATATTTATGTGCGTAGTAAATTTTGTTATTTAAAACTGTTTATATATATATATATATATATATATATATATATATATATATATATATATATATATATATATATATATATATATATATATATATATATATATACATATATATATATATATAGTGTATATTAAATATAATTAATTTTGAGCTTAAATGGTAAATGTCTGTAACTTTCGGTTGACGTTTAATTATTTTAAAATAGGTCTAATATATATATATATATATATATATATATATATATATATATATATATATATGAAGTTTTTAAAATATAAGTTATTCCAAAATTTGAATAAAAAAATAGTAGTTTTGATAATTATTTTTTTACCTTTTCAATCTAAGTTTTTGTACTCCGTACATATAAATTGGAACAGAAAAGAAATAATTATCGAATCTTTTTGATCAGGTTTCAAACAGGTAATGACCAAAATAAATAAATATAGTTAAATTGAAAATTTGGAATTTTTCAAAGACTTTTATCCGTCACTGATTAGCAACAGAGTACGAAACACTCCGCGTGTTAAAACTGTCGGCTGGCTAATATAATTGTGAGGCAGCTAATAATAGTTCTATTACTTTATACACGTGTTTATGCCTTCTATTTAAAACAAGCAATTATATTGATTAGATGTAAATTACTGTTGTAGTAGTTATTTGTCAAATTCTCTCTATATGTACTAACATATACATAACACACAGAGATATCCTTCACCACTTATATTCTTCTTCCTCTCATTGTTTCTATCGTGGAAGACCACCAACGAGCTAGAACAACCGACGACCACTCATCACTCCCATGAACCACTTTGCACCACTTTGAAACCACCACTACTATTGGCCTTCTATCTTTCTATTTCTTTGTGTGAACACCACAAACCACCCATATCATCACCATTTGAAATATTAGTTTTTGTTTGAAACGGTAAATCGAAACCCACTAAAACCACTATTAGAACACCTCTTATTCGGACCTGTTTCTATTTTGCTGTCACCACCGTGAATCCCCATTAACACATCCACCCTTACCACCACCATGAGCCACATCGTGTCTTTCTGTTTTCGCAAACCATATCAACTACAACTTATTCTCTTGCAACAACCATCGACAACCGGCAACCATTAAAGACCACCTTGATCACCATATTAGCCACCTTAAACCCACTAAATCACCACCTTAACACTATGACACCATGAACCATCTCATATATATACATATACGCGAGTATACATTCCAACCATCTCTCTATCGTCAACCACATAAATCACCATAACCAACACCATTATACAATCCTCGATCACAACCATCATCAACATCACACATCGGTTTTCTAACTGCTGCTGCTATTCTCGTTTCGGTTTCAGCTGAAAATGCCACTTGAAACCCACTCATTTCCTTTTTTTTTATCAACCATCACCACCACAAAAACCCCATTGAAAAGACTACAAGTACTACTCGTTTCCTGTCCCTATTCCAGCCGGCATAAATCATCACTCGCCATTACTTGTTGCTGCTATGATAGCATCTGTTTCTGTGAACGAACCCAACGAAAACCACACAACCAAAATATATTTCGAATCATAGCCTGCATTAATAAGTCAAACTGTTTATTATATATTTTTTTGTATATGGCTGACCGGTAGAAAGTGGGAATGGTCCACACGTGGATTTGTTTATCTAATACATAATTTTCCAAAAAACTTGATGAAGATATCTTGTTCTAGATCGTGTGTTTTTTTTAAAGGGGCCGGGATCCTTTATATGGTTGGGCCGAGGTTTAGTTTTCTAGTGGGCCAAAATGTTAGATGGTATAGTGATACATGAGAATGACGGTTAGGTTGTTGTTGATGTTGAAAGATGATAACCGGGAAGCGACTCGATCATGATGATGGTGAAAGGTGACGGAAATAATAATGATGATCATATGAGTATGAGGATGAAACTAGGATAGATATGATCATAATGATTAACGAAGATGTAGATGACAAGGTAATGGACGATGAAACGAAATGAAGAATGATACTACTGTTTGTGTAAAATTAGATGATGATGGATAGTAAATTATGATGGTGATGAAAACCCTGTACGTAATGATGTTTGATGATGAGATGGCGAATGAAGGTGATGATACATGATAATAATGATTATAAAAGATATGATAAGGTGAAGGATAGGGTGATGAAATTAAGTGATGGTAAACGATGATAAAAATGATCTTTATGACCATGATGATATCGTATAATAATTAGAGAAAGATGATCTTAAGATTTATGTATTAGATGATGATATTGACTTTGATGATGAAGCAGAAGATGGGAACCCAAATAACATGTTAAATATATTTTAGGTTAGTTATAAATCAGAAAAGAAAAAAAAACATGGATGGATGGATGGTTTAGGGGTGTTGTGTTTAAGCAGGAGGTCTCGAGTTCTAGCCCGGCTATGGGCATTTCTTTTTACAAAAAACTTAGGAAAGGGTATACACTTTTATCTTATCTCTATAATTATTATTATTGTTATTATTATGTTTATTAATATTTTTATTGCTATTGTTATTATTAGTTATTATTATGAATATAACTACAATTATAAATAATATTAATATTATTATCATTTTTTTCCAAGTAACATCATTAAAAATCATTAGGGTTATTATTATTATTAGTAAATCATTATTATTAACAAAACTATCTTTTTAAAAAAATAATTGAATATTCTGTGCATAAAATATACTTATTACATATATATTATAATTATATTAATATTTTACATAACTATATATATAACAAACCTATTAATAGTATTTAGATAAATATTTGCATATAACAAACTATTGATTTGTAAATATAACACTAAAACATTATATGTAAATATGGATATATTAATATAACAATATAAATATTAATCATTTTGAATATATAAACAAATTAAATATATATAACATATAAATTAAGATATAATATAAGTATATGTTTTAAATAGAATTCTATAAAACTACAAATATATATAAACCATATGTGTTAATAAACAAAATTATGAGATTTCTATTATATGTTTTAATATATATATATATATATATATATATATATATATATATATATATATATATACACGAATGATATAGGTTTGTGAATCCATGGCCAACCTTACATTTGTTCAATGATGTCATATGTATTTTTACTACAAAATACAGTAGTGTGAGTTTCATTTACCTTTATACCCTTTATATTTTTGGGCTGAGAATACATGCGCAATTTTAATAAATGTTTTACGAAATAGACACAAGTAATCGAAACTACATTATATGGTTGAATGATCGAAGCCGAATATGCCCCTTTTTGCTTGGTAGCCTAAGAATTAGGGAACATCACTAATTTTGAGAATTAGTGCACGCCTAATTGACGCGAATCCTAAAGATAGATCTATTGGGCCTAACAAACCCCATCCAAAGTACCGGATGCTTTAGTACTTTGAGTTTTATATCATATCTGATGGATGTCCCGGAATGATGGGGATATTCTTATATGCATCTTGTTAATGTCGGTTACCAGGTGTTCAATCCATATGAATGATATTTTTGTCTCTATGCATTGGACGTATATTTATGAGAAATGAAAATGAAAATCTTGTGGTCTATTAAAATGATGGAAATGATTATTAATGTTAAACTAATGAACTTACCAACCTTTTGGTTGACACTTTAAAGCATGTTTATTCTTAGGTATGAAAGAAATCTTCCGCTGTGCATTTGCTCATTTTAGAGATATTACTTGGAGTCACTCATGACATATTTCAAAAGACGTTGCATTCGAGTCATTGAGTTCATCAAGATTATTATTAAGTCAATTATACTTGGATATATAATGAAATGGTATGCATGCCGTCAACTTTCATTGTAAAGAAAGTTTATCTTTTAAAAAAGAATGCAATGTTTGTAAAATGTACCATATAGAGGTCAATTACCTCGCGATGTAATCATATGTTATTGTATTCATTCTTATGGATTAGGACGGGTCATTACATGTGGTATCAGAGCGGTGGTCTTAGCGAACTAGGTCTACATTATGTGTCTAACTGATAAGTCATTAGGATGCATTAGTAAGTCTGGACTTCGACCGTGTCTGCATGTCAAAAATTTTGCTTATCATTTAGTGTCGAAAATTCTTTGCTTATCATCCTTAAAGTCTAGACATGTCTTACTGCCTCTATTGCATAGATAGTGTATAGATAAATTCATATCTTAGCGTATCTGTTATTGTTACCTTTGCCTGACAGCTTTCGAAGATTCCTCCGTAACTTATGGGATTTTAGTATTATATATGCATATGTAAACTATGTATTGCAGGGTACTAATCTACATCCTATAATCTATTTCTTATCAAAAATCCTTCATCTGATCGTACGAGATGAATCCCTCAACCAGTTCGAGTCCTTCAGTTTCCGATAACTATTCCGATAGTTATACCGACAGTTATTCCGATATGGAAACACACTTGAGCTCCGAAAGCAGTATAACCGGAATGGATCAACCAATCGGCCATCATCAATTCATCTGATGGGTTTGAATTCTACTTAATCATTGGAGATAAGAAGAATGTGATCCTTTTCATCAACCGAATTCACCTCTTAGTGAAGAACCTGAAGCACTTACCGGCGAATCTATTCGAAACATCATATTCACCCTCATTGCCAGGATATCCCATAACGATTATATTCTATCCACAATTCTAGATCTTATTCATCCGCTCGTTCCGACCGACAATCACTCCGGAATAATGGAAGAAGTCAACGAACTTCGCGCTCGAGTAATCAATTTGGAGAGTATGGTGCATAATGTACCAGCTTCAGCAACATCACCAGTATCTACAGTACCATCAATAACAACACCAATACCATCAACAATCCATGCCTCAACATCTCATTCTGTACCTAGAGTATAATCATCGTTCTACGTATCGTTCTACATCAATTATCTTCGTTCAGTATAGCGATTATGTAATCTCTAATGTTTTAGAGATTATATATTCTCGTTCTAACAATAAATCAAATGAGATTAATATCATATTAACTCATTAAATCCGTGATTATATCTGAAGAAAATATATGTATATATATTTTCATAAAGATTGTAATTAAAAATTCTTTCGGACAAACTGTTAATGGTGAAAATATTTTAACGGGTAGGTAATACCCGAGGAATATTTAGTTTCACATTAGTAAGTTACACTGCACATTCTTCGAATCTGATTCAACAGTCATTTACTATCCTACTTACAACCACCGATATACGTATCCGTTCACCGCAGAATAACCATTTTCATTCAATTTCGTATTTGGATTTTTACCTATCAGAATCCAACAAGTGGCATAATGAAGAAAACATTAGACAAAAATAAAAATTTGTTAGAAACAAACAAATTAATTATGAGAAATTTTGTTAAGAATCCACGCTAACTATTCCTAGCTAACTGTTCCTAGCTAACTGTTAATTTCGTATTACATTTTAATTATCGCAATTTATTTATCGCAATTTATTTTTTCGCAATTTAAATTCTCGCAATTTTATTTATTGTCATTGAATTTCTGTTATTTATTTTACGCACTTTAAATATCAGGATACGTATACAAAGTTTTGACATATCATATCGATGCATCTATATATATTATTTGGAATAACCATAGACACTTTATATGCAGTAATGATCGAGTTCTCTATACAGGGTTGAGGTTGATTCTACAATAATATATATACTTTGAGTTGTGATCGAGTCTGAGACATGTATACGGGTCACAATATGTATTAATTAATTCGAATATTATATATTAAACTGTATATGAATTATTGGACTGTTACTGTGGACTATCGACTGTGGACTAATAACATTGGACAATTAAAATGAATTAAAATATTAATTATAACATATGAAACTAAACATTTCTTCAAGTTTGCCACTTGAGTTCATCTTAAACCTCATTTGTATCTCGACGATTACAATCTACATTCAAACCTTTCATAATTCTTGAAAACACCTCAATCGAGAGGATGAACCAACCGCACTTCATCTACGGAAGGAAAGATTTATGCATATAGTGATGCACCTGAAAATACTCGGAACCTGAGTAAATGTCTAACACTTATCCGTGCAAACTCCTTTGGCATTGTTATTACCGAAAATAACTTTGCAATTCTTTTACAAATTAGCCAAATTTGTCACAGCTCCAGCAAGTCAACTTCGACTTTTCAGTCGGACTAGCCTTACTATAACCTTGATATATATGCGTGCTCTTTTATTGTTACCGAAGAACCTTTTATATTCCACCATATTACCAGCAGATGTAACAGCAACCTCGTCGCTCCTTGGTTTAAATCTCTCTGACAAATCACTATATTTATCTATTGAAGTCTCATCATGTACTCATCCGCATCTTGTAACAAGAATTGCCATACCAATTACTGGAAATCAGCAAATCTGTATTGTGAGTCTCGCAACGTTCCCACAACAACAGTTATATGTATCCATATAACATTTATCTCTTAGAACTATGATCTTCCATTCTGAAATTCTAAAAAGCACCCAGTCTGTGAATTAATACTCTGAATTTTGAAAAGTTGAATGAAGCAACAAAAACTGTAAACGACCTCAACAGCCAAAAGTTGATGATAAAGAATTGTATGTTGGCAAAGCTCAGAAAAAGTTTGAAACTGAAAAACTGATTGAGCTAACTACGAAGGAGTCTCTTAACAAATCAAAAGGACTAAACTTGTACATTAAGAATTCTGATGATTCTGTTTCTGATGAAATCTTTAGCGAATACCTTGCTTCTGACTCCAAACTCTTGCGGACAAATTTTCTTCACCATCCTACGATATTAGAAATTCCAAGATATCATCGTATCTTTCATTATAAATATCCTCTATATTTCTGAAGATATTTTCATAACTATTCTTATCTAAAATCATCAATCTCTTAGTGCTATCAGTGTTACATCATATAGAAACTGTTAGTTTCCATATTCTGTAACTTTGAGCTTAAAATATGAATGTTATTGAAGTAATGTTGGGAACTGATGCATGAGTTAGTATAATATAATGAAACTTGATCAATGTGATTATATTACAATAAGTCATGCGGAGTTTCTAATGGAATGTGATGATTCACAGATTATAACGTCATCATGTGCCATGTTACATAACTCTTTCATTATGCTTAACTTCTGAACATATCAAGAAAGTATATTCTTGATAGTTCTATTCTCAGTGATTCTGGTAATTTGACAAATCAAATCGTGCTAATATTTTATTTTATTATTTAGAACATGATGTTTATCCGAAATTCCATACTTACGAATTCTGGACCGTTACTCGCTTTACTAGAGGTCAGGAGGATAATAAAAAGCCAAAGAGCTCCAAGATATAAGAGAAAATATAAAGCTCAATAACAAAACGGAAGTTACAAGCTGTGGATATTAATACGAATAGCAATATAAAGACAAGGTATAATTAAGAATAGTATCACCCCAAGTTAATAGTAGAAGTAAACAGATTTTTCTGGTGGAAGATTGAAAAGAAGGATGACAGAAATGATAATTAGGAAAATATTAGGGATTAGAACTGGACTAAGCATTTTCATAATCTTTTGGATGGATGAACTAAGAAAGAAAGTATAGAAATGGTGAGAATAATAGAACGGAGGAGTTTAGTTTATAATAGAAATATCAGACAGAGTAATCGAGGCAGATCACCGTATTTAATTATAGAGATCTTAATCTCCGTATTCACCGAAGAATCAAATCTCTCAGATTTCGAAGATTTTCTTTAAATCCCTTGAATTTCGGAATTCAATCACGACTACGTCAAAAGTTATGGAAAATCTCCATTTTTTTCAACTCGATCTTTTGTGATAGCTTCATTCATACGCTTCGATTAATCGAATCATTTTATCTATATTACTCAATGATGATAAAACTCTATTTATCAACTCATATTCATCATAAAAACATTTTTATTGTTAACCATGACCATCTCACTCAAATTTCGGGACAAAATTTCTTTAACGGGTAGGTACTGTGACGACCCAGGAATTTCCGACTAAATTTAAACTTAATCTTTATATGATTTAGATACGATAAGAAAAGTATGTAATGTTGAGTCTAGAAAATTTTGAAACGATGTTCATATATTCAATTGACCTTCGACTGCTCCCGATGATTCATGAACCATTGCTTGTAAATATGTGGATATATATAAATATGTGTATATATAAATATATGTATAATATATATAATAACATGAACATTAATAAACTATTATATACATTTATTGTTATAAATAAATATGTACAATAAAATACATTGTAATAAAAACTATTATTTTATATGTATATTTCTTGTATATATATATTGTAATATTTAATTTAATTATTTAATATATATTTATGTGCGTAGTAAATTTTTTTATTTAAAACTGTTTATATATATACATAGTGTATATTAAATATAATTAATTTTGAGCTTAAATGGTAAATGTATATAACTTTCGGTTGGCGTTTAATTATTTTAAAATAGGTCTAATATATATATATATATATATATATATATATATATATATATATATATATATATATATATATATATATATATATATATATATATATATATATATATATATATATATATATATATATATGAAGTTTTTAAAATATAAGTTATTCCAAAATTTGATTAAAAAAAATAGTAGTTTTGATAATTATTTTTTTTACCTTTTCAATCTAAGTTTTTGTACTCCGTACATATAAATTGGAACAGAAAAGAAATAATTATCGAATCTTTTTGATCAGGTTTCAAACAGGTAATGACCAAAATAAATAAATATAGTTAAATTGAAAATTTAGAATTTTTCAAAGACTTTTATCCGTCACTGATTAGCAACAGAGTACGAAACACTCCGCGTGTTAAAACTGTCGGCAGGCTAATATAATTGTGAGGCAGCTAATAATAATTCTATTACTTTATACACGTGTTTATGCCTTCTATTAAAAGCAAGCAATTATATTGATTGGATGTAAATTACTATTGTAGTAGTTATTTGTCAAATTCTCTCTATATGTACTAACATATGCATAACACACAGAGATATCCTTCACCACTTATATTCTTCTTCCTCTCCTTATTTCTATCGTGGAAGACCACCAACGAGCTAGAACAACCGATGACCACTCATCACTCCCATGAACCACTTTGCACCACTTTGAAACCACCACTACTATCGGCCTTCTATCTTTCTATTTACTTATGTGAACACCACAAATCACCCATATCATCACCATTTGAAATATTAGTTTTTGTTTGAAACAGTAAATCGAAACCCACTAAAACCATTATTAGAACACCTCTTATTCGAACCTGTTTCTATTTTGCTGTCACCACCGTGAATCCCCATTAACACATCCACCCTTACCACCACCATTAGCCACATCGTGTATTTCTATTTTCGCAAACCATATAAACTGCCACTTATTCTCTTGCAACAACCATCGACAACCGGCAACCATTAAAGACCACCTTGATCACCATATTAGCCACCTTAAACCCACTAAATCACCACCTTAACACTATGACACCATGAAACATCTCATATATATATATATATATATATATATATATATATATATATATATATATATATATATATATATATATATATATATATATATATACATATACGCGAGTATATATTCCAACCTTCTCTCCATCGTCAACCACATAAATCACCATAACCAACACAATTATACAATCCTCGATCACAACCATCATCAACATCACACATCGGTTTTTCTAACTGCTGCTGCTATTCTCGTTTCGGTTTCAGCTGAAAACACAACTTGAAACCCACTCATTTCCATTTTTTTATCAACCATCACCACCACAAAAACCCCATTGAAAAGACTACAAGTACTACTCGTTTCCTGTCCCTATTCCAGTCGGCACAAATCATCACTTGCCATTACTTGTTGCTGCTTAGATAGCAGCTGTTTCTGTGAACGAACCCAATGAAAACCACACAACCAATATATATTTTGAATCATAGCCTGCATTTATAAGTCAAACTGTTTATTATATATTTTTTTTTGTATATGGCTGACCGGTAGAGAGTGGGAATGGTCCACACGTGGATTTGTTTATCTAATACATAATTTTCTAAAAAAAACTGATGAAGATATCTTGTTCTAGATCGTGTGTTTTTTTTTAATTTATTTTAAAGGGGCTGGGATCCTTTATATGGTTGGGCCGAGGTTTAGTTTTCTAGTGGGCCAAAATATTAGATGGTATAGTGATACATGAGAATGACGGTTAGGTTGTTGTTGATGTTGAAAGATTATAACCGGGAAGCGACTAGATCATGATGATGGTGAAAGGTGACGGAAATAATAATGATGATCATATGAGTATGAGGATGAAACTAGGATAGATATGATCATAATGATTAACGAAGATGTAGATGACAAGGTAATGGACGATGAAACGAAATGAAGAATGATACTACTGTTTGTGTAAAATTAGATGATGATGGATAGTAAATTATGATGGTGATGAAAACCCTGTACGTAATGATGTTTGATGATGAGATGGCGAATGAAGGTGATGATACATGATAATAATGATTATAAAAGATATGATAAGGTGAAGGATAGGGTGATGAAATTAAGTGATGGTAAACAATGATAAAAATGATCTTTATGACCATGATGATATCGTATAATAATTAGAGAAAGATGATCTTAAGATTTATGTATTAGATGATGATATTGACTTTGATGATGAAGAAGAAGATGGGAACCGAAATAACATGTTAAATATATTTTAGGTTAGTTATAAATCAGAAAAGAAAAAAAAACATGGATGGATGGATGGTTTAGGGGTGTTATGTTTAAGCAGGAGGTCTCGAGTTTGAGCTCGGCTATGGGCATTTCTTTTTACAAAAAGCTTAGGAAGGGGTATACACTTTTATCTTATCTCTATAATTATTATTATTGTTATTATTATGTTTATTAATATTATTATTGCTATTGTTATTATAAGTTATTATTAGTTATTATTATGAATATAACTACAATTATAAATAATATTAATATTATTATCATTTTTTCCAAGTAACATCATTAAAAATCATTAGGGTTATTATTATTATTAGTAAATCATTATTATTAACAAAACCATCTTTTTAAAAAAATAATTGAATATTCTGTGCATAAAATATACTTATTACATATATATTATAATTATATTAATATTTTACATAACTATATATATATATATATATATATATATATATATATATATATATATATATATATATATATATATATATATATATATATATATATATATATATATAACAAACCTATTAATAGTATTTAGATAAATATTTGCATATAACAAACTATTGATTTGTAAATATAACACTAAACAATTATATATAAATATAGATATATTAATATAACTATATAAATATTAATCATTTTGAATATATAAACAAATTAAATATATATAACATATAAATTAAGATATAATATAAGTATATGTTTTAAATGGAATTCTATAAAACTACAAATATATATAAACCATATGTGTTACTAAACGAAATTATGAGATTTCTATTATATGTTTTAATATATATATACGAATGATATAGGTTTGTGAATCTAAGGCCAACCTTACACTTGTTCAATGACGTCATATGTATTTTTACTACAAAATACAGTAGTGTGAGTTTCATTTGCCTTTTTACCCTTTATATTTTTGGGCTGAGAATACATGCGCAATTTTTATAAATATTTTAAGAACTAGACACAAGTAATCGAAACTACATTATATGGTTGAATTATCGAAGCCGAATATGCCCCTTTTGCTTGGTAGCCTAAGAATTAGGGAACATCACTAATTTTGAGAATTAGTGCACGCCTAATTGACGTGAATCCTAAAGATAGATCTATTAGGCCTAACAAACCCCATCCAAAGTACCGGATGCTTTAGTACTTCGAGTTTTATATCATATCCGATGGATGTCCCGGAATGATGGGGATATTCTTATATGCATCTTGTTAATGTCGGTTACCAGGTGTTCAATCCATATGAATGATATTTTTGTCTCTATGCATGGGACGTATATTTATGAGAAATGAAAATGAAAATCTCGTAGTCTATTAAAATGATGGAAATTATTATTTATGTTAAACTAATGAACTCACCAACTTTTTGGTTGACACTTTAAAGCATGTTTATTCTCAGGTATGAAAGAAATCTTCCGCTGTGCATTTGCTCATTTTAGAGATATTACTTGGAGTCAATCATGACATATTTCAAAAGACGTTTCATTCGAGTCGTTGAGTTCATCAAGATTATTATTAAGTCAATTATACTTAGATATATTATGAAATGGTATGCATGCCGTCAACTTTCAATGTAGTCTATTAAACGAATGCAATGTTTGTAAAATGTATCATATAGAGGTCAGTTACCTCGCGATGTAATCATATGTTACTGTATTCGTTCTAGGAAAAACGGCCTGCCATACGGCCCAGGAAAATGGCCAGGCAAAACGGCTGACCAGTGCAAACGGGCATCAAAAACGGCCTGCCATACGGCTTGCCAGCCGTATGCAGACCAAATTCAAGTCTATTTAAAGGGATTTTTTCATCCATTTTCAACACACCTCTCCTCACTCTCTCACTACAATACACTTTCTCTCACTAGAGCTTTCAAGGATTTTTCACCTCCGAGGGGGAAATTAAGTACCCGGAGGCGAACGCCGAAGATTGTACTAGGAGCGGTCTAGAGGATGTCAAACTTGTAATGGTCCAGATCTCTTCGGTAAATGGTGAACGCTTTCCTTAATTTAATAAAGTTATCTCGTTACTTTAAGTTGCTTTCATCTTGCATGCTTATCTATCCGTTGCAAATGTTTATTATATGTTGAATACCTTATCTGAAACTTATGTTATTGTTATGCTGAAACCTTGACGGTTTAGAAGTCTAATTTACGGATCACCCTTTTCGCTTATTCACGTGGCTATAACCTAGTATTAGGACCTGATCAACCCTCGGATACAAGGTAAGTAGTTATTCGTGCTTAACGTCACCATAGGGATATAGTACCTACGTACGGTTAATCACTTATACGTCAAAGAAGAGCTGCCCAGTTAGGTTGTGATTAGAGTAGGCAATATAGAGTTCAGTGAACACTGGCTTGCTCAGAAGCATGATTCACGTCAAAAGTAACATTCTTGAGATGTTGTAAGATGATCCGGAGTTGAGTAAGTGATCGTAAAGGAGACACCTATAATCCAATTAGCAGTACCTTAGAATACCTAAGATTGCACCTCTGTTAATGTGAAGGCATAGCTTAGTATTAATTGGTGGAACGATACTATAGTTAGACCAACTAGGATTAAGAAAAGCTGAGACTTTCTTTTAGGGATATACCACTTTATTCATGTACCTAGGATTTTCTCCATAAGGTCTTTAAACCTTCTAAGGTTAACGTTGAGAGTAGGTATATCCGTCTTTGCCAGAATCTTCAAAGCCTAAACTCTTAGTGACAAATCAATTAGATTCATAGCCCAGTTAATTAAGGTTTAGTGTTTATTCTAGGAAGTTAAACTCTTGTAATAGTTCCCCATCAATATTCTATTCTTCATACCTATCCCTTTTTATCTTTCTAGTTTATATTACCTTTAGTTAATCTTAATCTATCACCACTTGTCACTAGGGTTAACTATTTAGGCACTTTTATCCCACATTACTGAGCAAACATACAAAAATATGAACATAAGTTATACTTACCACTTACTCGTTAAAAGGAAGACAAGTAGGTGAAATATAGCTAGGAACCCCAGCTAAATATAAATAATAAAACCATTACTCTCTTATGGTAACTAATTCTGACGTTTTACGAACGACACTGCACAAATAAAAATGTCCGTTTTGGCCAGATCAGAACCATTCATGCATTAGCAGATTTAGGAGAAAGTATCAACCTCATACCCTATTCTCTCTACAAGAGATTAGAACTAGGAGACTTGACACCAACCAAAATGACAATCCCACTTTCTAATCACACAATCAGATATCCAAAGGGCATAGTTAAGAACGTCTTGGTGAAAGTCAACAAATTCTTATATCCTTTGGATTTAATAGTGATGGATATTAAGGAAGACCTACAAAATCCAATAGTATTAGGTAGGCCTTTCATGAACATGGATAGGACTGTCATTGATGTGTACAATCAAACCTTGATCTTACGATCACATGGGGTGAGCGTTACCTTCAAAATTGACTGACCTACTGATATTTCTGGACAGGCGGGGATGTTTGCTATTTCAACCGGACGGATCACTTCTGATGATGAGTCCCCACCACCAGCCGATGATATCAAAATGGGTGTTAAATCACAGTCTGATGACGACCCAAAAATGGAAGAAGAGGATCCCAGCGAAGAAATAGAGGAAGCGAAAGAGTCTAAGGATGAAGAGGAGATGGGAGACGTAGAGAAAACTACGATAGTACCCTCTCTAAGCTTGGAAGCAAATCACAAACGTCATGAAGAATTAATGAGGCTAGATACGGAAGATCACAGTTTAATAACTCATTTCAAGAAGAAAACTGATAAGGCTGCCGAAGTCAAGGATATAGAGATTGACCCTGCCAGTGTAGAGGTGAAACACCAGAATACTGAAGAATCCCGTTCATTAGACAAATCTACAGATTAAAGCTATACCGATGATGAAGAGGAAAAAGAGAAAAATGAAGACATTTTGGACGATTCATATTCTCCACCAGTAGTAGCTGATCAAGAGGAGCCGGACACTTCTTCAGATCACTCAGAAATACCGATCATATTTAATCACGCCGACATGATAACCTTCATCAATTATACCGATGAATTAAGACATTCTTGAAGCAATCCGTAAATTAACAATCGCTTTCACACCTCATTTAAAGGAGCGGATTAAGGCTATCGAAGATGAATACAACCTTTATCTACGAAGAGAATATGATAATGTTGAGATCTTAGAAGGGCGCATTCAAGACTTTATCAATACTCTACATGATCATATCTACAATGAAGAAAGGCAACGAGAGCACAATTCAGTGGTTCGCACTATTCTCGAGACAAGATTTTATCGAGATCAGAAGATCATTTACTCTAAGGTTTATAACGCCTTAGCCGGATATGCACTTCCATTCTCAGGAAACCAACGAGCACTACTGACTCTTATCTGGAAGCATATGGATCTTTCCACCGGGCGCCCGACTTATCACTCTGATTCGCAAATGATCGAAGATATTCACAGCCTCTTCGTTCTCTTGGAAAAAGATAATTTCGAAAGCACACTAGACAGACTAGTGATTTACGTAACAATTGATCACCATGCTAATCTGATTATCAAGGAGTTACGAGATGTAATAGTAGAAGAAGGAAGACGCAACAATCCATTTTCACATCTGAAACGCAACCGACTTAACATTGCCACCTTTGTTACGAAGCAGTTAGAACGTATCTTCCACGAGTTCACGGATCCTAGTTTCACATTTAAAGCTGAATGTAGTGAGATATACTCCAATACGTTGATATTAATGCTTGGGTCATGATTGCTTTTCACTTCTTTCTAGCTTTTCCTCATAACAAATCTGTGCAAAGCTACAGACTCCTTCTGTGGAGACCACCATACAGAAGATTTTGAGATATTGAAGATACAATTTTTGACACTATTCGAAGACCTCCAAAATGAACACCCAGTTAGAGAAACAATTACCACCAGCATGGCCTCGATGATTGACATTCATGGATCAATCGGTAGAGCCGTAGATCATGTTCTCATCGGACTTCAAGATTTTTCACGAGCTGAAACCGCCCATTATTTCTCCTTCAGAAGATCTTCGAGAGAAATACTGGATCTTCTACCACTTTTGGTCCGGCATATTCTTAGAATCTATCCACCAAGAATCACGTTCCATCAAGAAAACTACGATTACAACTACCATAGGGAATATCTCCCATACCGGCATCATTATGGTCGAGCCAACGACCCCTAAACAAAAGTGCTTCTCGGGAGGCAACCTGTGCAATAAAGTAGAGTAAAAGACAATAAAGGATGATGAATAAGCCGATGAATAAAGGATGTAACTTCCAAGATTGCTGAAACAACATGCCTTCACAAGCCAGCCAGTTTCTTCAAAGCAACCTTGACAATCCATTGGGGAGTACTCGTTTCTTTCCACTCATTTTTAGCTCAAAAATATGCCACATCTTAGCTTATCACTAAGTGTGGGATTCTAACCCAAATAAACACTAGACAAATATTCCCAAAAATCTTTAACTAAAAATTCTAAGTGTGGGATACACTAGGAACATTGGGGACAATGTTCGTTTAAGTGTGAGATGTTGGTATAACCTTTAACATGCCGTATCACAATAAAGCCATAACATGGATTCCTAGTTCTTAAGCCGAATTTCAAAATTATTAACTAAAGAAAGCCTTTCCAAAAAAGTACCTAAAAAACAAAAACATTTGTAAATAAAAATTAAGGCTTAAGTAAGGTAGAAATCTTGTTGCGACGAACCGAATCTCTAAAAGAGGCGTTGCATGACTAGGCATTATCGACCTAAATTGATTATGGTGAGGCACCAAAATAAGACCATATAAGCATTCATCTTTAATGCTTCACCATTTTTCGTTGAGAGTGACGATGTCTGTACTCAGAATCAGAAATTGCTCTAGATCTACATTTTCAAGTAACAAAATGTGATATAGGTATAATCAGAAGAGCTAGCCATCTGTCAAAGAAACCCTTCACACCTTGTACCACATCTACCTTACACCACCATCATCCACATCATCTTTACTATCACCCGAAAAATCCAGAAAGAGATTTCCTCCAAAAACCCGATGTTATAAACTTCTCAAGTATCATGGAAAAGGTCTTGCAAAAATTTTACCGGCAAAAAGTTTCTCGAGATAAAAATCTACAAAAAAAAAAAAAAAAATCAAAGTTCTGCTAAAAGGAGCAGAACTTATAAAATGGAGAAATGTTGAAGAAGAACTCGACTGAAAAAAGCCTATCACTCCAATAGAAAAAGTTCGTGCTTCTTAAAAATATCAAAACTCCTATCTGTCTTTCCAAAATTCAGAATAAAAGTCCTTAAAGAGACTATTTCACCCCTTCAAACACCCTTTAAACAACTTCACCACTACTCTAAAATTCCTTTTTCACCCTTCCAAATTGATACATAACCTAGAAGCTATGGTTATTACCGCTTTCACATTAGTATCAAGGATTTGAGTCTTTATCAAGCCTATGACGATGGGTGCAGCATGACTGGCTCTAAGTGAATCCATTTCTTAGATCTATAGGGAACCCTAAACACTTGTGTGATTTGAGTGACCCATGAAAGCTAGGCTAAGTGATGTAACCTCCTCGCATGCTTGCAGAGATAGTTTCAACCCTAAAATAGAGGACTCACCTTATTTTCACTCTTATAAATAAAAAGCAAACCGCTTAGGCAAATAGAAAAGAAACTTCAAAATGATTTCTTGAAGTTTAAAATGAGAAGTTTGCTTGAGGACAAGCAAAGTCTAAGTGTGGGATATTTGATATCGGCTAAAAAGTCACGTTTTCACCCCGATATTGAGGCCCAAAAAACAATAAAGTTTAAAGCTTTATCACCAAAATACTCTCTTTGTCAGTTAAAATTGAAGATCAAGAAATTACAAAGACGGTTAAAAAAGAAACTAGAGAATTGGAGCTAAAACGAAGATTCTAGAGCGAAAACGGTGAAAGACAAATTACAACCTCGGAAACCAAGTTATGATCCCGGGAAGGAGCAAAACGATCCATACAAACAGCATGACCAGGGGCAAAACCGGCCTGCCAAGCATGCCTACCACACCGTCCTGCCATGTGGGAGTTGGCTTGCCAATGAGCTTGGCCACTGGGCACAGGAAAATGGCCTAGGAAACGGGTTGCCTGGCACCAGCCTATTGCACTGGCCTCTGGCACCGACCTCTGGCTTCGACCTTCCACGTCGGCTTGCCAGCCATTTCTAGGACAAAATTTAGTTATTTAAAGGGGCCATTTTTCATCCATATTCCACACACTTTAATTTACTTTTCTCTCACTTTCTAAAATAATTAGTCATACTTTCAAGGTATTCGACTCCGAGCGGGAAAATTAGTACCCGGGAAGAAGACTGAAGATTGTATAGGAGCGGTCTGGAGTTTGAAGTTGTCACTTTTGTAATTTCGGAACTCGTTTAATCTACTGGTACTTCTATCCTTTATCTTTATATAATGTCTTCCATTATTATGATTTATGATATTGTTACCATAATTAGCAAGTAGTTATCTTTAGTGTAGGCTATGATGTAGTTAGTTATAATACCGAAATATTGTTATGGTTTGTGTATGTTATTGAGATGCTTTTCGATTATGCTTTAAACTCAATCTCTTTTCCAACTAATAGAACGTAGTTATTGGCTCTATTATTGGGAAGTTGCGAACCCCGAATCAGAGTACACTAGGTGTGTCACCCCTTGGTAAGAGAAGTCTATCAAATACAACGCAAGTTTGACTGAGGCAAACCGGTTGTAGAAAGTCCACCGAGCCTTGGATTCTGACTGAGGACGCTTTCGTAGTGAAACATCTAACTAGGCCCACAGTACATTGTCGGTCCTAGACCATGCTAGTGTAGTCACCAAGCATATAAACTTCGTATATGTACGCTAAAGCACAATGGTTGTTGTAAGATGTACCTCTGCTAAAAAGGGCCATGGAACCCGGTCAGTGTTGATTAGTACACTTCACCATAACGCGGTCTCAAGTATTGCACCCTGCTTGAGGGATTCTTAGTTAATTAAGGAACTGTTTGTTTAAATTCATAAAGGATTGGACCGTTATGATAACCGAACATGTTCATAGAAGTCACACCGACTTGGCCATGGTGTTCTTTATGGTTAAACTCCTTTTAAGGGCCTAACTATCTTTTAAACCCAATCATTAACGAAAGCATCAATACACATCACGTCTTTAGAATATGGCATACCTTGTACTTCATTATGCTTAAGAAAGTTTAGACCTTTTGGAACGTTAATACGTCACCTAACCGAGTCGCTCAATTGGATGAGTCATTAAAACATGTATGCATGTAGTCAAGCTGCACGGGCATCGGGGGTATGGGACGTTACTGTCTATTCAGAATCTTCAAGCCTAATGCATTACCCAGTGACATGTCTTATGACAGGGTGGTAGGACCAGTGTAATAAATATAAGGTCACTACCTATTCATGAACCAGCATTTCATAATCTCGGCAAAGCAACTAATGAAATCATAGTATGCACTTGCTTTAACCTTATCAAAATTACAAATTTTAACGCATTTACTTTATTTATCTTATAAACTAGAAAACTCAAAATTAGGTAATATACAACTACTCCTTCACCTTATGATTATCTTAAGTTATAAATATATGTTCGTTTCAACTGATCTCTTAAAAATTCAACCCTAGGTCATACTTCCCTTACTCACCATAATAAGGAGTAGTACGATTTAGACCCCGCTAAATATAAATTTAAAATTATTGCATCCTCTCCTGGTAGTTGATTCTGACATCTTGCGACCTAACGACACCACATAAATAAAACCGTCTTTTTTGGTCATATCAGACCTCTTGCAAGGAACTTAGGGTCAAACCGATTAGCTATTGTGTAATGGTTAAAACTTGTCCAAATTAAGGTTTTTAACTAGTTTTTTTAGTGTATTTTATCTGCAAGAGTTAGATCCCACGTATTTAACCTATTTTAGGGTTTAAAGTACTCATGACATCAAAGAAGAAACCTTGGAGTATTGATTCACAGAGCTTAACAAAAGAAATAAATGAAAATCGGTAATTAGTTATAACAGACTGACCTGATTTTCAGTAATAGCGCGCGCCGTGCTGGGATTTTGCGCGTTGAACAAAATTGGCAGATCAGCTGGATTGTTTTGCAATTAAATAAACATAAGTTTGGGGATTATTTTGTAATTTTGCATGAATGTCCATTGGGACTAAAGAGCATATTCAACCTCACTCTTATCACTTTCATCAAATTAAACACACATTAGTGAGAGTGAATTCTAGAGTGAGAAAGCTTGATTTTTGGTGAAGAATAACAAGCCTGTGAACCAAAATTGAAGCCCTAACTTAGTGTAGCTACTCCCTAGCTTTGTTCTACACTTGTGGTAAGTCATAAATCTGAATTTATGCTGTTTAACTTTGAGTTTGGGTTAAGGTTTTGGTTTGTGTTGAATTAAAACCCAATTTCTTGTGAAATTAGGGTTCTTGGTGTATAAATTGGGTGTGTAAAGCCTATAATGTAATCTTGGATTTTGAATGATGAATTTGTAAGATTAAAACTTGTAAGTGCTATCGTAATCAGTAGAACTTGAAAACTAATGTTTATAGTATTGAATCAAGTAGTTTTAAACTTGATTTGAGTCTTGACTTTGAAAGTGGGTTTTGTGTGAATTGGTACTTTAATAATTGATTTTGTGTTTAATTGGTGAAGTTGAAGCTTCATCCCTAACTATTAGTGATTAAGTGTGTTTGGGTCATGGTTTTGACCTAGTCTTGGTCTTCAAGTGCAATTTAGGTTAAAATTAAACTTGTGTGTTCTGGGTCAGAAACTAGAGTTGATTATAGCTTGTTATGTGTATTATTTGCCTATCGGTTGATTCGAGATTAACTTGTCTAAACTACTCCTAAAGAACCGAGGTGAGTGGAATAATTATACGAGTATATATATAATTTATTTTCTTGTGGTGGATGTATTTTAGTGATATATGTGTGTTGGATTCACTAGAGTGATAACCGTGTGTTGGACTCACTCAAGTTCGTGTGCTCGATACCACATCAGGTGTATGGTGAAATTTGTGTGTTTGTATCACCATGGGTATTATAGTGAAAATCGTGTGTTCGTAACACCATAACATATGCGGGATGGGTTGGTTTAAAGTTCGTGTGTTCGATACCACCCATGGGGTTAGTGATAATTGTGTGTTCGTAACACTAATGGTTGTTGTGAACAACCAACGGTCTTGTGTGTATGCTTAACCATAAAGTGTGTGCTATTTGTTGTAGTGATTAGCATGCCTCTTTAACTAATTACTTATTGTAATGCTTGCTACAGCACTCATCGTATATGTGATTTGTGGGATAAATGCGGTAGGTAACTTGTATGCATATATGTATAACTATTGCACTCACTAAGCGTGTCCCTTACTCCCTCGTTGTATACATCTTTTTATAGATTCAAGCATCACAAAGGACAAGTGTAAGGCATTGGAGTAGCTAGCAGTGGGGTTGTGCTTTTGGTATTGTAGCCTAGATGGTCATGCACTTTTGGTCAAGCAACGTGTACTTGGGTCATTATGTATACTTAATCATTTAACGAGTCACGAAGCACCCAATAATATAAACTTGTGAAAACTGATGTACTTTGATTTGATTGTCATCTTAAACAATATTTTGAAAATATTAAGACTTGCGTTGGTTGAGATTTTGGTTAAAATCCAATTTAAAAACTGCAGCAGCATTTCCTTTCACACTATGCGCCGCACAAAATCCTGGCCCACTGCGCGATAGAAAAAATTTTAAATACAGAAGCTAAACTTGGTTTTGGGCATCTGGTGTAGTGGTTCGGTAAATCGGTTCCAGTCCTTTCAAGTAGTATCATAGCATGGCCTAAGGGATCTAGGTTACCATTAGGATAGGTGCCTAGACTTAGGCAAAACTTGTACGTTGTAGTATGACTTGTCGGGTTACGGGACGAATCGGATGTTGTTAGTGCCTTAATGCACGTGTTTACTTGTTACACTTATGCTTATGTTTCGTGATATGTGCATGCATGTGTTCATTTCATCAAGCGAGATAGTTGTTGTAACAATGAGGTTGATATGATATGTGAGGGTATGAGTGCTTGGCCACCAATAACACGGTTGCACATCGTGTCACACAAATGAAGTACAATGGGTATCAAGCAAGATGGGGTTGTGGTGTGTGTTATATTATTTCAGTTGTGTACTGAACCTTGTGAAATCTTCAGCATGAAGGTTGGAACTGGACAAAGTGAAGGGAATCCTAGTCCCGAAGAGGAATTGACTAGTAGGACTGAGACCGCGTTGGAAAACTACTCCTTAGTTTTCAACAACAAGGTTAAGGAAGCTTTCAACGAGGCAATCAGTGACGAGATTGAAAGTATTATTAAGGAATAGATTTCAACGGTGGTTAAGGCCGAGTTTGAAGCGAGGTTTCCTAAACCTCAAGTTGAAGGCAGTGAAGAAGATGGTCCTCATGATCACGGCGTCCAAGATAACGCTAATAAGAAGAAGGAGTTTAGTTACAAGAACTTCATGTTAACTAAACCTCTTACCTTTAAAGGGGACCCAGACCCATTGAAGAGCACAAGATGGGTGTCCGATTTAGAGGGGTGCTTCTGAACTAGTAAGTGCCCACCCGATAAAAAGACGAGGCTCGCTACAAGTTTGTTAAGGGGAGCCGCTAAAACATGGTTGGATGAAAGAATCGATATTTTTGGTGAAGAACAAATCCTTGGGTTATCTTGGGAGGACTTTAAGAAGGAATTTTTCAAAGAATTCCGAACTCAAGCCGACACAAGGTTGCGGAATGAGTTGCAAAATATGCAACAAGGATCTATGGACCTACATACTCTCAAGACCACAATCTTAGCAAAGGCACGATTTTTCCCCAAATACATCGGAAATGACCGGTTACTAATGGAGAACTTTTATGGAACGTTGAATGATTAAATGCGTGAAAAGATTAGTCTTGGCCACATAGACTCTTTGGCTAGGTTGTTTGAAGTAGCTAAGGGTTTTAAACCACATGCTCTGAAGATAGTCGATCACACTTAAAGTAACAAAAAATTTGATACTATAAGTGCTCCTAGCAAGAAGATCAAAAGTGTAACCAAGAGTGTTGGTAGTGTGAAGAAGGGTGGTTCAGGGGATTATGGCCCTAAGTGCTATACTTGTGGACAACGGGGTCACTTATCCCAAGATTGTATAAAATCGAAAACAAATAAAATCACATGCTTTATTACCGGAAAGAGGTGCAACGAAAATTGGAGTTTTCTGAGTTTTCGGTAGAAGAAAGAAAAAATGAACAAACTAAAAGGTTGGAAAGAGCGGCGGGTGCCGTGAAAGGTCATAATTATTTGATAACTAATGAAGAGGCAAGGAATTCCAATGAGGTTGTTTCAGGTGCTTTTTTGGTTAACTTTAATCCTTCGAAAGTGCTTTTTGATTGTGGTACTAATTTTTCTTTTGATTCTTCAAAGTTTGTGAATAAACTTGATAGACCATTAGTTAAGTTTAAAAATCTGGTAGAAGTCGAAATAGCGGATGGCAATTGTATTAGGGGTTGATATGTTGAAAGATTGTGATATTGTGTTTGGTAGTGAAAACTTTAAGATTGACCTCATACCAATGACATTGGGTGAATTCAATGTTGTTGTTGGTATGGATTAGCTTCATCGTTATAGAGCCGACACTGCATGCCATGAGAAATTTATGCAGGTAAAGGCCCCAAGTGGGGGAGAATTAATCATCCATGGTGAGAAATGGAGAAGAATTGTGCTAATATGTACTTATGCACGTGCACATCAGCTCCTTAGTAGTCAATGTATGGCTTTTCTAGCACATGTGGTTGATACCCGCAAAGAGCCGCCATCCATTTGAAGTATTCTTGTGGTAAATCCATTCGAAGATGTGTTTCTGGATGAGTTGTCGGGTATTATGACCGAAAGGCAAGTTGAATTTCGCATCGAGTTGGTTCCGCGGGCTACCCTATTGGCAAGACGCCATATCGTTTAGCACCAACGAAAATGCAATAGTTTTAAGTCAAAGTCAAGATTTATTAAAGAAGGGCTTTATCCGACCGAGTACTTCACCTTGGGGTGCTCCAATTTTGTTCTTGAAGAAGAAAGACGGTAGTATGCGTATGTGCACGATTACCGCGAGTTGAATAAAGTGACGATCCAGAATTGTTATCCATTACCCCGGATTGACAATTTGTTTGATCAACTACAAGGGGCGTGTTGTGTAGTGACCCGAACTTTTCCATGTTTATATATATTAAATGAAATTGATATTTACATGATTAAATGTTTCCAACATGTTAAGCAATCAAACTTGTTAAGACTTGATTAATTGAAATGAGTTTCGTGTAGACAATTGACCACCCAAGTTGACCGGCGATTCACGAACGTTAAAACTTGTAAAAACGACATGATGATATATATATATATATATATATATATATATATATATATATATATATATATATATATATATATATATATATATATAGTTAACATGATATTATGATAAGTAAGTATCTCACTAGGTAGATTAACAATGAGTTATATACATAAAAATGAGAATATTGAATTAAGAAACTCGAAACGATATATATAACGATTATCGTTATAACAACGTCTTACTAAATATATATGTATCATATTAAGATATTGTTACAATATATTTAACATGATAAAATGAAAAATATATATATCATTAAGTATGTTAGCAAAGAACTACATATGTAAAGCAAGACTATTAACTTAAGAATTTCGAAACGAGACATATATGTAACGATTATCGTTGTAACGACATTTTAATGTATATATATCATATTAAGATATATTCATATATCATAATATCATGATAATGCAATAATTTAACATCTCATTAGATATAATAAACAATGGATTAACAACATTAAATGAGATCGTTAACTTAAAGGTTTCAAAACAACACTTACATGTAACGACTAACGATTACTTAACGACTACGTTAAAATGTATATACACGTAGTGTTTTAATATGTATGCATACACTTTTGAAAGACTTCAATACATATATCAAAGTACTTCGACTTATCAAAAATGCTTACAATTACGTTCTCGTTCAATTCTATCAACAATTCTACTCTTATGCACCCGTATTCGTACCCATATAATACACAGCTTTTAGATGTATTTACTATTGGTATATACACTTCAATGATCAGCTTTTAGCAGCCCTTGTGAGTCACCTAACACATGTGGGAACCATCATTTGGTAACTAGCATGAAATATCTAACAAAACAACAAACTAATGGAACCTTATATGCTAGCTAAACATCACGTTTTTTACCATCATAATAAACACATTCACTTTTCAATTTTTATGCATCAAACTCATCTCTCTCAAGTTCTCTCTTGGTATTCTAAGTATTCTTCATCATTTTCTTCATAAACTAGCTCAATCTAGCTCAATCTAGTTAACCTAGATTAACATACAAAACAACAACTCAAGAAACACATCAAGAACACTTTCAAGTTTACTAGCTTACTTCCAATCTTGCAAATCCATTTCAAGTGATCATCCAATCTTAAGAAATCTTTCTTATTTACAGTAAGATATCTTTATAATTCAAGGTAATACTCATACTCAAACTTTGATTCAATTTCTATAACTATAACAATCTTATTTCGAGTGAAAATCTTACTTGAATTTGTTTTCGTGTCATGATTCTACTTCAAGAACTTTCAAGCCATCCAAGAATCCTTTGAAGCTAGATTAAATTTTTTCACTTCCAGTAGGTTTACCTACTAAACTTGAGGTAGTAATGATGTTCATAACATCATTCGATTCATACATATAAAACTATCTTATTAGAAGATTTAAACTTGTAATCACTAGAACATAGTTTAGTTAATTCTAAACTTGTTCGCAAATAAAGTTAATCCTTCTAACTTGACTTTTAAAATCAACTAAACACATGTTCTATATCTATATGATATGCTATCTTAATGATTTAAAACCTGGAAACACGAAAAATACCGTAAAACCGAACATACGCCGTTGTAGTAACACCGCGGGCTGTTTTGGGTTTGATAATTAAAAACTATGATAAACTTTGAATTAAAAGTTGTTCTTCTGGAAAAATGATTTTTCTTATGAACATGAAACTATATCCAAAAATCATGGTTAAACTCAAAGTGGAAGTATGTTTTTCAAAATGGTCATCAAGATGTCGTTCTTTCGACGGAAATGACTACCTCTTTAAAAAATGATTTGTGATCTGTATTTTCGACTATAAACTTATACTTTTTCTGTTTAGTTTCATAAATTTTAGTTCATTAAAAAACCATAGCAACTTGAATCACTCAAAACGGATTTGAAACGAAGAAATGACGGGTAAAACAAAATTTGATAAATTTGCTAGTTTTAGCTACGAAAATTTTGTAACAAATCTAGACTAAACATATCCTAACTAATTTATATTGTATTATACATATTATGTAATCTTGGGATACCATAGACACGTATACAATATTTTGACATATCATATCAACCCATCTATATATATTATTTGGAACAACCATAGACACTCTATATGCAGTAATGCTCGAGTTAGCTATACAGAGTTGAGGTTGATTCCAAAATAATATATATACTTTGAGTTGTGATCTAGCCTGAGACTTGTATACACTGGGTCATGGATTGATTCGAGATAATATTGATTTATTTCTGTACATCTAACTGTGGACAACTAGTTGTAGATTACTAACGTTGGACTGCTAACTTAACAAACTTAAATCATTAAAATATAATAAAAAATGTTGTGAATATATTTCGATCATAATTTGATATATATGTACATATTTGTTATAGGTTCGTGAATTGACTAGTGGCCAAGTCTTATTTTCCGACGAAGTGAAAATACGTGAAAGTGAGTTATAGTCCCATTTTTAAAATCTAATATTTTTGGGATGAGAATACATGCAGTTTTATAAATGTTTTACAAAATAGACACAAGTACGTGAAACTATTTTCTATGGTTGAATGATCGAAGCCGAATATGCCCCTTTTTGCTTGGTAACCTAAGAATTAGTAAACCAGTCTACTAATTGACGCGAATCCTAAAGATAGATCTATTGGGCCCAATAAACCCCATCTGTTATAGCAGATGCTTTAGTACTTCGAAATTTATATCATGTCCGATGGATGTCCCGGAATGATGGGGATATTCTTATATGCATCTTGTTAATGTCGGTTACCAAGTTTTCACCATATGAATGATTTTTATCTCTATGTATGGGATGATGTTTACGAAAAATAGAAATATGAAATCTTGTGGTCTATTATTACGATTGATAAATATATAGGTTATACCTATAACTCACCAATATTTTTGTTGACGTTTTAAGCATGTTTATTCTCAGGTAATTGTTAAGAGCTTCTGCTGTTGCATACTAAATTAAGGACAAGATTTGGAGCCCATGCTTGTATAATATTGTTTGAAAACTGCATTCGAAGACATATATTGTTGTGTAATATTATTGTAAACCATTATGTAATGGTCGTGTGAAAACGCTATATTTTTTATTATCATTATTTGATAATCGTCGTAATATTTTTAAACCATTATCGATAAAATAAAGGTTATGGTTTGTTTTAAAATCGAATGCAGTCTTTGAAGTCTCATATAGAGGTCAAAACCTCGCAACAAAATCAATTAATATGGAACGTTTATAATCAATATGAACGGGATATTTCAGTTGGTATCCGAGCGTTGGTCTTAGAGAACCAGAAATTACATTAGTGTGTGTCTAACCGAGTTTGTTATGATGCATTAGTGAGTTTGGACTTCGACTGTGTTTACTTCAAAAACGCTTGCTTAACACTTTTGTTGGAAACAACATATTTTTACATGTAAATATTATGTGATATATTAATCTCTTAACGTGTTTGATATTGTGTGATAGATGTCTACCGCTAGTACAAATTCCATCGACTCACCTAATAATAATGAAGAGCTGAATGTATTTTGAGAAGATTTACAAATTCCCGAAGAGGAACCGAAAGAAGAGGAACCGGAAGAAGAGGAACCGGAAGAAGAGGAACCCGAAGAGGAGGAACCAAAAGAGGAGGAACCGGAAGGAGAAGAGGTTCCGGAGGAAGAAATATTAATAACTACAAAAAAACGGTTAAATAAAAGAAAATCCTCAATCAATGGACCAAAGTTAAAAATGGTCAATGGTGTTTCCGCCGAGGAAGAAAAATATTGGGAAAATTACCAATTTTCCGAGGAATCGGATCCTGACGAGGATTCCGATGATGTTATAGAAATTACTCCGGCTCAATTTAATAAGGCAAAAGAAAATAATAAAGAAAAAGCTATCAAAATAGAAAAACTCGAGTCCAAAACAGATGAACTCTATGTTAACATGAAATATTCCGATGGGATATATCGTAAACACCCGTATTTCTTAAACTTTCACTATAACCCGGGAACATCTAAGCCACCAGGTTTTTCTAGACCATTTGTGAAAAGGACAACTCGTAATAGAGGAGACCCATCTATCCCTAGAAAATTAGCAAAATGAAATGAGTCTGAAGAAGAAGAAACAAGTGAGTCGGAATGAAGACTAGTAACCATGATGTGTAATATATGTATTGAAGTGTGCTTGTACTTTTATGTTGTATGTAACAATTGCTTGTATTGTCTGTTAATTATCTTTTACGAATCTAATCCTTGTCTATTTACAGTATAAAAACACAAAATGGACGTTAAGGATAGACGACCGAATATTTTAGAAGACCTACCGGGGAATATGATTGATGAAATCTTGTCTAGAGTCGGTCAAAATTCATCGGCACAACTATTTATGGAAAAATTAGTTTGTCAAACATTTGAAAAACGTTCCAGAAATGCCTTAGTTAATAAAAGGCTTTCCTTTGATAGATGGGGTATATCACATTGGGGAGACCATAAGTTACGCCATGTTTTCTTTAAAGCATTGAATGCGAGGAACCCAGATGCAATTTTATGCTACGGGTTGAGAGCCTATTTTAACTCTACCTATCCCAACATAGGACTTCGTTCTTTAGAAAGAGCTTCTAACATGAAACATAAAGAAGCATGCTTTGCTTACGGGTTAGTGATGTTCGCTTCTCATCAAAGTGAGAAAAAGAATATTGGATTACAACTGCTAAATAAAATATACCCACAAGTGACAGACTCAGTAGTTGGGGTGAGAAACAAGGTTTTTAGATTGTTACGGGGCTGTTGGGTATTACGAAACCCTTGTCCTTTTGACGACATTACAACATGCTTCCTAGCCAACGGTCATAACGGTTATTTTTCACAAGACCAAGGATGGAAAATAGTCTTAGTAAAATCAGAATGCATGACCTGTTTCTGAACTTATAAATTACGTGTCTTTATTGCCTTTGCTGAACGACTTGCGTACTAGCTAGAATTATCTTGTATCAAAGTTATTGTGTGCTATATTTCATGCTATATGTAAAATAGCGGTATTGTAAGTTTGTAAAATATTGTATAAAAGTTTGAACGTGAAATATTATTATAAACAGTTTTTCATATAAAATTGTAGTAGTTGAATTGTATATCGCCTACTAAGTATGAACTTACCAGGTAGGTACTACCCGAATTAAAACTATAAAACGCTAATAAGAAGAAAAAGCTTTTATAAATAAGTTCATATTATGCTACGAAATACTACTGACTACTCTTAATATTATATATGATTAACTTAATTCTGTTGGCTATTTTTGAAGAAAATGGCACCAACTACTCGACACACCATGAATATGAGTGAGGAAGAATTATGTACCTTTCTTGCTACGAACATAGACGCGGTGCAAGCCTCAATGCAAAATAACAACAATAACTCTGGTTCTAGCAGTGGAACAAATTCCACAAGAACTCATGTAAGATGCTCCTACAAAGAATTCACTGCCTGCAAACCTTTGGAATTTGATGGAACCGAGGGACCAATTGGATTGAAATGGTGGACCGAGAAGGTCGAATCAGTGTTTGCCATAAGTAAATGTACCGAAGAAGATAGGGTGAAATACACCATGCATACCTTCACAGGTACTGCATTAACATGGTGGAATACCTATCTCGAGCTGGTGGTACAAGATGCTGCTTACGCACTATCGTGGTCAGCATTCAAGCACTTGATGAACGAGCAGTACCGTCCCAGAAATGAGGTCAATAAGCTTAAGGTAGAGCTTATAGGATTACGAACGCAAGGTTTCGACATTACCACGTACGAACGAAGATTCAGGGAGTTGTGCCTATTGTGTCTAAAAGCGTTCGAAGATGAAGAAGAGAGAATCGAAGCGTTTGTGAAAGGGTTACCAGAAAGGATCCAAGAAGATATAAGTTCACACTAGTCCGCCTCCATACAAAAGGCAAGTCAAATGGCTCACACACTCATAGACCAAATTGAGGAAAGAATTAAAGAGCAGGCGGCTTTTGAGGCCAACATGAAACAAGTTAAGAGAAAGTACGAAGAAACCAGTGACAAGGGTCACCAATACAACAACAACAATCACAACCATAATCGCAACAACTATCATAACAACCGCAACAACAATCGCAACAATAACCACAATCCTAACAATAACTACAACAAACCCCATCTGTTGTAGCGGATGCTTTAGTACTTCGAAATTTATATCATGTTCGATGGATGACCCGGAATGATGGAGATATTCTTATATGTATCTTGTTAATGTCGGTTACCAGGTGTTCACTATATGAATGATTTTTATCTCTATGTTTGGGATGACGTTTACGAAAAATGGAAATATGATATCTTGTGGTCTATTATTACGATTGATAAATATATAGGTTAAACCTATAACTCACCAACATTTTTGTTGACGTTTTAAGCAAGTTTATTCTCAGGTAATTGTTAAGAGCTTCCGCTGTTGCATATTAAATTAAGGACAAGATTTGGAGTCCATGCTTGTATAATATTGTTTGAAAACTGCATTCGAAGACAAATATTGTTGTGTAATATTATTGTAAACCATTATGTAATGGTCGTGTGAAAACGCTATATATTTTTTTATCAATATTTGATAATCGTCGTAATATTTTTAAACCTTTATCGATAAAATAAAGGTTATGGTTTGTTTTAAAATCGAATGCAGTCTTTGAAAAACGTCTCATATAGAGATCAAAACCTCGCAACAAAATCAATTAATATGGAACGTTTATAATCAATATGAACGGGGCATTTCATGTTGTTTGTCTAAGATTGATCTACGATCCGGTTAACTTCAAGTGCGGATTAGCAAATAAGAAATTGAGAAGATGGTGTTTCAAACGCGTTATTGACATAACGAGTTTGTGATGATGCCCTTTGGTCTTACAAATGCAGCTGTGGAATTTATGAACCTTATGAATCGGGTGTGTCAACCCATGTTAGATAAATCGGTAATTGTGTTCATTGACGACATACTCGTTTATTCTAAGAGTGTGAAGGAACATGAACATCATTTACGTGAAGTGCTAACAATGTTTCAGAAAGAGAAGTAGTATGCCAAGTTCTCTAAATGCGAATTTTGGCTAAAAGAAATTCAATTTCTTAGTCATATCATTAATAAATAAGGGATTCAAGTGGATCCAGTGAAAATTGAAGTGATAGAGAATTGGGAGCAACCGACTACGCCTACGGAAGTCAGGAGTTTTCTTGGATTGGAGGGGTATTACCATTGGTTTATTCAACATTTTTCCAAAATCTCTCCTCCTTTGACGAAGTTGACGAGGAAAAATGTTAGATTTAAATGCGGGAGTGAGCAAGAAGTTGCTTTTCAATTGTTGAAACAAAAACTGAGTCAAGCTTCGCTGTTGGTATTACCGAAGGGTGTTGAAGATATGACGGTGTATTGTGATGCCTCTATTAATGGGATTGTTTGTGTTCCTATGCAAAGACGTAAAGTCATTGCTTACGCCTAGAGATAACTAAAGGAGCACAAGAAGAACTACCCGACTCATGATCTCGAGTTAGCGTCCGTGGTTCATGCCTTTAAAATTTGGCGTCACTATCTTTATGGTGTTAAATGTATGATTTATACGGATCATAAGAGCTTGAAATATCTCTTTGATCAACGGGAATTGAACAACCGTCAGCGTCAGTAGTTAGATTTGTTGAAAGACTATGATTGTGAGATACTTTACCATCTGGGTAAAGCGAATGTTGTTACATACGAGTGGATTTCATTAAGAAGGACGATTACTAAAGATTTCCTCGTGAAGCTTGTCGAGATTCCAATCGAAGCTTTCGTTAATAATAAATTTGAAGAACGAATTCAAGGGCAAACAGAGTCCATTGTGTTTCGAGCCTTTTCTTTTCAAGGAAGGGTGTAGCTACCGAAAATGGGTGGGTACTGACAAGTGCTGCTTGATGAAGTACCTAAGTCGAATTATTCCATCCATCCATGGGCGACAAAGATGTATCGTGATTTGAAGAAGGAATATTGGTGGTCTAGTATGATGTGTGACATCGTTAAGTATGTCAAACAATGTGTCACATGTTTGCAAGTTAAAGTTGAACACCAAAAAGCGTATGGTATGTTGCAACCATTAGAAATTCCAGGTGGAAATGGGAGCACCTTACCATGGATTTTATTACAAAATTTCCAAAGAGGGTGAGAACTTAATATGAAACTCTTTGGGTGATCGTTGATAGATTGACAAACAGCGCGTTATTTCTCCATATTCGAGAGACGATTTCGTCAGAGACATTGGAAAGATTGTTCATTGAAGAGTGTTATCCAAACATGGGGTTCCGGTGTCATTTGTTTCTAATTGTGACACACGGTTTACCTCTCGCTTTGGGGTAAATTTCATGAAGAGATGGGTACTCAATTGTATTTGAGCACCGCATATCATCCTTAAACAGATGGCCAAAGTGAGCGTACCATTAAAACATTGGAAGATATGTTTCGTGAGTGTGTAATTGATTTTGGCGGTAGTTGGGATGAGCATTTACCTTTGGTGAAATTCTCGTACAACAATAGTTATCATGTGAGTATTAGAATGCCACGATACAAAATGCTCTATGGAAGAAAATTTTGAACCTCGATTTGTTGGTGAGATAGGTCAAAGAGAGATTGGACATACCGAATAAGTTCTTGAGATGAACCAAAATATTAAGATGATTCGTGCTCATCAACGGCATAATATCGACAAAAGTCTTATGCGGATATGCGTAGACGACTGATTGGATTCTAAGAGGTGACATGGTGATGCTTAAAGTGTCGCCAAGGAAGGGTATAATTTGGTTTTGAAAGCGATAAAAGCTTTCTCTTCAGTTTATCGGAAAATTAAAAGTTTTGGCTCGTGTTGGTGAAGTTTCCTATAGGTTAGAGTTACCCGAAAAGCTTGTAGGGATCCATAACACATTCCATGTTTCCTACCTTCGCAGGTGTCTTGCGGATGACTCGAAGTGGGCTCCATTGAATGAAATTACTCTAAACAACGAATTGGAGTATGTGGAGGAACCGATAGCAATCCTTGATGAGAAGATTAAGGAAATGCGTAATAGGCGGATTAAGACTTATAAGGTGCAATGGCGGCATCAAAAAGGGATCGAAGTTTACTTGGGAAACTGAAGAATTTGTGCTGAAGTATCTTCCTTCGATACACGCAGCTTGGATCGCGGGGACGCGAACCATTTCAAGTAGGGGAGATTGTAATAGCCTGACCAGTATCTTTCTTCGATATAGCCCGCGTCGCGCAAGGTTTTTGCGTGTCATGCAAAATTGGCAAATCAGGTGGACTTGTCACACCCCCAAATAGGGCCGGGGGTAAATATGACATTTCAATACCACAACACAAGTATATAAGTGAGAACGACTCTAAATGAGACGTTTTATAAAAACCATAATTGTATTGCAGCAGAAACGAAATAATGGTTTACATAATAAATCCAAATGTAAGTAACAATTGTTTATCAAATGATAATTTATGAGTTTGTGGACTCCAATGTAAATAGCTAGCTAAGCAATTATCAAGCAACACGTAAGCTAATCTCACTTGAGACAAACATGCTAAAAAAATATCAACACAATGGTTGAGTGAACATCATAGGTTTAATAATCATTAAAGTTTAGACCACAAGATTTAGTTCAAAACATCAAAATAATCAATATGCCATGAGTTATAATATCGAGCTAAACATTAACCCCTGACACTGTACATGTGTCGGTAATCATTATTATGTACCCCTTTGACGATCGGTCATGAAAGTATTTCGTATGCCCGAGAGACATATTAAATTAATGTGGCTAATGTGTTATGATCCAAGTCGGGTCATACCCAATAACAAGCTTACCGACACCTTATATGTATTTAATTTTAACGATTGGATCATTGATTAAATACGCGACACTTGAACATTAAGAAAAATGGTTTTCTGAAATACTACTTGATGTATACATATATATATATAAATTATGGAATAATTTATATAATATGGATTTAATTATTTATAGGTTAAATAATTAATAATGTTATGTTACATTTCTTTATAATTGATTTTATATAAAATGTACATAATTAATATGCAAGTTTATAAAATGTGCATTATAATTTATATGGAAGTTTTATATATAATAGTTTTATAAAAGTTTAACTTATATAAAACTATTTTATTTAAACTAATATGGGAGTGGCCTTGGAGTTGTAAGAAGGCATGCTAATGATTCCCTACACCTTGCCATACTTTCACACTTCCATATACATGCATATTTGACTCTTTGTGGAGAGAGATACTTGCAAAACACATAAAAAAAAAACTGCATAAACCCCTACATTCTGCTGCAGAAAGCTGTGGGCTTTGAGGGAGAAGAAAGGGTTCTCATTTTAGTTTTTGCAAGCTCATTCATGTGTTAAACAAAATCCTAACTAAAAGCAAGGGTGTTGGTGCATAAGTTTGGGGTATAACAACTTGAGGTTTCACACTTTTGGAGCTCCATTCATCATCATCATCTTCATCATTTACTAGCAAGCTTGGAGTAGGTATAACCTCTTTACTTGCTTGTAGTTTGTAAGTATATATCACAACTTGATCCTAATTGAGATTTAACTTTAATTGGTTAATGATTAACAAGTTCTAAATGGCAATACTTACATGCTTCCGCTTTCATTTGATTCTTAAAATGTTTTATACATAATGGAACTTGTTAAATCCCAACATTGGTATCTAGAGCCGAAGTTGTTGAAATATGCTTCGAGATGGTTATTAAAACCCACTATAATTTTGCATTTTATGAACATGCAAGATAGTAGAATGCAAAAATTTTCGGGTTTGGGTGGGATCCTCTTTTTGGCCGAATTATTAGGGACCCAAAATGGGTTTTGGGTCTTCCACTTTGGTCATTTTGGTTGCATGTTGAGTTCACAATCAAGCCTTGACCTTGTGTTTGAATGGTTGCATGTTTGGTTGAATTAATCTATTCATTTGGTATGTAATATTAATTCATTCATGTGGTTGTAATATTCATTCAATTTGGTTTGTAATTTTATTATTTTGATTATGTAATTTATTTTATATTTGGTATGTAAAACAGATTAGGTTGTATTTTCATTTTCTAGAAAAATGTATTAGGATATATTTTTTGTAAAAATGAAGATACAAGATGAAGACTTGAAAGATGCATTTGGATGCAAGATTAAGTGGGAGATTTTGAAATCTCCTACTTAGTGTTATAACCCTTAACCGGTGACATTTGTTTTCGGCTAAACAAATGTCTACCAAATCGGCTTGATTGTGAACACATTTGTTTGCATGCGTGGTTGTTTTATTTCTTGTATGATTGTGGATTGTGTATGTTACTACAACAAGTTATCACACAAGTTAACAACAAGCATAACTACAATTTAATTGGTTAAATTATTAACGACATGCAAAACGTCAATTTAAATGGTTAAATTAAAAACGGCTAAAAGGACATTAATAAACGGTTATTAAGAACATGATAAGGATCATATATATAAAATGGTTTATATCAAGTAATTGGCTAAAATTACTAGACTTGAAAATGGATTTCAAATAAACCATACACTAAATGCATGTTGGTGTATGGCATATATGTTTTCTTAAACTAGAATAAAGAAAGCCGAAAATCCCTTTAAAACTAAAACAAGGTAAACAAGTTTAACGCCATCCTTTTATGGGACACTTAAACATAGTAGGGAACTCATAATGGGATAAAGGTCACCTAACCGTTATGAGCAAACTAATATGGTTAAGGTAAAATTCGCATGCTTGTGGGATAAAGGTCACCTAACCACTTGTATGTTAATTTTACATGTTTACATAAATAGGACGACTTGATTTGGGAATCATGAACTTAGGGTCACCGAAGCATGAGGAACAAATAGGCGTTGATGGGATAAATATGCCATGCTAAAGGATTGCATGATCCCATAATTTAGAAGTTGCAAAAGGATTGCAATTGTCATCTAAATGACTACCTAGCTAAATCAAATAACGGGATGAAGGTCACCAAACCGAAATTTGATTTACCGTTGGATTCTAATATTTAATAAATTAATTAAAATTTAAAAGGGTATTGTTTATTAAATTTAAAATTGATACTTAAATGAACTTTGTTAAATTTTGTAGATGGCCGCCAATAACAACAACATGCAAAACGCACCTATTAACTTGAACAACCTATCGTTAAGGTCTCTCCTCGAGAAAGACAAACTCAACCATACGAACTTTATGGATTGGTTCCACAATCTTAGGATTGTCCTCAAATTTGAGGATAAGGCGTATGTGTTGGAAGACCCTATTCCCGATCAACCCGACGAGGATGATACGGAAGGCATGGCTTATTGGGATAAGTATTACGCCGATTCGGTGCAAGTCACTTGCCTAATGCTTGAGACTATGATACCCGAACTCCAAAAGGATTTCGAGCATCATACTGCATACGACTTGATCACGTAATTGAAGGAGATGTTCCTTCAACAAGCACGTGTCGAGCGCTTCGAGACCGTTCGAGCGCTTCATGCATGTCGTATGGACGACTCCCAATCCGTTTCATCTTATGTCCTTATGATGAAAAGCCTCATTGATCGTGTAAACCGTCTTAATCTCAACATATCTAATGAGCTGGCCACGGATCTTATCCTAAACTCCTTGTCAAAGAGGTTTGACCAATTTGTAATTAATTACAATATGAATGGGATGGATAAGACCATTGGCGAACTTCATGGCATGCTTAGGACGGCAGAAACTAGCATGGGTAAGAGGGCTTCACCCGTGCTAATGATCAATGATGGTGGGTCCAAAGGGAACAACACCTCTAAGCCAAAGGCGGCTAAGAGGAAAGGACCCGCCCATCAAGGCAAGGGAAAGGGGAGGATGGTTACCCCAACCAAAAACAAGAACAAGAATCAAAAGGTTGCCGGACAAGCAAACCCCAAGGAAGACCCGTGCTTCGGTTGCGGTGAAATGGGTCACTGGAAACGCAACTGCCCGGTCTACCTTAAGGAGTTGAAGGAAAAGAGGGATGCGGGGCAAACCTCAGGTAATATATATATATGGTATATATAGAGCTTAGTATTACTTTTTCTAATACATGGGTATTAGACACTGGATGTGGAACTCACATTTGCAATTCTTTGCAGGGGTTCAAAAGAAGTAGCAAGCAAACGGGAACATCAAGTCTCTTTATGGGTAATGGAGCCAAAGTGCAAGTGAAGGCTCAAGGAGACTTTGTATTAAAGCTTCCAAGTGGTTTGGAACTTATTTTGAACAATGTTTTGTATGCACCGAATTTATGTCGAAACATTATTTCAGTTTCCCGTTTAAAACAATGTGGTTTTTATCTTAATTTTATTAATAATGATATCCACGTTTATTTAGATAATGTATTTTATTTTAAGGCTTCGCCTTCAAATGGAATTTATGAATTGGTTCATGATAATACATCATCTAGTAGCTCAATATACCATACTAGCACCAAGAAACTCAAAAGGGATTTGAGTGATTCCTACTTATGGCATTGTCGCCTTGGTCACACAAAAAAGAACCGAATGCGTACACTTCAAAAGAATGGACTCTTGAAATCAAATGAGATGGACTCGTTTGATGTATGTGAATCTTGTTTACAAGGTAAAATGACTAAAGCACCTTTCAAAGGGACCTATGAAAGGGCAAAAGATTTATTGGGATTAATACATTCGGATGTATGTGGACCCTTTAAACCCATGACTAGGAATGGTGAAAGATACTTTGTTACTTTCATTGATGACTTTAGTCGTTTCGGATATGTCTACTTATTAAGACATAAGGATGAAACTTTTGAAGCATTCAAAGAATATCAAAACGAAGTACAAAATCAACTCAACAAAACAATCAAGGTACTTCGTACCGATAGAGGAGGTGAATACCTAAGCGATGCTTTCCAAGATCATCTTAGGAGTTGTGGGATTGTCTCACAACTTCTTCCACCAGGAACACCCCAACTTAATGGGGTTTCCAAAAGGAGGAACCGAACCCTAATGTATATGGTTCGATCTATGATGGCTAGAAGCTCGTTACCTCTATCATTTTGGGGTCATTGTCTATGATCCGCGGCTCGTATTTTAAATATGGCCCCAACCAAGAAAGTGGAACGAACTCCTCATGAGATGTGGTTTGGAAAACCTCCATGTCTATCATACTTAAAGGTATGGGGATGTGAAGCTTATCCTAAGCGTTACGTCCCTAATAAGTTGAATGCTCGATCCACGAAGTGTATCTTCATAGGATATCCCAAGGATGATATGGGATATTATTTCTATGATCCATCCGATCAAAATGTATTTGTTGCTCGAAAGGCTGAATTCCTTGAAACTAAGTTCCTATTGAAAGGAAATAGTGAAAGGAAGATAGATCTTGAAGAGGTTCAAGATCAAGTAGATGATACACAATTGGTCAACACTAGCACTCAATATGAAAATGTTGAGAATGATCAAATAGATGATCAAAGTATACAAGACGTTTGCAGATCTGGTAGGATTAGTAATCCTCCTGAGAGATATGGGTTTCTCATGGATGATTGCTATGTGGTTGATTTGGATGAACCAACAAACTACCAAGATGCTTTATCAAGGATTGATAAAGATAAATGGCAGGAAGCCATGAACGCTGAGATGCAATGCATGTATGATAACCAAGTTTGGGAACTAGTTGTACAACCTACTAGCTCCAAGTTAGTTGATTGTAAATGGATTTTCAAGATGAAAACCGACATGCATGGAAACTTAAATACATATAAAGCTAGACTTGTAGTAAAAGGTTTCACTCAAACTCAAGGGATTGACTATGATGAAACCTTTTCGCTTGTGGCAATGCTAAAGTCTATTAGGATATTATTTTCCATTGCTGCTCATTATGATTATGAAATATGGCAAATGGATGTCAAGACCGCTTTCCTAAATGGATATCTTGAGGAAGATGTCTATATGGTTCAACTTGAAGGTTTTGTCGATCCAAAACATCCTAACAAAGTATGTAAGTTAAAGAAGTCAATCTACGGATTGAAACAAGCATCTAGAATGTGGAATCATCATTTTAATGAGGAAGCCAGGAAATTTGGCTTCATTAAAAATGGTGATGAAGCTTGTGTATACAAGAAAGCTAGTGGGAGCACTATCATGTTCCTTGTATTATATGTGGATGATATATTATTATTTGGGAATGATATCCCGACAATGCAAGGAGTTAAAACTTGGCTAAAAGGCTTCTTCTCCATTAAGGATCTTGAAGAAGCACAATACATTTTGGGGATTAGGATATACAGGGATAGATCCAAGAAATTGATAGGTTTGAATCAAAGTGCATACATTGAAAAGATCTTGAAAAGGTTCAAGATGGAGAACTCTAAGAAAGGTTTGGTACCTATTCAAAAGGGAACACTTCTCAGTTCATCTCAGTGTCCCACCACGAAAGATGAACAGGAGAGAATGAAGAAAGTCCCATATGCGTCTGCTATTGGGTTAATCATGTATGCAATGATATGCACTAGACCGGATGTGTCATGCGCTCTTAGCCTGACAAGTAGATACCAGAATAACCCAGGAAACAGTCATTGGATTGCTGTTAAAAGTATATTGAAATACCTTAGGAGGACTAAGGATATGTTTCTTATATACGGGTCTAGTGAGGAGGAACTCACTGTAAAAGGTTACGTGGACGCGAGTTTCCAAACTGATCGTGATGATTCTCGTTCACAATCCGGTTATGTCTTCACATTAAATGGAGGTGTGGTCTCTTGGAAGAGTTCAAAACAGGACGTTGTTGCATTATCCACAACAGAGTCAGAGTACATTGCCGCCTCATTGGCAGCTCAGGAAGCTGCATGGATGAAGAAATTCATCGACGACTTAGGAGTAGTCCCTTCCATTCAGGACCCTCTTGAGATCTTTTGTGACAACGAGGGTGCGATTGCTCAAATCAAGGAACCTCGTGCTCACCAAAAGACCCGTCACATTGAGCGGAGATTCAACTACATAAGGGATGAAGTTGAAAAAGGAAAGATATGTATTCGCAAAGTTCACACAGATCTTAATATAGCGGATCCACTCACGAAACTCTTACATGGTGCAAAACATCAAGGGCATGTTAGTGCATTAGGGCTTCGATATTCTAGTGATTGGTTATGATCTGTTTTAATTATTGTAATGGAAAGAAATTGTTCAAACTCATTAATATAATTATGGTATTAATTTATTTTGAGTTATGTTCCTATCTTGCATATTTTATCCATGAATAAGTAATTATTCTAAATTCCGTAGTCGATCACATTTGTGGAAACAAGTGTGAGGTTTAGACTATTATGAACTTGGATTGGTATACATTCACGGGATGAATGTGGGGCAAGGTTGCAACCAAGGTTCATAGATATTTGTGGGATACAAATATTGGAAGACCCGCCCTCAAGATTTACAAAATGGAGCCTTTGTGGTTGATCACACGTAATCTTGAGTAAAGGCGAATATCATTGTATCCTCTGACCTGAGATACATATTGGGTTCGGATATCTACCGAGTATCATACCTTGATTCTTTCCTTCGCTATTCTGAAATATGGTAGTTCACAAGGAAGAGCTCAGGTATAATGCAAGGTACATATTTAGGACGTATGTAGTCAAGATGGAATTTGTCCCTCTTATTCGTTGAGAGTCAGATGTCTAAGGCCTGATAAAGTTAAATTTAAAAGAGAGTGATCACTCTGTTTCTCTTAGATTTAACATGACATCTAGGACGAAAGGATATAATGAAAGATTCACCTATTCATATTCGAGGTGGGAACTCGAAAGGGATGATGTTATTGAATGGCACAAAGTCATAGCATATTGGGGGTGATGGACGGTCGTTAGGTGGTATCCATCACTTGCATTAATTTCTTATGTTTCTCGTGCAAGTGGGAGATTGAAGGTATTTCGTATGCCCGAGAGACATATTAAATTAATGTGGCTAATGTGTTATGATCCAAGTCGGGTCATACCCAATAACAAGCTTACCGACACCTTATATGTATTTAATTTTAACGATTGGATCATTGATTAAATACGCGACACTTGAACATTAAGAAAAATGGTTTTCTGAAATACTACTTGATGTATACATATATATATATATATAAATTATGGAATAATTTATATAATATGGATTTAATTATTTATAGGTTAAATAATTAATAATGTTATGTTACATTTCTTTATAATTGGTTTTATATAAAATGTACATAATTAATATGCAAGTTTATAAAATGTGCATTATAATTTATATGGAAGTTTTATATATAATAGTTTTATAAAAGTTTAACTTATATAAAACTATTTTATTTAAACTAATATGGGAGTGGCCTTGGAGTTGTAAGAAGGCATGCTAATGATTCCCTACACCTTTCCATACTTTCCCACTTCCATATACATGCACATTTGACTCTTTGTGGAGATAGATACTTGCAAAATACATAAAAAAAAACTGCATAAACCCCTACATTCTGCTGCAGAAAGCCGTGGGCTTTGAGGGAGAAGAAAGGGTTCTCATTTTAGTTTTTGCAAGCTCATTCAAGTGTTAAACAAAATCCTAACTAAAAGCAAGGGTGTTGGTGCATAAGTTTGGGGTATAACAACTTGAGGTTTCACAATTTTGGAGCTCCATTCATCATCATCATCTTCATCATTTACTAGCATTCTTGGAGTAGGTATAACCTCTTTACTTGCTTGTAGTTTGTAAGTATATATCACAACTTGATCCTAATTGGGATTTAACTTTAATTGGTTAATGATTAACAAGTTCTAAATGGTAATACTTACATGCTTCCGCTTTCATTTGATTCTTGAAATGTTTTATACATAATGGAACTTGTTAAATCCCAACAGGTCAATGGGTAGAGACGTCGCTCTCAATAGGCCTACTCACAATAATTAAGCTTACAACATTTTATTTCCAGTAATTAACGGTATTATGGCGGGGATTTGGATATAAAGATACAATCAATACAAGTTAACAATAGTCTTATGAAGTTGCATATCAAAAAGTTTAGGCACTTGTGTCTAAATTGTAAATCATTTAAAAGTAAGCATGTGTCTCACCATATGATTTATAAAATTCAATAAATATGTAAAAGCGGGGCTATGAAGTTCAACTTAATAGCAAAGAGGAGTTATTCCACAAACGAAAGAATTGAACGGAAGAACGTGACCGAGATCTCAACCTAGAGATAGAATGTATGATCAGATATTGCCTAATAGACAAAAGTATATAGTAACTATATTAATAGTGATGGTTTTGTAAAAGAATTTTCATTTTCGGAAGGTTACTATTTGTGGGAATTTTACATTTATAGTAACTTTCTAATTTTAGAAAGTTCGGGTTATAATCTTTTACAAGACGTTGTACAACTTTATTCAAACTTCGTTGCTATCAAGTAAGTCAGGAATGACCAGATGTAACTGGGGGCCCAGGACCCTTGATAAGAATCTAAGTCATGACATTCGAGATCCACAAGCTATCCCCATAATTGGCAACCTAGACATCATTCACTTACGACCGTAAGTAGCGGTGAAGTTCGCATGAATTATACGTTATCTTTGATAAACCTTCACTATAGGTTTAGGACATAATATATGTTATTATATAAGTTATATTATATTTATTAATGTATTAACAATTTGATTATTTTATATTATATACTATAAGTTATTATTATTGGTATAGTTATAATATAAGTGTTAACTTTAGTTTTATTACTTAGTTAATTAGTGCTTATGACTAAATAATTTTTTAATTTTATTTTAAATATTCATTTATTATTTTATCTAAATGTTAAAATAAACTGATAATTAGATATTTGTATACATATTTTAATATGCCAAAATTATATATATAATAGACCTTAATTCATTTTATTTCCATTAATTACCTGTAATTTATGTTCATAAGTTTTAAAACTTAATTAATCATATAAATCAGTAGGATACTTTATAAAAATTATTTTATTAGTATTTGTATTTATTTCTCACTATCCTTTATTTATTTTTATTTATTTATATTTAAATTAAGGATAATATGTAATAAATACATAATTGACCTAAATAAATGGATTTATAACTTTTATCAGTTCTATATACTTAATAAATAATATAAAAAATTTTAAATCGAATTTATATGGCATATTCTATTTATTTAACATTTTCCATTCATTTAATCACATTATTCGGCTAATAATTGAATAAATAAGATAAACGAATTAAAAATTATATTTTTACAATTTTTATAGCATCTAGTAATCCTAATAATCATACAAAAATTTTATAAAACTATATTTAATACGCGTTTGTATTTACTTGGTATTTCCTTTATTAATTCTCTCGGTTAACAATAAAACGCAAGTAAATTCTATTTAAAATACTATATTGACCCAAATATTTATTTTTATACTTTTCTAAATTATGTAAATGTATAATAATCACAGAAAAATTTTATAAATATTTTTATTACTGTTTATTATTTTATTACAAATTTTATATATTTTTCGTGTTTAATTAATAGTTAATTCGTATTTAAATATAAATAATATTCTAGAATTTTTACATAATTCCTTTTATAAGTCCTAATACTGTTCTAAGTAATTTCTAAGTAATTATTACTAATGTTAATATTTTTATATAGTTTAAATTCGTTTTTATACATTAAATTAATTTGGTAAACAATTAAATATAGAATAAATATATAAAATGTTATATTAAATAGTTTTTTTCATCTAACAATTTTTATATGTCTAGAAAACTCTTTAAAAATTCTTATAACAAATTATAAGTATTTATAACAATTTGTTTCGATTTTTACGAGTCTATATAGTATTCGATGCATAATAATACAATAAATACTTAATAATTCGAATTAAACATTTATAAATTCCACCAAAATTAACTCTGATCACTAATATATCAAATTTTAATTAAGAAACCTGCAAAAATTATTTTCCTAAATTATATATAATTATTTCATTTTTATATCGAATATACCTTTATTTATATTAAAAATTTCATTTTAAAATGCATAATATTTATAAATTTGATTATATAATTCATAAAAATAATTTTATAACATATCATAATACTTAATACTAATTTTAGTATAATCATATCAATTTTAACCTTGTGTTTTAATTTTATAACGAATTAAAAGAGTAATCGGCTAATAAAATAAGAAAATAAATAAAATACATATAAACCGAAATAAAAAAAATACTAAAGTGAAGGATAGGAGTACCTCAAAGTTTCTGTGATTTTTCTTTGAGAGAAAATTCTTTAAGTGTTTGTGATGTATTATGATAAAAAAAACTAGTATTTATAGGTAGAATTTGATAAAATAAATTAAATGAAAAAAAACAAATGCAGTGATATCGTCGAAATTATTTAGATAGATTTTTAGTTTGTTAAATAAACCCACATGGTCAAATGTTTAAATTCATTTAATTTCCTTAAAAAGCTAAAGAAAATTATCTAAAATGAGTTTTCATTTTAATTCGGTCGAACATCATTTGTATATTTTTTTTATACCATAGGAAACTGCTAGATTTAATTCTTTAATTAATTTGTATCTATTTTCCTATTTTATTTAAATATCGAAATTGTTTATATATAAATAAAGTTTTCAAATTTTATTAAAATACAAATACATTTACTAACTAATCTTATAATTACATTCATATAATTGTTTATACTATACTTCTATAATTTATAAAAGTACCACATTTTTTTATGTAGTTTTTAGTCTCAAGAGTTCATTATTAGTTACTACAAAAATTCACTTTGTTCATAACTATATACACATATATATAACATTATAAGTTTATTAAATATTAGGGTTTGGATTTATATTATTAAATGTTTTAGGATTAGGGTTTTATATTATTAAATGTTTTAGGGTTAGGGTTTTAATTACGAGCATTTAATTACTCGAGTATTTATTATAACGGGACAACAACCTTAATGAAAATACACATGACAACGAAACCCTAAGGGTAAATTAGTAAATTCAGAATGGAAAAGTGAGGGTTGTTATAGTACCTCCCGTTAATTTAAACTTCGTCCCGAAGTTTCAGGTGGATTTCTCGGATGCATCAGCAGTTGAGAAAAGATGGGGATATTTCCGCTTCATCTGGTCTTCACGTTCCCAAGTATACTCGGGGCCTCTTCATGAATCCCAACGGATCTTAACAATAGGAATGTTGCTCTGTTTCAAGCGTTTAACCTCACGATCCATAACCTCTATCGGTTTTTCAACGAAATGCGTTTTATCCTCAATGCGGATACCCTCCAATGGAATAACGAGTGTGCCATCAGCAAGACACTTTTTAAGATTCGATACATGAAATAGATCATGTACATTATTAAGCTCAGAGGGTAATTCTAATCAATACGCCACGGGACCAATTCTTTCAGTAATCTTGAAAGGTCCAACAAAACGTTAACTTAGTTTGCTTCGTTTACAAAACGAACGACACCTTTCTAAGGGGATATTTTCAACATGACTTTATCACCAACTTGGAATTCTAAATCTTTCCGACGATTATTAGCATAGCTCTTCTGTCGGCTGTGGGAAGTTTCTAATAATTTCTTAATCTGAACAATGTTTTCTGTAGTTTCATGTATGATTTCAGGACCAGTTATCTTTATGTCCTCTAATTCATCCCAGTACAGTAGGGATCTACATTTTCCTCTGTATAAGGCCTCAAAAGGTGCAGCCTTAATACTTGAGTGATAGCTGTTGTTGTAAGAAAATTCAGCTAAAGGCAAATGTCTATCCCATCCTTTGCCAATATCGATAACACAAGCACGTAGCATATCCTCCAACGTTTGAATGGTTCGTTCACTTTGACCATCGGTTTGCGAACGATAAGCAGTACTCATGTCGAGTTAAGTTCCAAGAGTAGATTGTAGAGATTTCCAGAATCTAGAAGTGAATCGACTGTCGCAATCAGAAATGATAGAGATAGGGACTTCATGACGTGTGACAATCTCTTTGATATATAGCTGTGATAATTTGTCCATTCTGTCAGTTTATTTGATCGGTAAGAAGTGTGCAGATTTAGTAAGACCATCCACTATTACCCAAATGGTATCATTTCCACTAGAAGTCTTGGGAAACTTAGTAATAAAATCCATAGTGATACACTCCCACTTCCACTGCAGAATATCCGGCTGTTGAAGTAAACCAGACGGCTTTTGATGCTCGGCCTTAACTTTTAAACAAGTAAGACACTTGCTCACATAATCGGTAATATCAGATTTCAAATTAGGCCACCAATAAAACTTCTTCATGTCGTGATACATTTAATAGAGCCTGGGTGAATAGAATACCTAGTCTTATGTGCTTCATCCAAGATTAGTTCTCGAAGATTTTCGAAGATTGGGACCCAGATTCGGTTGTTGAAATACCTTGTTCCGTTTCCCTTGAGTTCAAGTTGCTTTTCGAGACCTTTCAGTCCCTTGAGTTGGACATTCTCTTCCTTCAATGCCTCAAGTTGTGCCTCACGGATTTGAGATGTAGAATTTGTATAAATACTCGGATTTAAAGCTCGAACACGGATCGGTTTGGCATGATCCTTTCTACTAAGGGTATCGGCAACTTCATTCACCTTACTAGGATGATACCTAAGCTAACGGTCGTATTCATTTAATAACTCGAACCAACTTCTTTGTCTCATGTACAATTGCTTCTGGTCAAAAATGTGTTGAAGACTTTTATGATCGGTAAATACCATGAATCTAATCCCATAAAGGTAATATCTCCACATCTTCAATGCAAACACCACAGCTCCTAATTCTAAGTCATGTGTGGTGTAGTTATTCTCATGTTTCTTCACCTGTCTAGATGCATAGGCGATAACCTTTTTACATTGCATCAAAACACATCCGAACCCTTGATTAGAGGCATCACAATAGACTACAAAGTCATCGGTGCCATCAGGTAATGATAGAATTGGGGTTGTGGTCAATTTATCCTTTAGAACCTTAAATGCATATTCTTGTTCTTCAGACCATTCAAATTTCTTCCCCTTATTGGTGAGAGGTTTGGCTAGAATAGAAAAGTCTTTGATGAACCTTCGGTAATAACCAGCAAGTCCCAAAAATTAGCGAATATGCTTGGCACTTCTAGGTACTTCCCAGTTCTGAATAGCGGTGATTTTTGCAGGATCGACATGTATTCCTTCACTATCAACTACATGGCCGAGAAATTGTATGGTTCGCAGCCAAAATTCACACTTGGGGAATTTGGCATACAGTTGTTCCTTTTTTAAAAGTTCTAGTATCAATCATAGGTGTTGCTCATGCTCTTTCTCGCTCTTGGAATAGATTAAGATATCATCGATGAAAACGATCACAAACTGGTCAAGATAAGGTTTGCATACATGGTTCATAAGATCCATGAATACAGCAAGAGCATTGGTTAAACCAAAAGGCATGACAAGAAACTCATAATGTTCGTAACGAGTTCGAAAAGCAGTCTTAGAAACATCGGCCTTCTTGACCCTCAATTGATGATAACCCGACCTAAGATCAATCTTCGAATAGATACTTGACCCTTGCATTTGGTCAAACAGGTCATCAATATGTGGGAGTGGATAACGATTCTTGATGGTTAACTTGTTGAGTTCACGGTAATCAATACACATTCTCAACGTGCCATCTTTCTTCTTGACAAAAAGAACGGGTGCTCCCCACGGAGACGAGCTAGGACGAATGAAGCCTTTTTCTAAAAGTTCCTGGAGTTGGTTAGAAAGTTCTTTCATCTCAGATGGGGCTAATCGGTATGGTGCCTTTGGAATAGGTGCAGCACCGGGAGTTAATTGAATTTGAAACTCAACCTGTCCGGGGGGGGGGGGGGGGGGGAAGACCAGAGAGTTCTTCAGGAAATACTTCGGGAAAGTCTCTAACCATCGGTACATCTTCAATGCATTTTTCTTCTGGTTCGACTTCCTTAGCATGAGCCAAGATGGCTTGATATCCCTTCATTAGATACTTGCGGGTTTTGATGCAAGAGATGATGCTGAGTTTAGAACCACTCATCTCCCCTTGAACAATTATTGTTTCACCATTCTCAAGAGGAATGTTAATGCTTTTCTCATAGCACATGATTGCAGCTCTTAATGGGCGTAACCAATCCATCCCTATGACTACGTCAAAGCTTCCTAACTCGACTAGCAATAGATCGATCTTAAAATGTTTGTCGGCTAGAATCAGATCATAATTTTTATACACGTTGTCTACTTTCATAACCTTACCATTTGCTACTTCTACGAGACGCTTTATATATAAGGCTTGTGGGTTTTCAGTGAATAAGGCACAAAATTCAGTAGACACATAACTTCAATCAGCACCAGAATCGAATAAAACAGTAGCATAGAAGTTGTTAACAAGAAACGTACCCGTTATCACTTCATCATCATCACAGGCTTCTTCAGCAGTCATCACAAATGCTCGGTTCTTAGCATTAGCATTTCCTTTGTTCTTTGGACATTGGTTATGGAAATTTCCTTTTTCACCACAGTCATATCATGTAGAAACAATTGCGTTGGCCTTTGTTGCAGGTGTATCAGTTGAAGGAACTACAACTCTACAATTCTTGGCTATATGGCCAATCTTCTTACACTTGGTGCACTCAGCCTTGCACCACCCAGAATGATGTTTCTCACAACACTTACAATAAGTCTGTTTCCCAGAATAACCTCCTTTTGAATTATCAGCAACTCTCTTATTTGAACCTTGATTCGACCCTTGTGCAGGCTCAAATTTCCTCTTGCCTTCATTGGTCCTAGCCTCGGCTTGTTTATTTACCGCAGCCTTTCTCCTCCTAGCCATCATAAGATTTTGGGCGATTATTATCACCCCATCTATGATTAGTATCACCCCTACAGATTGGGTGTAGGAATTCCACCATGTTAAAGCAAGGCCACTCACCCGGTCCACATCTCCATAGTTACAGATGCGAAAGATTGATTCGAGCTTTTCGAACCAACGGGTCAATTCAATGGCTTCCTCATTCCCCTTAAAGGATGGAGACTTATAATTCATAAATTCTTTGTAGCTGCAAGAAGTAGGGGGTTCTGATTCCCTTGGTTGTTCCCTTGATTGTTATTATTGTTGCCTTGAGCAGCAACAAGCAGTTGTTTGAATTGTGCAGGGGTCAAAGTGACATTTGGGATATTGTTGGTAGCATCGAGAGTTAAGTGAGCCATTATTCTTCAATACATAAATACAGTATTAGTTGAAGAGTTCATGGTGCTAATAAGTTATAAATGCACAAGATTCACACAACATACAATAGCATAGATAAGAGAAACAACGAGATATAACCAAACACATACGAATAAGGTAAGATAGGTAATGGAAGTAACAAGATGTAATCAAAACACTTAAACTAAACACCACAAAAATCATTAGTATCACATCAAACAAAACCAAAGTACCATAGGCATATGCCTTTACATGAACAATACCGAAATGGAAATAAAAGAAATTCCTAAGATCTAGTCTTTCTTAGGAGATGGAGGCTTGCACTGGTCCTTAATATAACCCTTGAAGGACATCAGAAACTTCTCTAGTTCAACAAGTGCCTAAAGTTGTCGGTCGAGTTCCCTTTCTTGTCTAGCAAACATCACGGAGAACTTATCATAGACCCTCTTTACATCACTTTTTGTGTAATCTTGGCATTTCTCCATCATAGCTAGGCGATCGCAGAAAGAATCTCTCATAGTTTTAGTGGGACTTTGTAAGTTCATGATATCACACCGAACAAGAGCATGGTCATACTCAGTATAGGCAAACTCAGAAGCCTTAGGCTTCTTTGATGAACTAGCAATATCAGCAGAAAGGGTTTCAAGCTCCTTCCTCTTGGGTGAGGAAGTCTTGGCAGTAGGAGGTTCAATTTCCTCCTCAGAATCATCCTCTAGACTCCAAATAACCCCAAGACCATCATAATCTGGCGTAGCCTCTTTAGTAGCTGGCTCATGTTCTTCCTCCTTCTCAGGTTCAGATTCTTCCTCGGGTTCCCCCTCGGAATCATCCTCTCCCTCAATATGTTCTTCTACATGAACCTCTTCATTATCCTCCTCGTCGTCCCCATCATAGTCATTTTGAGGCTCTTCCTCCACCGGTAAATGTGGTGGAGTAGCAGGCTGGTACACCGGAGATGCCGGCGGAGTAGCTGGTTGGTAAACAGGTGAAGTCGGGGGAGAAGCTGGTGCATATGCTGGTGTGTGAACGGATCCCTCAGTGTCAGATCCCTCAGAGTCAAAAATAATAATTGGATTGTGGCTTGACATCCTAAAAGAAAAGAAAAAAGAAAGTTAGAATGGTTCTAAGGTAGACATAAAGGCAGGGAATAAGTTATAAAAGAAAAGCACTGAAAATCTTAAATCATGAAAGGTTATAGACCTATGGACTGCTAAGGCACATAACTAACACTTAAGGCACATATAATATGCAATCCATGTTCTCTATAACAACCTGGCTCGGATACCACTCGGTCACCCCCCAAATAGGGCCGGGGTAAATATGACATTTCAATATCACAACACAAGTATATAAGCGAGAACGACTTTAAATAAGACATTTTATAAAAACAATAATTATATTGCAGCAAAACCGAAATAATATTTTACATAATAAATCCAAATGTAAATAACAATTGTTTATCAAATGATAAGTTATGAGTTTGTGGACTCCAATGCAAATAGCTAGCTAAGCAATCCTCAAGCAGCACATAATCTAATCATCACCTGAGACAAACATGCTTAAAAATGTCAACACAATGGTTGTGTGAACATCATAGGTTTAATAATCAATAAAGTTTAGACCACAAGATTTAGTTCAAAACATCAAAATAATCAATATGCATGAGTTATAATATCGAGCTAAACATTAACCCCTGACACTATACATTTGTCGGTAATCATTATTATGTACCCCTTTGATGATCGGTCAAGGGTAGAGACGTCGCTCTCAATAGGCTTACTCACAATAATTAAGCTTGCAACATTTTAATTCCAGCAATTAATGATATTATGGCGGGGACTTGCATGTAAAGATATAATCAATACAAGTTAACAATAGTCTCATGAAGTTGCATATCAAAAAGTTTAGGGACTTGTGTCTAAATTGTAAATCATTTAAAAGTAAGCATTTGTCTCACCCCAAGATCTATAAAATTCAATAAATATGTAAAAGCGGGGCTATAAAGTTCACCTTAGTAGCAAAGAAGAGTTATTCCACAAATGAAAGAATTGAACGGAAGAACGTGACCGAGATCTCAACCTAGAGATAGAACATATGATCAGATATTGCCTAACAGACAAAAGTATATAGTAACTATATTAATAGTGATGGTTTTCTAAAAGAATTTCCATTTTCGTAAGGTTACTATTTATGGAAAGTTTCCATTTATAGTAACTTTCCAATTTTAGAAAGTTCGAGTTATAATCTTTTATAAGACGTTGTACCACTTTATTCAAACTTCGTTGCTATCAAGTAAGTCAGGAATGACCAGATGTAATCGGGGGACTAGGACTCTTGATAAGAATCTAAGTCATGACATTCGAGATCCACAAGCTATCCCCATAATTGGCAACCTAGACATCATTAACTTACGACCGTAAGTAGCGGTGACGTTCGCATGAATTGTACGTTTTCTTTGATTAACCTTCAATTTAGGTTTAGGTCATAATATATGTTATTAAATAAGATATATTATTATTATTAATGTATTAACAATTTGATTATTTTATATTATATACTATAAGTTATTATTATTAGTATAGTTATAATATAAGTGTTAACTTTAGTTTTATTACTTAGTTAATTAGTGCTTATGACTAAATAATTTTTAAATTTCATTTTACATATTCATTTATTTTTTTATCTAAATGTTAAAATAAATTTATAATTAGATATTTGTATACATATTTTAATATGCCAAGATTATATATATAATAGACCTTAATTCATTATATTTCCATTATTTACCTATAATTTATATTCATAAGTTTTTAAAACTTAATTAATCATATAAATCAGTAGGATACTTTATAAAAATTATTTTATTAATATTTGTATTTATTTCTCACTATCCATTATTTATTTTTATCTATTTATATTTAGATTAAGGATAATATGTAATAAATACCTAATTGACCTAAATAAATGGATTTATAATTTTTAACAGTTTTATATATCTAATAAATAATATAAAAAATTTCAAATAGAATTTATATGGCATATTCTATTTATTTAACATTTTCTATTCATTTAATCACATTATTCAGCTAATAATTGAATAAATATGATAAACAAATTAAAAATTACTTTTTACAATTTCTACCGTATCTATTAATCCTAATAATCATATAAAAATTTTATAAAACTATATTTAATACGCCTTTATTAATTCTCTCGGTTAACAATAAAACACAAGTAAATTCTATTTAAAATACTATATTGACCCATATATTTATTTTTATAATTTTCGCAGTCATGTACATGTATAATAATCTCAAAAAAAATTTATTAATATTTTTATTACTCTTTAATATTTTATTACAAATTTTATATAGTTTTCGTGTTTAATTAATATTAATTCGTATTTAAATATAAATAATATTACAAAAATTTTCATAATTACTTTTATAAGTCCTACTACTGTTCTAAGTAATTTATATATATATAATTTGTGTAAAAAACCCTACAACCCCATTGGCCAAAACCTCCCAAATCACTGTTATACTGTAGCAGTAGGTTTGTTTTTTTTTTTCCAGCCTCTTCATTCTTCCCTCACCCTCTTTAACTTTCTTCCCCAAAACTCCACAAACCAAAAAGGTCACTCCATCTATCTCCTTTATCCACCACATCCTCATCAACCATTTGTAAAACTAAAAAAAAAAACTCTTCCTCTTCCATCGCCACCATCTCCCTACGCGTCTCCGTCGCCACCATCTCCACCGCCACCACCGTCAACATCAACATCGTAACCACTATCATCGTATCACATCATATCTTTCCCCTACTTATTGATTGAAGAACATATGCTTTATTTTAATTTCGATCTCAAACACCACAAATGGAATTTGTTTATGGATCTATTCAGGTCAGAACCGATGCACTTGGTACAAGTCATTATTCCATTAATTAATAATCTATGAAGATGACGATGAGTAAATGATTTTCACATCTAATATGAGTTGATTTTACAAATCTGTATTCAAAATTGAAAAATCAAAAAAAAAAAAAAACCTATTTTTTGAGTTCAATCACGGAATTACGAAAACTGAAGAAATCAGGGTAAATGTGACAACCCGGGAATTTCCGACCAAATTTAAACTTAATCTTTATAGACTTCCGACATGATAAGCAAAGTTTGTAATGTTGAGGTCTCATTAACTTTGAACTGTGTTCGTGCATACATTTGACCTTTGAACTATTTATATGGATTCATTTGACCTTTGACTGTTTCTAACGATTCATGAATGATTAATTGTAAATAGATACATATATATTTAAATATATATATATATATATATATATATATATATATATATATATATATATATATATATATATATATATATATATATATATATATATATATATATATATAAAATAATTTGGATATTAATTGATATAATATAAGATTAAATTGTTGGAAATAAATATGTAAAATAAAATACATTGTAATAAAAACTATTATTTTATATATATTATATGTATATATATTTTTATATTTAATTTAATTATTTAATATATATTTATTTGTGTAGTAAATTTTGTTATTTAAAACTGTTTATACATACACACAGTTTATATTAAATATAATTAATTTTTGAGCTTAAATGGTAAATGTCTGTAACTTTCGGTTGACGTTTAATTATTCTTAAAATAGGTCTAATATATATATATATATATATATATATATATATATATATATATATATATATATATATATATATATATATATATATATATATATATATATGAAGTATTAAAATTAAAGTTGGTCCAAAATATGATTAAAAAGATTATAGTTTTGATAAATATTTTCTTTACCTTTTCATTCTAAATTTTTGTACTCCGTACATATAAATTGGAATAGAAAATAAATAATTATCGAATTTTTTTGATCAGATTTCAAGCATGTAATGAGTGAAATAATTAAATATGTTTAATCTAAAAATTTGGGATTTTTAGGGACACTTTTATATGTTAACTGTTTAGCAATGGACACGATATGGCCATCCGTGACAAACTGTCGGTAGAGTAGGTTAAATTAAACGGATGCTTTACTGTACCCTCATGAACCACTTAATCTTCTTTTTATTATAATATTTATATTTATATTATAATATATTTCTAGTTAACTGCATTTGTATTTGATTATATATGTATATTATATGCATATACATATGGAAAACAATTGAAGCAAGACACCCTCTTCCATCCCCGGCACCTTATCACCACCGTCTAACACCATGAACTGCCACCACCATGTTCAACCCACTGGCTACCACCACTATCTTATGTTCTTCTTCTTCTTGGTGACAACCGCCATCACCTTGAGCACCTTCAATCACCACACGCCATCGTCACCCTAAACCAACACTCACTTCCACCATCACAAACCACGTTGTCATCGTCTACGGCTGCTATTTGTTTCCTGTAATGAACCCATCACCACCTGAGATATATTCTGATCAAAACAAGTTTACTCCTTCTTTTCTGATTCGTTCCTTTATTTTACAACTGAGAAACCACCACTAAATCACTTTGTACGAGTACTATAGCACTAACGATGAAGATGATGAATAGTGTTTATGATTTTATGTGATCGTGATGATGATGATATCATTTACAACTGGTGCTCGCTGTTTTCTTCTGTTTTCTGTTTTGATCAAACACCTAAACCAATCATTTATCAAGCTAAAAGATCTCTGCTAATTAGTTCCTTGTTGCATCGTTGTTTTGTAGTTTCAAATCACCATTCCATAACCATTTAACCATCATCTTAAAACCTCCTTTAATCTCTAAAATTATGCTTCTATTTGAACGACACAACACCACACGAACAACTAACTGTTGCTGCATACTTCCTGTTTTCTGTTTGACATCAAAACCACTATAACCACCAGCTCCATCGAGCGTACTGCTACTGCTTGAATTCTGTAATGACGTGTTGATGAAACAAGGTATAAGGATGAATGATGATGCGAGCTAGAAGATGATGATGAACATTGAACGGTGATATTAAAAAAATTGATAACCGGCGACTGGATTATTTTTGTTGTTGATTATTACTGCTACTATATTTGATCGACCGAAATCAAACCCAGGAAGTGGTTGAAGCCGCTGCTATGTTATTGGATTTATTTGTAAATTAAAAACGCGTACAAGGAAACCTTAAACCTAGTGGGTTTAGTTATCTTAAGGCCCAATTGTTCCTTAAATAAATTTGGTGAGTTTGCCTTGTGAGGCGATGTGGGCCATATACCTTTTGTATTGCTGGGCTGCTACGATAGTTATTGGAACATGAAGACGGGTACTGTATAACTATAATTAAAATCATGTTCTTAACAGAAAAAGAGAAACAGATGGGTGGCTAGAGTGTATTGTGTTTGCGGGTGAGCGAGAGGTCTCGGGTTCGAACCTAGGCAACGGCAGTTTTTATTTTTAAAAGCTTATTTCCTTAAAGGTAGTATATTATTATATTTATTATATTCATTGGTATTACTATGATTATTATTATTATTATTATTATTGTTATTATTATAATTATTATTATCATACTTATAAGTAATATAAACATTATTATCATTATTATTATAATTATTAGTACTATTATTATTATTATTATTATTATATTATCATTATTATCATTAATATGATTATTATCATTATTAGTATTGATATTATTAAAAATTATTATTATTATTATTGTCTTTTTTACTAAAATTTCTAATAAAACAATCATTTTATTAAAATTACCATTATTATTAAAAATATTATTTTTATGAAAACTATCATTTTATTTTATCATTATTATCAATATTACTATTAATATTTATATCATTACAATGAAAGTTAGTTTTATAAAAGTATACTTAATAAAACTATATTAATACTTTATAAATTTTTATATAAAATAAATATATTTAAAATAAAAATGAAACACAATAATATATTAAAATAACAATTATATCACTAATAATATATAAATTTGTTCGATTTCAATTATATGTATTAATATATATAAATGATATAGGTTCGTGAATCCAAGGCCAACCCTACTTTTGTTAAATGTCGTCATATGTATTTTTACTACAAAATACATTAGGCGAGTTTCATTTGCCTTTTTACCCTTTATATTTTTGGGCTGAGAATACATGCGCAATTTTTATAAATGTTTTACGAAATAGACACAAGTAATCAAAACTACATTATATGGTTGAATTATTGAAATCGAATATGCCCCTTTTTATTAAGTCTGGTAATCTAAGAATTAGGGAACATACACCCTAATTGACGCGAATCCTAAAGATAGATCTATTGGGCCTAACAAACCCCATCCAAAGTACCGGATGCTTTAGTACTTCGAAATTAATATCATATCCGAAGGGTGTCCCTGAATGATAGGGGATATTCTTATATGCATCTTGTTAATGTTGGTTACCAGGTGTTCAATCCATATGAATGATATTTTTGTCTCTATGCATGGGACGTTTATTTATGAGAAATGAAAATGAAAATCTTGTGGTCTATTAAAATGATGGAAATGATTATTTATGTTAAACTAATGAACTCACCAACCTTTTGGTTGACACTTTAAAGCATGTTTATTCTCAGGTATGAAAGAAATCTCCCGCCGTGCATTTGCTCATGTTAGAGATATTACTTGGAGTCATTCATGACATATTTCAAAAGACGTTGCATTTGAGTCGTTTCATTTATCAAGATTATTATTAAGTCAATTATAGTTAGATATATTATGAAATGGTATGTCTGCCGTCAACTTTTGATGTGATGAAAGATTGTCTTTTCAAAAACGAATGCAATGTTTGTAAAATGTATCATATAGAGGTCAAGTACATCGCGATGTAATCAACTGTTGTGAATCAGTTATAATCGATATGAACATCATCCGAATGGATTAGGACGGGTCGCTTCAGTTGGTATCAGAGCGGTGGTCTTAGTGAACCGGGTCTTGCATTAGTGTGTCTAACCGATAGTCGTTAGGATGCATTAGTGAGTCTGGACTTCGACCGTGTCTGCATGTCAAAAGTTTTGCTTATCATTTTTGTCGAAAATCATCTACTTATCATCCTTAGGAAATTACCTGCTCATTATTCTTAGTCTAGACATGTTTTACTGCATTGACTGCATGAATAGTGTATAGACAATTCATATCTTAGCGTATCTAACAATTCATATTTTAGCGTACCTGTTTTTGTTACCTTTTCCTGACAGCTTCCGTAGATTCCTCCGTAACTTATGGAATTTTAGTATTATATATGCATATGTAAATTATGTATTGCAGGGTACTAATCTATATCCTATAATCTATTTCCTATCGAAAATCCTTTATCTGATCGTACGAGATGAATCCCTCAACCAGATCGAGTCCTCAGATTCCAATAGCTATTCCGATATGGAGTTTCACTCGAGCTCCGAAAGTAGCGTCACCAGAATGAATCAACCAAATCAGCCATCCCCAATTCATCTGATTCATAGTCGACTTTATCAATGGAGACACGAAGAAGGCGATTCCTTCCACCAATCGAATTCACCTCTTGAAAATGAACCTGAAGCATTTACCGGTGAACCAGTCTGAAAAATAATTTTCACCTCATTTCCCGAATATCTCGTCATGATTACATAATATCTCATATTCTAAACCTTATTCATTCGCCCATTCTTACCGACAATCATCCCGGAGTAAGAAGTCAACGAACTACGCGCCCGAGTTGTAGCCTTGAAAAATATGGTGCAAAATTTACCAGTTTCAGCAACAACATCGGCACCAACAGTACCATCAGTAACAGCACCAGTACCATCAATAATCCATGACTCAACATCTCATTCTGTACCTCGAGAATAATTATCGTTCTACATATCGTTTTACATCATTTATTTTCGTTCGACATGATGGTTATGTAATCTCTAATGTTTTAGAGATTATGTACTCTAATTCTAACCGTAAAGCAAATGAGATTAATATTATATTAACTCATTAAATCTATAATTATATCTGAAGGAAATATATATATATATATATATATATATATATATATATATATATTCATAAAGATTGTAATTAAAAAAAAATTCTTTCGTACAAACTGTTAATGGTGAAAATATTTTAACGGGTAGGTAATACCCGAGGAATATTTAGATTTCACCTTAATAAGTTACACTGTACATTCGTTGAAGCTGATTCAACAGTCATTTACTATCCTACTTACAACCACCGATATACGTATCCGTTCACCGTAGAATAACCATTTTCATTCAATTTCATATTTGGATTTTGACTTCTCAGAATCCAACAAGTGGCATAATGAAGAAAACATATGACAAAATAAAATTTGTTAGAAACAGACAAATTAACTATGAGAAATTTTGTTAAGAATCCACGCTAACTGTTCCTAGCTAACTGTTCCTAGCTAACTGTTAATTCCGTATTACATTTTAATTATCGCAATTTATTTTATCGCAAATTTACATTCTCGCAATTTTATTTATCGTCATTTAATTTTTGTTATTTACTTTACACACTTTATTTATCCTTATTTAATTTCTGTTATTTATTTTACTTACTTTAAATTTCGGGACAAGTATACAAGGTTTTGACATATCATATCGACGCATCTATATATATTATTTGGAATCACCATAGACACTCCATATGCAGTAATGATCGAGTTCTCTATACAGGGTTGAGGTTGATTCTACAATAATATATATAGTTTGAGTTGTGATCGAGTCTGAGACGAATACGAGTCACGATACGTATTAAATAATTCGAATATTATATATTAAACTATATATGAATTATTGAATTGCTAACTGTGGACTATCAACATTGTGGACTACCAACATTGGACAATTAAAATGAATTAAAATATTGACTATAACATATGAAACTAAACAATTCTTCAAGTTTGCCATTTGATTTCATCTTAAACCTCATTTGTATCTTGACGATTACAATCTGCGTTCAAAACCTTTCATGACTCTTGATAACACCTCAATCGAGAGAATGAACCAACCGCACTTCATCTACGAAAGGAAGAACTTATGCATATAGTTATGCATCTGAAAACACTAAAAACCTGAGTAAACGTTTAACACGTATTTGTGCTAGCTCCTTTGGCGTTGTTATTACCGAAAATTACTTTGCAATCCCTTTCCAAATTATCAAATTTTGTCACAGCTCCAACAAGTCAACTTCGACTTTTCATTTGGATTAACCTTATTATAACTTTGTTATATATGCGTGCTCTTTTATTGTTACCAGAGAACCTTTTATATTCCACCATATTACCAGCAGATGTACCAGCAACCTCGTCGCTCCTTGGTTTAAATCTCTCCGACAAATCACTATATTTATCTATTGAAGTCTCATCATGTACTCATCTGCATCTTGTAACAAGAATTGCCATATCAATTACCGGGAATTAGCAAATCTGTATTTTGAGTCTCGCAACGTTTCCACATCAACAGTTATATGTATCCATATAATATTTATCTCTTAGAACTATGGTCTTCCATTCTGAAATTCTAAAAAGCACCCAGTCTTTGAATTAATTTTGAAAAGCTGAATACATTAGCAAAAACTGTACACGACCTTAACCGTCGAAAGTTTGATGATAAAGAATGGTGTATTGGAAACACTCAATAGAAAATTTGTAACGAAAAGCGGATTATGCGAAACTATGAAGGAAGCCGTGGACAAATCACAAAGAATAAGTTTGACTTCAAAGAATCCAAATGATTCAATGCCTGCTAAAGTCTTTAGCGAATATCTTGCTCCTTACTCTAAACCCTTGCGGACAATATTTTCTATCATTCTCTGATCTTAGATATTCCGAGGTATTATCGTATCTTTCATTATAAATATCCTCGATATTTCTGAATATATTTTCATAACTAATCTTATCTGAAATTATTAATCTCTTCGTACTATCAGTGTTACATCATATAGAAACTGTTAGTTTCTATATTCTGTAAACTTTCGAGCTTAAAATATGAATGTTATTGAAGTAATGTTGGGAACTGATACATGAGTTAGTATAATATAATGACACCTGATCAACGTGATTATATTACAGTAAGTCATGCTAAGTTCTAAATGAAAGGTGATGATTCACAGATCATAACGTCATCCTGTGCCATGTTACACGACTCTTACATTCTGTCTAATCTATAAACATATCAAGAACATGTTCTTCTTGATAGTCCTATTTTCCCTTGAACTCTAGTAATTTTACAAGTCATATTATGCTATTACCATTTCCTTCTTAGAACATTAACAAATTTTCATTCTGAAACTTATATCTGCGAATTTTGGACCAATACAAGAGATGCCAAATCGCAAGAAGAAGAAACGAAGGGACAAAACTCCTAAATAGAAATTGGGGTATAAAATCGCAGTAAATATGAGGGAGTATTAACTATGGACGATAATGATTGTAGGAAACAATAATAGGGACATTGAAATATAAGGAGAAATATAAAGCCCAATAACAACATGGAGACTACAAACCGTGGATATTAATACGAATAGCAATATAAAGACACGGTATAATTAATAATAGTAACATCCCAAGGTAGTAGTAAAAGTAAACAGATTCTTCTGGTGGAAGATTGAAAAGAAGGATGATAGAAATGATAATTAGAAAAATATCAAGGATTAGAACTGGATTAAGCATTTTCACAATCTTTTGAATATACGAAACTAAGAAAGAAAGTATAAGAATGGTGTGAGTAATGGAACGGAAGGGCTTAAATTATAATGGAAATATTAGACAGAGAAATCGAGGCAGATCACCATATTTAATCATAGAGATCTTAATTTTTTTACTCGCCGAAGAATCAAATCTTTTAGATTTAGAAGATTTTCTTTAAATCCTTTGAATTCCGGAATTCAACCAAGACAACATCAAAAGTTAAGATGCGCCTTAGTTCCTAAATTCAAATTTGACTACGTCAAAGGTTAAAACAAATCTTTATTTCTCATTTCATTCTTTTGTGATGGCTTCATTCGTACTCTTCGAATAATCGAATTGTTTTATCTATATTTATCAATGTTGATGAAACTATAAATCTCAGCTCGTATGTGTCATGAAAACATATTTATTATTAACCATGACCACCTCACTCAAATTTCGGGACGAAATTTCTTTAACGGGTAGGTACTGTGACAACTCGGGAATTTCCGACCAAATTTAAACTTAATCTTTATAGACTTCCGACATGATAAGCAAAGTTTGTAATGTTGAAGTCTCATTAACTTTGAACTTTGTTCGTGCATACATTTGACCTTTGAACTATTTATATGGATTCATTTGACCTTTGACTGTTTCTGACGATTCACGAACGATTAATTGTAAATAGATACATATATATATATATATATATATATATATATATATATATATATATATATATATATATATATATATATATATATATATATATATATATATATATATATATATATATGTATATATATATAATAATTTGGATATTAATTGATATAATATAAGATTAAATTGTTGGAAATAAATATGTAAAATAAAATACATTGTAATAAAAACTATTATTTTATATATATTATATGTATATATATTGTTATATTTAATTTAATTATTTAATATATATTTATTTGCGTAGTAAATTTTGTTATTTAAAATTGTTTATATATACACACAGTTTAAATTAAATATAATTTATTTTGAGCTTAAATGGTAAATGTCTGTAACTTTCGGTTGATGTTTAATTATTCTTAAAATAGGTCTAATATATATATATATATATATATATATATATATATATATATATATATATATATATATATATATATATATATATATATATATATATATATATATATATATATATATATATATATATATATATATATATATGAAGTATTAAAATAAAAGTTGGTCCAAAATATGATTAAAAAGATAATAGTTTTGATAAATATTTTCTTTACCTTTTCAATCTAAATTTTTGTACTCCGTACATATAAATTGGAACAGAAAATAAATAATTATCGAATCTTTTTGATCAGGTTTCAAGCATAAAATGAGTGAAATAATTAAATATGTTTAACCTAAAAATTTGGGATTTTTAGGGACACTTTTATATGTTAACTGTTTAGCAATGGACACTGTAGTGACCCGAACTTTTCCATATTTATATATATTAATTGAGATTGATATTTACATGATTAAATGTTTCCAACATGTTAAGCAATCAAACTTGTTAAGACTTGATTAATTGAAATATGTTTCATATAGACAATTGACCACCCAAGTTGACCGGCGATTCACGAACGTTAAAACTTGTAAAAACGACATGACGATATATATATGGATATACATATGGTTAACATGAGATTATGATAAGTAAGTATCTCCATAAGTATATTAACAATGAGTTATATACATATAAACAAGACTACTAACTTAAGGATTTCGAAACGAGACATATATGTAACGATTATCGTTGTAACGACATTTAAATGTATATATATCATATTAAGATATATTAATATATCATAATATCATGATAATATAATAATTTAACATCTCATTAGATATAATAAACAATGGGTTAACAACATTAATTGAGATCGTTAACTAAAAGGTTTCAAAACAACACTTACATGTAACGACTAACGATGACTTAACGACTCAGTTAAAATGTATATACATGTAGTGTATTTAGTTGTATTAAAATACTTTTGGAAGACTTCAAGACATATATCAAAACACTCATACTTAACAAAAATGGTTACAGTTACTTTTCCATTCTTTTCTTTCATCAAGAATTCTAGTCGTATTCTTACCCGTATTATACACAGCTTCAAAACGTACTTACTATGAGTATATACCAATAGGAACTAGCATGGGATTCCACTCTTGATTATGTCATGTATGACTAATCAATTTTAACTTTTACCATGAGCTAGTCAACTAACTAGAACTCCTTTTAACCCCACTCACCACTCACCAATTACCACTCATCATTCACTCCATTTCACTTCCAATTCTCTTTCTAATTCTCTCTCAACACACACACACTATTATGAACGTATTTTTCCAGTAGTTAATCATCATCTTCATCAAAAATCACTTCAAGAATCAAGCTATAATCATCATAGGAAGAACACTTCAAGAACACTTCAAAAATCCCTTCAAGTTTACTAATTTACTTCCAAGCTTTCTAATCCATTCCAAGTAATCATCTAAGATTAAGAAACCTTTGTTATATACATTAGGTTATCTTTCTTATTCAAGGTAATATTCATATTCAAACTTTGATTCAATTTCTATAACTATAAACTATCTTAATTCGAGTAAAAATCTTACTTGAACTTGTTTTTGTGTCATGATCCTACTTCAAGAACTTTCAAGCCATCCAAGATCCTTTGAAGCTAGATCATTTCTTTTCACTTCCAGTAGGTTTACCTACTAAACTTGAGGTAGTAATGATGTTCATAACATCATTCGATTCATATATATAAAACTATCTTATTCGAAGGTTTAAACTCGTAATCACTAGAACATAGTTTAGTTAATTCTAAACTTGTTCGCAAACAAAAGTTAATCCTTCTAACTTGACTTTTAAAATTAACTAAACACATGTTCTATATCTATATGATATGCTAACTTAATGATTTAAAACCTGGAAACACGAAAAACACCGTAAAACCGGATTTATGCCGTCGTAGTAACACCGCGGGCTGTTTTGGGTTAGTTAATTAAAAACTATGATAAACTTTGATTTAAAAGTTGTTATTCTGAGAAAATGATTTTTATTATGAACATGAAACTATATCAAAAAATTATGGTTAAACTCAAAGTGGAAGTATGTTTTCTAAAATGGTCATCTAGACGTCGTTCTTTCGACTGAAATGACTACCTTTACAAAAACGACTTGTAACTTATTTTTCCGACTATATTAAAAGTGTTGTAAATATATTTTAAACATACTTTGATATATATGTATATATTGTTATAGGTTCGTGAATCAACCAGTGGCCAAGTCTTACTTCCCGACGAAGTAAAAATCTGTGAAAGTGAGTTATAGTCCCACTTTTAAAATCTAATATTTTTGGGATGAGAATACATGCAGGTTTTATAAATGATTTACAAAATAGACACAAGTACGTGAAACTACATTCTATGGTTGAATTATCGAAATCGAATATGCCCTTTTTATTAAGTCTGGTAATCTAAGAATTAGGGAACAGACACCCTAATTGACGCGAATCCTAAAGATATATCTATTGGGCCTAACAAACCCCATCCAAAGTACCGGATGCTTTGGTACTTCAAAATTTATATCATATCCGAAGGGTGTCCCGGAATGATGGGGATATTCTTATATATATGCATCTTGTTAATGTCGGTTACCAGGTGTTCACCATATGAATGATTTTTATCTCTATGTATGGGATGTGTATTGAAATATGAAATCTTGTGGTCTATTGTTACGATTTGATATATATAGGTTAAACCTATAACTCACCAACATTTTTGTTGACGTTTAAAGCATGTTTATTCTCAGGTGAATACTAAGAGCTTCCGCTGTTGCATACTAAAATAAGGACAAGATTTGGAGTCCATGTTTGTATGATATTGTGTAAAAACTGCGTTCAAGAAACTGATTTCGTTGTAACATATTTGTATTGTAAACCATTATGTAATGGTCGTGTGTAAACAGGATATTTTAGATTATCATTATTTGATAATCTACGTAAAGCTTTTTAAACCTTTATTTATGAAATAAAGGTTATAGTTTGTTTTAAAAATGAATGCAGTCTTTGAAAAACGTCTCATATATAGGTCAAAACCTCACAACGAAATCAATTAATATGGAACGTTTTTAATCAATAAGAACGGGACATTTCAGACACGATATGGCCATCCGTGACAAACTGTCGGTAGAGTAGGTTAAATTAAACGGATGCTTTACTGTACCCTCATGAACCACTTAATCTTCTTTTTATTATAATATTTATATTTATATTATAATATATTTCTAGTTAACTGCATTTGTATGTGATTATATATATTATATGCATATACATATGGAAAACAATTGAAGCAAGACACCCTCTTCCATCCCCGGCACTTTATCACCACCGTCTAACACCATGAACCGCCACCACCATGTTCAACCCACCGGCTACCACCACTATCTTGTGTTCTTCTTCTTCTTGGTGACAACCGCCATCACCTTGAGCACCTTCAATCACCACACGCCATCGTCACCCTAAACCAACACGCACTTCCACCATCACAAACCACGTTGTCATCGCCTACGACTGCTATTTGTTTCCTGTAATGAACCCATCACCACCTGAGATATATTCTGATCAAAACAAGTTTACTCCTTCTTTTCTGATTCGTTCCTTTATTTTACAACTGAGAAACCGCCACTAAATCACTTTGTACGAGTACTGTAGCACTAACGATGAAGATGATGAATAGTGTTTATGATTTTATGTGATCGTGATGATGATGATATCATTTACAACTGCTGCTCGCTGTTTTCTCCTGTTTTCTGTTTTGATCAAACACCTAAACCAATCATTAATCAAGCTAAAAGATCTCTGCTAATTAGTTCCTTGTTGCATCGCTTTTTTGTAGTTTCAAATCACCATTCCATAACCATTTAACCATCATCTTAAAACCACCTTTAATCTCTAAAATTATGCTTCTATTCGAAAGACACAACACCACACGAACAACTAACTGTTGCTGCATACTTCCTGTTTTCTGTTCGACATCAAAACCACCATAACCACCACCTCCATCTACCGTACTGCTGCTGCTCAAATTCTGTAATGACGTGTTGATGAAACAAGGTATAAGGATGAATGATGATGCGAGCTTGAAGATGATGATGAACATTGAACGGTGATATTAAAAAAATTGATAACCGGTGACTAGATTATTTTTGTTGTTGATTATTACTGCTACTATATTTGATCGGCCGAAATCAAACCCAGGAAGTGGTTGAAGCCGCTGCTATGTTATTGGATTTATTTGTAAATTAAAAACGCGTACAAGGAAACCTTAAACCTAGTGGGTTTAGTTATCTTAAGGCCCAATTGTTCCTTAAATAAATTTGGTGAGTTGGGCTTGTGAGGCGATGTGGGCCATATACCCTTTGTATTGCTGGGCTGCTACGATAGTTATTATAACATGAAGACGGGTACGGTATAGCTATAATTAAAATCGTGTTCTTAACAGAAAAAGAGAAACAGGTGGGTGGCTAGAGTGTATTGTGTTTGCGGGTGAGCGAGAGGTCTCGGGTTCGAACCTAGGCAACGGCAGTTTTTATTTTTAATAGCTTATTTCCTTAAAGGTAGTATATTATTATATTTATTATATTCATTGTTATTACTATGATTATTATTATTATTATTGTTATTATTATAATTATTTTTATCATACTTATAAGTAATATAAACATTATTATTATCATTATTATTATAATTATTAGTACTATTATTATTATTATTATTATTATTATTATTATTATTATTATTATTATTATTATATTATCATTATTATCGTTAATATGATTATTATCATTATTAGTATTGATATTATTAAAAATTATTATTATTATTATTGTCTTTTTTACTAAAATTTTTATTAAAACAATCATTTTTATTAAAATTACCATTATTATTAAAAATATTATTTTTATGAAAACTATCATTTTATTTTATCATTATTATCAATATTACTATTAATATTTATATCATTACAATGAAAGTTAGTTATAAAAAAGTATACTTAATAAAACTATATTAATACTTTATAAATTTTATATAAAATAAATATATTTAAAATAATAATGAAACACAATAATATATTAAAATAACAATTATATCACTAATAATATATAAATTTGTTCGATTTCAATTATATGTATTAATATATATAAATGATATAGGTTCGTGAATCCAAGGCCAACCCTACTTTTGTTAAATGTCGTCATATATATTTTTACTACAAAATACATTAGGTGAGTTTCATTTGCCTTTTTACCCTTTATATTTTTGGGCTAAGAATACATGCGCAATTTTTATAAATGTTTTACGAAATAGACACAAGTAATCGAAACTACATTATATGGTTGAATTATTGAAATCGAATATGCCCCTTTTTATTAAGTCTGGAAATCTAAGAATTAGGGAACTGACACCCTAATTGACGCGAATCCTAAAGATAGATCTATTGGGCCTAACAAACCCCATCCAAAGTACCAGATGCTTTAGTACTTCGAAATTTATATCATATCCGAAGGGTGTCCCGGAATGATAGGGAATATTCTTATATGCATCTTGTTAATGTCGGTTACCAGGTGTTCAATCCATATGAATGATATTTTTTTCTCTATGCATGGGACGTTTATTTATGAGAAATGAAAATGAAAATCTTGTGGTCTATTAAAATGATGGAAATGATTATTTATGTTAAACTAATGAACTCACCAATGTGACGACCGGGAAATTTCCGACCAAATTTAAACTTTAATCTTTATATTATTCAGACACGATAAGCAAAGTTTGTTAAGTTAAATCTCAAGAATTTTAAACTGTGTTCATACATTCATTATAACCTCGACCAAATTCCGACGATTCACGAACCGTTATATATAAATAGATATGTATATGTATATATATATTATAACTTGAGAATATTAATAAAGTATTAAACGTATAATACTTTACACGAACGTATTTGTTTCAATATGATTTTCGACGAAAAAAAATATATTAAATGATTGAATTATCAGAAACATTGAATTATGATTACAAGTCTCTGTTGAGAGGTCCACTATGATTTGAGAAAATCTATTCCTCTTAACGATATTCAGAATAATTTGTAAAGCTATTTATAAATAAAAATAAAAAGTATCATTTACGAAAGTTAGACAAAAGTTAGTGGAGAATTGGTTTCCATAATATTCTATTAATCTATTTTCAAACGTACAAAGACGTTTTCAGTTTAAAAAGAACTTTATTATTAAAACGTATATAACTTTTATAAATATCTAGAATCACTTTTGACAACTCATTACTTAACCAGTATAATAAATATAACAATATTTATATTTTATTTCATTAAATATATATAACGATTTAAATTAATATTATATATATTTATACGCGTATTATACATACATAGTTTTTTTATACTTTTACTGTACTTTAACTTTACCTTTACTTTACTTTTACTTTACTTTAACTTTAATAATTCATACTTTAATAATTCACTTTAATAATTCATACTTTAATAATTCATTTTTATAATTCATACTTTAATAATTCACTTTAATAATTCATACTTTAATAATTCACTTTAATAATTCATACTTTAATAATTCATACTTTAATAATTCACTTTAATAATTAATACTTTAATAATTTACTTTTATAATTCAAAAATCTATTATAAATAGAATTCAATAGGTTTCATTATTTCATAGAAACTTGAAAATATATTTCTCTAAACTCTCTCAATTGATATATATATATATATATATATATATATATATATATATATATATATATATATATATATATATATATATTTGCTCTGTATTATTTCAAGATATTATTAGTATACATAAAATATTACGACGGAGTGCTGTCCGAGTGATTTCAAAATAGTTTTTTTGAATGAGTTGAAGCTAAGGAAATTATGGGTTATAGCTATGGAGGTGATGGGTATGGTTCATGGGTATGCTCGTGAGGTCAATCTAGTGTTTATCATCTCCGTTGCGTCTACGTACTTTCCTGCAATATTGAATCTCAATATTGAAACGTTCGTGAATCCGAGGCCAACCTTGCACTTATTAAATGACGTTATATGTATTTTTACTACGAAATACAGTATTGTGAGTTTCATTTGCTCCCTTTTTTATATATTTTTGGGACTGAGAATACATGCGCTGTTTTTATAAATGTTTTACGAAATAGGCATAAGTACTAAAACTAATTCTACGTGGGTTTAAACTAGAAATATACCCTTAGCTTGGTAACATTAAACTACTTGTCTATCTACGGTAGGCGCGAATCCTAAAGATAGATCTATTGGGCCTGACAAACCCCATCCTGACTATGGGATGCTTTAGTACTTCGAGGTTATTTTAAACACACCTGATCTGGTGTACTTCAGAGGGTAAAACATGAACGTTAAGGCTTGTTACCGGGTGCCTACAACTTATAGAATACTTTTATACACTTGCGAGTGTACATATATTTATAAACGGAAATCTTGTGGTCTATTAATATATTGAAATGATTGTTATGATAAACCTGTGAACTCACCAACCTTTTGGTTGACACTTTAAAGCATGTTTATTCTCAGGTATTAAAGAAATCTTCCGCTGTGCATTAGCTCATTTTAAGGATATTACTTGGAGTCATTCATGGCATATTTTGAAAGACGTTGCATTCGAGTCATTGAGTTCATTAAGATTATTATTAAGCCAATTATAGTTAGATGTATTATGAAATGGTGTGCATGCCGTCAACTTTCGTTGTAAAGAAAGTTTGTCTTTTAAAAACGAATGCAATGTTTGTAAAATGTATCATATAGAGGTCAAATACCTCGCGATGTAATCAACTATTGTGAATCGTTTATAATGTATATGAACGGGTCCTTTCAGTTGGTATCAGAGCGGTGGTCTTAGCGAACCAGGTCTGCATTAGTGTGTCTAACTGATAGTCATTAGGATGCATTAGTGAGTCTGGACTTCGACCGTGTCTGCATTTCAAAAGTTTTGCTCATCATTCTTGTCGGAAATTACCTGCTTATCATTCTTAGTCTAGACACATCTTATTGCATTGATTGCATGAATAGTGTATAGACAAAATTCATATCTTAGCGTATCTGCTAATTCATATCTTAGCGTATCTGTTACTGTAAACTTTGCCTGACATATTCCGTAAATTCCTCCGTAATCTACGAAACCTTTTGCTCTATATAATTAGAATACCACCCGATAGCCGGAAAATCATTTCATATCGAAAAATTCTTTATTCAACCGTACGAAATGGAATTCGTCATTAGTTCAAGTCCCTCAGATTCCGAAATGGAATCCCACTCAAGTTCCGAAAGCAGTGTGACCGGAATGGATCAACCAATTAGTCATCATCTATTCTGGATGAATTGGGGATGGGTTCGTAGCCTCCTTAATCATTGGAGACAAGAAGAAGGTGATCCCTTCCATCCACCACATTGCCCTCTTGGCGAAGAACCTGAAGCACTTACCGGCGAACCTATCCGAAACACCATTTTCTCTCTTATTTATAGAGTATCTCGTCACGATTACATACTACACCAAATTCTAGATTTTATTTATCCACTCGTCCGAACCGACAATCACCCCGGTGTAATAGAAGAAGTCAACGAGCTTCGCGCTCGGGTAGTGGCTTTGGAGAATATGGTGCAAAGGTTACAAACACCAGCAGCAGCACCAGCAGCATAAATAGTACCACCATCAGCAACACCAACAGTACCATCACCACCACCAACAACAACATCCACATCCCACACCGCAACATCACAATATGTATCTCAAACATCAACGTCATACGCCCTGTAAATATCCAGGAATATCAACAACAACAAACGATGAAGTATTAATTCATAAACTTCATTGAAGAGATATCTCTGTGGCAGTTATGTAATCTCCAAAATCTTAGAGATTATTTAATTCTGACCGTAAATCGGATGAGTGAACGGAGATGGTAGAGTAGAAACTTTGATCGAAAATGGTGTACGATTTACAAGCTAGAATTGTTTTACCAACAGCATCAACAGGACCGTAGCATCATCAACACAGTCAGTGTTGTCAGTATCGTCAGAATCAACAGCACCTGTAACATCACAAACTTTGTCAGTTCAAGAATCATTGTGGACATCATTACGAATCAACAACAAACATATTGTATCAACGAGTTATGAATTATTAACTCATTTCCAATCGAAATATTTATATGTATATTTTATATGTATAAATTTTTAAACCATAATAAATCTTCCCGTACTAAGCTATTATGTGTGAATCTTAACTACTCAGTTAATTCATATTACAAATATGCAATGATGTACGTCCTTCGTCCGCAACTTAACCATCGTTAATTACAATCTCTGTCTCAATTCAATTAAAAATCCAATTTATAATAAATCAAGTGTATTATTCGAATATATGTTTGATTTTACGCTTTCATCATCGATGTACTCGAAACTTTTCAAATAACATCATTCGTACCTTGCGAAGTTCACAAGAATTTCACGAAAACCAACAAATAACAAAGTAATGATTCATAATTTCAATATTATTGAAGAAATACTTATGCAATTTATAAAGTTTTAGGGATTACTCAATTCTAGTTCCAACCATAAAACAAATGAGTTTAATTTAATATTAACTCATTAAATCTATATTACATCTAAAGAAAATATACACATATATTTTCATAAAGACTGTAATAAACTTCTTTTGTACAAAATATTAATTGTGAAATTTTTTTTAACGGGTAGGTAATACCCGAGAGATATATAAATTCACAATTAATATATTACATTTTTCGAAACTGATTCAGCAATCATCAACTATACTCCCTACTTTCACAACAATATCCATTCTTTCATATAAATCAAAACAATCATACTCATTCAAATTCAATTACATATTCTGATTTTGAAATCGCATAATTCAATTCGAAATATAACCAGTATTATCACTCTTAGATTCCTATATCTTTCAAAGCTATACTTTGACTTCAAAACTGTGTTAGAACATCATATGTATTAACGATTACAATATGTGCTCAAACCCTTCGAAATTCCTGAAGACACTTCAACTAAGGAACAATCGAGATGATGATCCAACCACATGTTACCCACAGTTATACACCTGAAAAACTCTCAAAACTCAAGTCATAGTTCGACACGTATCCGTGTTAGACCCTTTGGCATTTACTAGCTAAAATAACTTTTCAATTCCGTTTCAAAATAGACAGTTTTGTCACAGCTCCAGCAAGTCATCTTCGACTTCTCAATCAAAACAGTCTTATTATAACCTTGATAGATACGTTGCCCTTTCACCAACGTTACCGGGGAATCGTTTATATTCACCACATTAGCAATAAACTTACCAACAACTTCATTGATCTTTGCCTTTCCAAAAAAAAAAAATCATTATAATTATCGAAACCCTATCATATACTCATTCGTACCTTATAACAAGAATTTCCATACCAATTATTGAGAATCAGCAATCAGTATTTTGAAACCTCGCAGCATGTCTGCATCAACAATTACATATACACACAACGTCTACCTCCAAGACTTACATTCTTTGAATGAGAAATTTCTGAAAAACACCCTAAACTGCGAACCAGTTCTCGAAATTTTGAAAAATGCTGATGAAGCAGCAAAAACTGTAAACGACCTTAACAGTAAAAAGTTGGATGATAAAGGATAGTATATTGGCAAAGCTCAGAAAAAGAGAAGCTTTAGAACTGGAAAACGGATTGAGCAAAGTATGAATGAGGCTGTGGACAAATCACAAAGGCTGAACCTGCCTTCAAAGAATCCAAATGATTCAGTACTTGCTGAAGTCATTAATGAATACCTTGCTCCTGACTCTAAACCCTTGCGGACAATATCCTTCATCATCCTCTGATATTAGACATTCTAAGATATCATCGTATCTTTCATTATAAATATCATCCATACTTCTGAAGATATTTGTAGTGACCCGGACTTTTCCATGTTTATATATATTAATTGAGATTGATATTTATATGATTAAATGTTTCCAACATGTTAAGCAATCAAACTTGTTAAGACTTTATTAATTGAAATATGTTTCATATAGACAATTGACCACCCAAGTTGACCGGTGATTCACGAACGTTAAAACTTGTAAAAACTATATGATGACATATATATGGATATATATATAGTTAACATGATACTATGATAAGTAAACATATCATTAAGTATATTAACAATGAACTACATATGTAAAAACAAGACTACTAACTTAATGATTTTTAAACGAGACATATATGTAACGATTATCGTTGTAAAGACATTTAATGTATATATATATATCATATTAAGAGATATTCATACATGATAATATCATGATAATATAATAATTTAAAATCTCATTTGATATTATAAACATTGGGTTAACAACATTTAACAAGATCGTTAACCTAAAGGTTTCAAAACAACACTTACATGTAACGACTAACGATAACTTAACGACTCAGTTAAAATGTATATACATGTAGTGTTTTAATATGTATTTATACACTTTTGAGAGACTTCAATACACTTATCAAAATACTTCTACTTACCAAAAATGCTTACAATTACATCCTCGTTCAGTTTCATTAACAATTCTACTCGTATGCACCCGTATTCGTACTCGTACAATACACAGCTTTTAGATGTATGTACTATTGGTATATACACTCCAATGATCAGCTCTTAGCAGCCCATGTGAGTCACCTAACACATGTGGGAACCATCATTTGGCAACTAGCATGAAATATCTCATAAAATTACAAAAATATGAGTAATCATTCATGACTTATTTACATGAAAACAAAATTACATATCCTTTATATCTAATCCATACACCAACGACCAAAAACACCTACAAACACTTTCATTCTTCAATTTTCTTCATCTAATTGATCTCTCTCAAGTTCTATCTTCAAGTTCTAAGTGTTCTTCATATATTCTACAAGTTCTAGTTACATAAAATCAAGAATACTTTCAAGTTTACTAGCTCACTTCCAATCTTGTAAGGTGATCATCCAACCTCAAGAAATCTTTGTTTCTTACAGTAGGTTATCATTCTAATACAAGGTAATAATCATATTCAAACTTTGGTTCAATTTCTATAACTATAACAATCTTATTTCAAGTGATGATCTTACTTGAACTTGTTTTCGTGTCATGATTCTGCTTCAAGAACTTCGAGCCATCCAAGGATCCGTTGAAGCTAGATCCATTTTTCCCTTTTCCAGTAGGTTTATCCAAGGAACTTAAGGTAGTAATGATGTTCATAACATCATTCGATTCATACATATAAAGCTATCTTATTCGAAGGTTTAAACTTGTAATCACTAGAACATAGTTTAGTTAATTCTAAACTTGTTCGCAAACAAAAGTTAATCCTTCTAACTTGACTTTTAAAATCAACTAAACACATGTTCTATATCTATATGATATGCTAACTTAATGATTTAAAACCTGGAAACACGAAAAACACCGTAAAACCGGATTTACGCCGTCGTAGTAACACCGCGGGCTGTTTTGGGTTAGTTAATTAAAAACTATGATAAACTTTGATTTAAAAGTTGTTATTCTGAGAAAATGATTTTTATTATGAACATGAAACTATATCCAAAAATTATGGTTAAACTCAAAGTGGAAGTATGTTTTCTAAAATGGTCATCTAGACATCGTTCTTTCGACTGAAATGACTACCTTTACAAAAACGACTTGTAACTTATTTTTCCGACTATAAACCTATACTTTTTCTGTTTTGATTCATAAAATAGAGTTCCCAATGAAACCATAGCAATTTGATTCACTCAAAACGGATTTAAAATGAAGAAGTTATGGGTAAAACAAGATTGGATAATTTTTCTCATTTTAGCTACGTGAAAATTGGCAACATATCTATTCCAACCATAACTTAATCAACTTGTATTGTATATTATGTAATCTTGAGATACCATAGACATGTATACAATGTTTCGACCTATCATGTCGACACATCTATATATATTTCGGAACAACCATAGACACTCTATATGTGAATGTTGGAGTTAGCTATACAGGGTTGAGGTTGATTCCAAAATATATATAGTTTGAGTTGTGATCAATACTGAGATACGTATACACTGGGTCGTGGATTGATTCAAGATAATATTTATCGATTTATTTCTATACATCTAACTGTGGACAACTAGTTGTAGGTTACTAACGAGGACAGCTGACTTAATAAACTTAAAACATCAAAATATATTAAAAATGTTGTAAATATATTTTGAATATACTTTGATATATATGTATATATTGTTATAGGTTCGTGAATCAACCAGTGGCCAAGTCTTACTTCCCGACGAAGTAAAAATCTGTGAAAGTGAGTTATAGTCCCACTTTTAAAATCTAATATTTTTGGGATGAGAATACATGCAGGTTTTATAAATGATTTACAAAATAGACACAAGTACGTGAAACTACATTTTATGGTTGAATTATCGAAATCGAATATGCCCCTTTTTATAAAGTCTGGTAATCTAAGAATTAGGGAACAGACACCCTAATTGACGCGAATCCTAAAGATAGATCTATTGGGCCTAACAAACCCCATCCAAAGTACCGGATGCTTTAGTACTTCGAAATTTATATCATATCCGAAGGGTGTCCCGGAATGATGGGGATATTCTTATATATATGCATCTTGTTAATGTCGGTTACCAGGTGTTTACCATATGAATGATTTTTATCTCTATGTATGGGATGTGTATTGAAATATGAAATCTTGTGGTCTATTATTATGATTTGATATATATAGGTTAAACCTATAACTCACCAACATTTTTGTTGACGTTTTAAGCATGTTTATTCTCAGGTGATTATTAAGAGCTTCCGTTGTCGCATACTTAAATAACAACGAGATTTGGAGTCCATGCTTGTATGATATTGTGTAAAAACTGCATTCAAGAAACTTATTTTGTTGTAACATATTTGTATTGTAAACCATTATGTAATGGTCGTGTGTAAACAGGATATTTTAGATTATCATTATTTGATAATCTACGTAAAGCTTTTTAAACCTTTATTGATGAAATAAAGGTTATGGTTTGTTTTAAAAATGAATGCAGTCTTTGAAAAACGTCTCATATAGAGGTCAAAACCTCGCAACGAAATCAATTAATATGGAACGTTTTTAATATATAAGAACGGGACATTTCAGTTGGTATCCGTGCGTTGGTCTTAGAGAACCAGAATTTTGCATTAGTGTGTCTTATCAAGTTTGTTAGGATGCATTAGTGAGTCTGGACTTCGACCGTGTTTACTTGAAAAATGATTGCTTAACAAATTTTGTTGGAAACTATATATTTTTAACATGTGAATATTATGTGATATATTAATCTCTTAACGCGTTTGATATTATGTGATAGATGTCTACCTCTAGAACAAGTCCCATTGACTCATCTAATAATAATGAAGAGTCAAATGTAAATTGGAATGATTCGTGGACTGATTCACAAGTTCCCGAAGAGGAATCGGAAGAAGAGTCGGAACCGGAAGAAGATTCGGAACCGGAAGAAGAATCGGAACCGGATGAAGAAATAGAACCGGTGGGGGAAATAATAAAACGGTTAAGTAAAAGAAAATCCTCAACCAACAGACCAAGGTTAATTATGGTCAATAGTGTTTCCGCCAAGGAAGCAAAATATTGGGAGGATTACCAATTCTCCGATGAATCGGATTCCGACGAGAATTCCGATGATGTTATAGAAATTACCCCAGCTGAATTTAAAAAGGCAAAAGAAAATAATAAGGGAAAGGGCATAAAAATAGAGAAATCTAATTCCAACCCCGATGAACTTTATATGTATCGTCAACCCCCGAAGTCCTTAAGTTGTAACAATGACCCGGGAACCTCTAAACCACCAGGTTTTTCTAAACCAATGTGGAAAACGACGGTTTGTATTAGGGGAACATCATATATCCCTAGAAACTTGGAAAAACGAACCAAAACCGAAGAAGAAGAAGAAACAAGCGAGTCGGAATAAGATAGTTGTACTCGTGTGGTGTAATATATGTAATATAGTGTGCTTATGCTTTATGATATATGTAAAAATTGCTTGTATTAATAAGTATTTTTTTTTATGAATCTAACTCTTGTCTATTTTACAGTATAAAAACACAAAATGGATAGACAACCCAATATTTTAAGAGACCTATCCGGAGACATGATTGATGAAATCTTGTCTAGAGTCGGCCAGAATTCTTCGGCACAACTATTTAAGGCGAGATCAGTTTGTAAGACATTCGAAGAACGTTCCAAGAATGCCTTGGTTTATAAAAGGCTTTCATTCGAAAGATGGGGGATATCACATTGGGAAATCCATAAGTTACGATGTGTTTACTTTGACGCATATATTGCAGGGAACCCAAATGCTATTTTACGCAATGGGTTAAGAAATTATTTTGACTCAATATATCCGAATATTGGACTTCGTGATTTAGAAAAAGCGGCTAACATGCAACATAAAGAAGCATGTTATGCTTACGGATTAGTAATGTTCGCTTCTCACCAAAGTGAGAACAAGAACATCGGGCTACAACTATTAAACAAAATGTTTCCACAAGTGACGGAGTCGGTAATTGGCGTAAGAAATGAGGTTTTTAGATTGTTACGGGACTGTTGGACATTACGTAACCCTCGTCCCTTTGACAACGTTACAACACGCTGTCTTATCAATGACCATAACGGTTATGTTCCACAAGACCAAGGATGGGAAGTAATCCTAGTAAAACCAGAATGCATGACTTGTTTCTGGACGTATGAATTACGTGTCTTTATTGCCTTTGCTGAACGACTTGTGTACTAGCTAGAATTATCTTCACAACTATCTTGTATCAAAGTTATTGTGTGCTATATTTCATGCTTTATGTAAAATAAGCGGTATTGTAAATTTGTAAAATATTGTATAAAAGTTTGAACGCGAAATATTATTATAATCAGTTTTTCATATAGAATTGTAGTAGTTGAATTGTATATTAGCTACTAAGTATGAACTTAACGGGTAGGTACTACCCGAATTTAAACTTATAAAACGCTAATATGAAGAAAAAGCTTTTATAAATGAGTTCATATTATGCTACGAAATACTATTAACTACTCTTAATATTCTGTATGATTAACTTGTTCCATTTGACTATTTTGAAGGAAATGACACCGACTACTCGACACACCGTGAATATGAATGAAGAGGAATTTCGTACTTTTCTAGCTTCAAACATAGCCGCAGTACAGGCTGCGCTACATACCAACAATAACCTTGGATCTAGCAGTACAGGAAATCGTGTAGGATGCACCTATAAAGAATTCACTGCCTGCAAACCTTTGGAATTTGATGGAACCGAAGGACCGATCGGATTGAAACGGTGGACCGAGAAGGTCGAATCGGTGTTTGCCATAAGTAAGTGTACTGAAGAGGACAAAGTGAAGTACGCTATGCATACCTTCACAGGTTCTGCGTTAACATGGTGGAATACCTATCTAGAGCAAGTGGGACAAGACGATGCGTACACACTACCGTGGTCAGCATTCAAGCACTTGATGAACGAGAAGTACCGTCCCAGAACCGAGGTCAATAAGCTCAAGACAGAACTTAGAGGGTTACGAACCCAAGGATTTGATATTACCACGTACGAAAGACGATTCACAGAATTGTGCCTATTGTGTCCGGGAGCATTCGAAGATGAGGAAGAGAAGATCGACGCGTTTGTGAAAGGATTACCGGAAAGAATCCAAGAAGATATAAGTTCACACGAGCCCGCCTCCATTCAACAGGCATGTAGAATGGCTCTCAAACTAGTGAACCAGATTGAAGAAAGAATTAAAGAACATACTGCTGAAGAGGCCAATGTGAAGCAAGTCAAAAGAAAGTGGGAGGAAAACGGTGATAAGAATCACCAATACAACAACAACAGCAATTACAACAATAATCGCAACAATTATCCCAACAATCGTAACATCAATCGCAACTACAACAAACGGCCCAACAACAACAACAACAACAACAACAGCAACTACAACAATCATCCCAACAACAATAATAACTGCAACAACAACAACAATCAGAAGCAGCTATGCCAAAGGTGTGAAAAGTATCACTCGGGGTTCTGCACCAAATTTTGCAACAAGTGTAAAATAAATGGTCATAGCGCGGTGAAGTGTGAGGTCTACGGACCAGGGGTTAATAGAACGAAAGGAACAAATGGTGTCGGAACGAGTAATGGTGGAGCAAGTAGTGTCGGAGCAAGTTATGCCAATGTAGTTTGTTATAAATGTGGAAAACCGGGCCACATTATTAGAAATTGCCCGAACCAGGAGAACACGAATGGACAAGGCCGCGGAAGAGTTTTCAATATTAATGCGGCAGAGGCACAGGAAGACCCGGAGCTTGTTACGGGTACGTTTTTTATTGACAATAAATCTGCTTACGTTTTATTTGATTGAGGTGCGGATAGAAGCTATATGAGTAGAGATTTTTGTGCTAAATTAAGTTGTCCATTGATGCCTTTGGATAGTAAATTTTTACTCGAATTAGCAAATGGTAAATTAATTTCAGCAGATAATATATGTCGGAATCGAGAAATTAAACTGGTTAGCGAAACATTTAAGATTGATTTGATACCAGTAGAGTTAGGGAGTTTTGATGTGATAATCGGTATGGACTGGTTGAAAGAAGTGAAAGCAGAGATCGTCTGTTACAAAAATGCAATTCGCATTATACGAGAAAAAGGAAAACCCTTAATGGTGTACGGAGAAAAGGGCAACACGAAGCTACATCTTATTAGTAATTTGAAGGCACAAAAACTAATAAGAAAAGGTTGCTATGATGTTCTAGCACACATCGAGAAAGTACAAACTGAAGAAAAGAGCATCAATGATGTTCCCGTCGCAAAAGAATTTCCCGATGTATTTCCGAAAGAATTACCGGGATTACCCCCACATCTATCCGTTGAATTTCAAATAGATCTTGTACCAGGAGCTGCACCAATAGCTCGTGCTCCTTACAGACTCGCACCCAGCGAGATGAAAGAACTGCAAATCCAATTACAAGAACTTTTAGAGCGTGGTTTCATTCGACCAAGCACATCACCGTGGGGAGCTCCTGTTTTGTTTGTCAAGAAGAAAGATCGTACATTCAGGTTGTGTATCGACTACCGAGAGTTGAACAAACTTACCATCAAGAACCGCTACCCACTATCGAGAATCGACGACTTATTTGATCAACTACAAGGCTCGTCTGTTTATTCAAAGATTGACTTACGTTCCGGGTATCATCAAATGCGGGTGAAAGAAGATGATATTCTAAAGACTGCTTTCAGAACACGTTACGATCATTACGAGTTTATGGTCATGCCGTTTGGTTTAACTAATGCACCAGATGTGTTCATGGACCTTATGAACCGAGTGTGTGGACCATACCTTGACAAGTTTGTCATTGTTTTCATTGATGACATACTTATTTACTCAAAGAATGACCAAGAACACGGTGAACATTTGAGAAAGGTGTTAGAAGTATTGAGGAAGGAAGAATTGTACGCTAAGTTTTCAAAGTGTGCATTTTGGTTGGAAGAAGTTCAATTCCTCGGTCACATAGTGAACAAAGAAGGTATTAAGGTGGATCCGGCAAAGATAGAAACTGTTGAAAAGTGGGAAACCCCGAAAACTCCGAAACACATACGCCAGTTTTTAGGACTAGCTGGTTACTACAGAAGGTTCATCCAAGACTTTTCCAGAATAGCAAAACCCTTGACTGCATTAACGCATAAAGGGAATAAATTTGAATGGAATGATGAACAAGAGAAAGCGTTTCAGTTATTGAAGAAAAAGCTAACTACGGCACCTATATTGTCATTGCCTGAAGGGAATGATGATTTTGTGATTTATTGTGATGCATTAAAGCAAGGTCTCGGTTGTGTATTAATGCAACGAACAAAGGTGATTGCTTATGCGTCTAGACAATTGAAGATTCACGAACAAAATTATACGACACATGATTTGGAATTAGGCACGGTTGTTTTTGCATTAAAGACTTGGAGGCACTACTTATATGGGGTCAAAAGTATTATATATACCGACCACAAAAGTCTTCAACACATATTTAATCAGAAACAACTGAATATGAGGCAGCGTAGGTGGATTGAATTATTGAATGATTACGACTTTGAGATTCGTTACCACCCGGGGAAGGCAAATGTGGTAGCCGATGCCTTGAGCAGGAAGGACAGAGAACCCATTCGAGTAAAATCTATGAATATAATGATTCATAATAACCTTACTACTCAAATAAAGGAGGCGCAACAAGGAGTTTTAAAAGAGGGAAATTTAAAGGATGAAATACCCAAAGGATCGGAGAAGCATCTTAATATTCGGGAAGACGGAACCTGGTATAGGGCTAAAAGGATTTGGGTACCAAAATTTGGAGATATGAGAGAAATGGTACTTAGAGAAGCTCATAAAACCAGATACTCAATACATCCTGGAACGGGGAAGATGTACAAGGATCTCAAGAAACATTTTTGGTGGCCGGGTATGAAAGCCGATGTTGCTAAATACGTAGGAGAATGTTTGACGTGTTCTAAGGTCAAAGCTGAGCATCAGAAACCATCAGGTCTACTTCAACAACCTGAAATCCCGGAATGGAAATGGGAAAATATTACCATGGATTTCATCTCTAAATTGCCAAGGACTGCAAGTGGTTTTGATACTATTTGGGTAATAGTTGATCATCTCACCAAATCAGCACACTTCCTGCCAATAAGAGAAGATGACAAGATGGAGAAGTTAGCATGACTGTATTTGAAGGAAGTCATCTCCAGACATGGAATACCAATCTCTATTATCTCTGATAGGGATGGCAGATTTATTTCAAGATTCTGGCAGACATTACAGCAAGCATTAGGAACTCGTCTAGACATGAGTACTTCCTATCATCTACAAACTGATGGGCAGAGTGAAAGGACGGTAAAAACGCTTGAAGACATGCTACGAGCATGTGTTATTGATTTCGGAAACAGTTGGGATCGACATCTACCATTAGCAGAATTTTCCTACAACAACAGCTACCATTCAAGCATTGAGATGGCGCCGTTTGAAGCACTTTTTGGTAAAAAGTGCAGGTCTCCGATTTGTTGGAGTGAAGTGGGGGATAGACAGATTACGGGTCCGGAGATTATACAAGAAACTACCGAGAAGATCATCCAAATTCAACAACGGTTGAAAACCGCCCAAAGTCGACAAAAGAGCTACGCTGACATTAAAAGAAAAGATATAGAATTTGAAATTGAAATTGGAGAGATGGTCATGCTTAAAGTTGCACCTTGGAAAGGCGTTGTTCGATTTGGTAAACGAGGGAAATTAAATCCAAGGTATATTTGACCATTCAAGATTATTGATCGTGTCGGACCAGTAGCTTACCGACTTGAGTACCTCAACAACTCGCAGCTGTACATAACACTTTCCACATCTCGAATTTGAAGAAATGTTTTGCTAAAGAAGATCTCACTATTCCGTTAGATGAAATCCAAATCAACGAAAAACTCCAATTTATCGAAAAACCCGTCGAAATAATGGATCGTGAGGTTAAAAGACTTAAGCAAAACAAGATACCAATTGTTAAGGTTCGATGGAATGCTCGTAGAGGACCCGAGTTCACCTGGGAGCGTGAAGATCAGATGAAGAAGAAATACCCGCATCTATTTCCAGAATATTCTTCAACACCTTCAACAGCTTAAAATTTCGGGACGAAATTTATTTAACGGGTAGGTACTGTAGTGACCCGAACTTTTCCATGTTTATATATATTAATTGAGATTGATATTTACATGATTAAATGTTTCCAACATGTTAAGCAATCAAACTTGTTAAGACTTTATTAATTGAAATATGTTTCATATAGACAATTGACCACCCAAGTTGACCGGTGATTCACGAACGTTAAAACTTGTAAAAACTATTTGATGACATATATATGGATATATATATAGTTAACATGATACTATGATAAGTAAACATATCATTAAGTATATTAACAATGAACTACATATGTAAAAACAAGACTACTAACTTAATGATTTTTAAACGAGACATATATGTAACGATTATCGTTGTAAAGACATTTAATGTATATATATCATATTAAGAGATATTCATACATGATAATATCATGATAATATAATAATTTAAAATCTCATTTGATATTATAAACATTGGGTTAACAACATTTAACAAGATCGTTAACCTAAAGGTTTCAAAACAACACTTACATGTAACGACTAACGATGACTTAACGACTCAGTTAAAATGTATATACATGTAGTGTTTTAATATGTATTTATAAACTTTTGAAAGACTTCAATACACTTATCAAAATAATTCTACTTACCAAAAATGCTTACAATTACATCCTCGTTCAGTTTCATCAACAATTCTACTCGTATGCACCCGTATTCGTACTCGTACAATACACAGCTTTTAGATGTATGTACTATTGGTATATACACTCCAATGATCAGCTCTTAGCAGCCCATGTAAGTCACCTAACACATGTGGGAACCATCATTTGGCAACTAGCATGAAATATCTCATAAAATTACAAAAATATGAGTAATCATTCATGACTTATTTACATGAAAACAAAATTACATATCCTTTATATCTAATCCATACACCAACGACCAAAAACACCTACAAACACTTTCATTCTTCAATTTTCTTCATCTAATTGATCTCTCTCAAGTTCTATCTTCAAGTTCTAAGTGTTCTTCATATATTCTACAAGTTCTAGTTACATAAAATCAAGAATACTTTCAAGTTTACTAGCTCACTTCCAATCTTGTAAGGTGATCATCCAACCTCAAGAAATCTTTGTTTCTTACAGTAGGTTATCATTCTAATACAAGGTAATAATCATATTCAAACTTTGGTTCAATTTCTATAACTATAACAATCTTATTTCAAGTGATGATCTTACTTGAACTTGTTTTCGTGTCATGATTCTGCTTCAAGAACTTCGAGCCATCCAAGGATCCGTTGAAGCTAGATCCATTTTTCTCTTTTCCAGTAGGTTTATCCAAGGAACTTAAGGTAGTAATGATGTTCATAACATCATTCGATTCATACATATAAAGCTATCTTATTCGAAGGTTTAAACTTGTAATCACTAGAACATAGTTTAGTTAATTCTAAACTTGTTCGCAAACAAAAGTTAATCCTTCTAACTTGACTTTTAAAATCAACTAAACACATGTTCTATATCTATATGATATGCTAACTTAATGATTTAAAACCTGGAAACACGAAAAACACCGTAAAACCGGATTTACGCCGTCGTAGTAACACCGCGGGCTGTTTTGGGTTAGTTAATTAAAAACTATGATAAACTTTGATTTAAAAGTTGTTATTCTGAGAAAATGATTTTTATTATGAACATGAAACTATATCCAAAAATTATGGTTAAACTCAAAGTGGAAGTATGTTTTCTAAAATGGTCATCTAGACGTCGTTCTTTTGACTGAAATGACTACCTTTACAAAAACGACTTGTAACTTATTTTTCCGACTATAAACCTATACTTTTTCTGTTTAGATTCATAAAATAGAGTTCAATATGAAACCATAGCAATTTGATTCACTCAAAACGGATTTAAAATGAAGAAGTTATGGGTAAAACAAGATTGGATAATTTTTCTCATTTTAGCTACGTGAAAATTGGTAACAAATCTATTCCAACCATAACTTAATCAACTTGTATTGTATATTATGTAATCTTGAGATACCATAGACACGTATACAATGTTTCGACCTATCATGTCGACACATCTATATATATTTCAGAACAACCATAGACACTCTATATGTGAATGTTGGAGTTAGCTATACAGGGTTGAGGTTGATTCCAAAATATATATAGTTTGAGTTGTGATCAATACTGAGATACGTATACACTGGGTCGTGGATTGATTCAAGATAATATTTATCGATTTATTTCTGTACATCTAACTGTGGACAACTAGTTGTAGGTTACTAACGAGGACAGCTGACTTAATAAACTTAAAACATCAAAATATATTAAAAGTGTTGTAAATATATTTTGAATATACTTTGATATATATGTATATATTGTTATAGGTTCGTGAATCAACCAGTGGCCAAGTCTTACTTCCCGACGAAGTAAAAATCTGTGAAAGTGAGTTATAGTCCCACTTTTAAAATCTAATATTTTTGGGATGAGAATACATGCAGGTTTTATAAATGATTTACAAAATAGACACAAGTACGTGAAACTACATTTTATGGTTGAATTATCGAAATCGAATATGCCCCTTTTTATAAAGTCTGGTAATCTAAGAATTAGGGAACAGACATCCTAATTGACGCGAATCCTAAAGATAGATCTATTGGGCCTAACAAACCCCATCCAAAGTACCGGATGCTTTAGTACTTCGAAATTTATATCATATCCGAAGGGTGTCCAGGAATGATGGGGATATTCTTATATATATGCATCTTGTTAATGTCGGTTACCAGGTGTTCACCATATGAATGATTTTTATCTCTATGTATGGGATGTGTATTGAAATATGAAATCTTGTAGTCTATTATTATGATTTGATATATATAGGTTAAACCTATAACTCACCAACATTTTTGTTGACGTTTTAAGCATGTTTATTCTCAGGTGATTATTAAGAGCTTCCGCTGTCGCATACTTAAATAAGGACGAGATTTGGAGTCCATGCTTGTATGATATTGTGTAAAAACTGCATTCAAGAAACTTATTTTGTTGTAACATATTTGTATTGTAAACCATTATGTAATGGTCATGTGTAAACAGGATATTTTAGATTATCATTATTTGATAATCTACGTAAAGCTTTTTAAACCTTTATTGATGAAATAAAGGTTATGGTTTGTTTTAAAAATGAATGCAGTCTTTGAAAAACGTCTCATATAGAGGTCAAAACCTCGCAACGAAATCAATTAATATGGAACGTTTTTAATCAATAAGAACGGGACATTTCAATATTTTTATAATTATTCTTATCTGAAATCATTTACCTCTTCGCGCTATCTGTATTATATCATAAAAGAAACTATTTTAGTTTCTAAATTCTGAAACATTCGAGTTTAAAATAGGAATATTCTTGAAGAAGTGTTGGGAGCTGAAGCATGAGTTAGTATAATATAATGACACTTGATCAACGTGATTATATTACAGTAATTCATGCTGAGTTTCTAAATGAAACATGATGATTCACAGATCATAACGTCATCATGTGCTATGTTACACGACTCTTGTATTCTCTTTGATCTCTAAATATCAAGAAAATATTTCTTGATGATTCGGCCTTTTCCGAGGTATTCTGGTAATTTGACAAGTCAAGTTCGTGTCATTACAATTTCCTTCCTAGAACATTAACAATGTTCATTCCAAAATTTATATCTGCGAATTGTGGACCATTACAAGCAGTGCTTAATCGCAAGAAGAAGAAACGGAAGGACAAAGCTCCGAACTAGAAATGGGAGTATAAATCATAGAAAATAGAAGAGAGCATTAACTGTGAATGACATGATTATAGAAGAAGCAAGGACTTTGAAATATAAGGGAAGATATAAAACCCAACAACAACCCAGAAATCACAAACCGTATATATCAATGCATATAGCAATATAAAGACACGGGAGAACTAAAAACACTATAAAACCAAGAGTATAGTAGAAGTAAATAGATTCTTCCGGAGGCAGATGAAAAAGAAGAGCGACAGATATGAAAGTGAGGAGTATATCAAGAATCAGCACTGGATGAAGCATATTGACAAATACTTTAAAATATGAGTTGAGAAGGTGTGAGTTGTAAGAAAACAAATGAGGTGGATTTATAGTGAAATATCCGACAGAGAAATCAAAATGGATTATCGCATTAATTCGAGGAGGATCATAATTTCCTTAATCGCCGAATAATCAAATCCAATATAGATTACAAAGATTTTCTTTTCGGAGATCAATCGTGATGACGTCAAAAGATATGACGAATCACTATTATCTTATTTCATTCATTTACGATAACTTCACTCATACGCTTCGAGTAATCGAATTATTTTATCCATTCTTCTTGAACATGATAAAACTCTATAATCGTTATAATAACATTCTCATCGTTAGTCATGACGACCTCTATCAAATTTCGGGGACGAAATTTCTTTAACGGGTAGGTACTGTGACGACCGGGAAATTTCCGACCAAATTTAAACTTTAATCTTTATATTATTCAGACACGATAAGCAAAGTTTGTTAAGTTAAATCTCAAGAATTTTAAACTGTGTTCATACATTCATTATAACCTCGACCAAATTCTGACGATTCACGAACCGTTATATATAAATAGATATGTATATGTATATATATATTATAACTTGAGAATATTAATAAAGTATTAAATGTATAATACTTTACACGAACGTATTTGTTTCAATATGATTTTCGACGAAAAAAAAAATATATTAAATGATTGAATTATCAGAAACATTGAATTATGATTACAAGTCTCTGTTGAGAGGTCCACTATGATTTGAGAAAATCTATTCCTCTTAATGATATTCAGAATAATTTGTAAAGCTATTTATAAATAAAAATAAAAAGTGTTATTTACGAAAGTTAGACAAAAGTTAGTGGAGAATTGGTTTCCATAATATTCTATTAATATATTTTCAAACGTACAAAGACGTTTTCAGTTTAAAAAGAACTTTATTATTAAAACGTATATAACTTTTATAAATATCTAGAATCACTTTTGACAACTCATTACTTAACCAGTATAATAAATATAACGATATTTATATTTTATTTCATTAAATATATATAACAATTTAAATTAATATTATATATATTTATACGCGTATTATACATACATAGTTTTTTATACTTTTACTGTACTTTAACTTTACCTTTACTTTACTTTTACTTTAATAATTCATACTTTAATAATTCACTTTAATAATTCATACTTTAATAATTCATTTTTATAATTCATACTTTAATAATTCACTTTAATAATTCATACTTTAATAATTCACTTTAATAATTCATACTTTAATAATTCATACTTTAATAATTCACTTTAATAATTAATACTTTAATAATTCACTTTTATAATTCAAAAATCTATTATAAATAGAATTCAATAAGTTTTATTATTTCATAGAAACTTGAAAATATATTTTTCTAAACTCTCTCAATTGATATATATATATATATATATATATATATATATATATATATATATATATATATATATATATATATATATATATATATATATATATATATATATATATATATATATATATATATATTTGCTCTGTATTATTTCAAGATATTATTAGTATACATAAAATATTACGACGGAGTGCTGTCCGAGTGATTTCAAAATAGTTTTTTTGAATGAGTCGAAGCTAAAGAAATTATGGGTTATAGCTATGGAGGTGATGGGTATGGTTCATGGGTATGCTCGTGAGGTCAATCTAGTGTTTATCATCTCCGTTGCGTCTACGTACTTTCCTGCAATATTGAATCTCAATATTGATACGTTCGTGAATCCGAGGCCAACCTTGCACTTATTAAATGACATTATATGTATTTTTACTACGAAATACAGTATTGTGAGTTTCATTTGCTCCCTTTTTTATATATTTTTGGGACTGAGAATACATGCGCAGCTTTTATAAATGTTTTACGAAATAGGCACAAGTACTAAAACTAATTCTACGTGGGTTTAAACTAGAAATATACCCTTAGCTTGGTAACATTAAACTACTTGTCTATGTACGGTAGGCGTGAATCCTAAAGATAGATCTATTGGGCCTGACAAACCCCATCCTGACTATGGGATGCTTTAGTACTTCGAGGTTATTTTAAACACACCTGATCTGGTGTACTTCAGAGGGTAAAACATGAACGTTAAGGCTTGTTACCGGGTGCCTACAACTTATAGAATACTTTTATACACTTGCGAGTGTACATATATTTATAAACGGAAATCTTGTGGTCTATTAATATATTGAAATGATTGTTATGATAAACCTGTGAACTCACCAACCTTTTGGTTGACACTTTAAAGCATTTTATTCTCAGGTATTAAAGAAATCTTCCGATGTGCATTAGCTCATTTTAAGGATATTACTTGGAGTCATTCATGGCATATTTTGAAAGACGTTGCATTCGAGTCATTGAGTTCATCAAGATTATTATTAAGCCAATTATAGTTGGATGTATTATGAAATGGTGTGCATGCCGTCAAATTTCGTTGTAAAGAAAGTTTGTCTTTTAAAAACGAATGCAATGTTTGTAAAATGTATCATATAGAGGTCAAATACCTCGCGATGTAATCAACTATTGTGAATCGTTTATAATGTATATGAACGGGTCCTTTCAACCAACCTTTTGGTTGACACTTTAAAGCATGTTTATTCTCAGGTATGAAAGAAATCTTCCGCTGTGCATTTGCTCATCTTAGAGATATTACTTGGAGTCATTCATGACATATTTCAAAAGATGTTGCATTCGAGTCATTGCATTTATCAAGATTATTATTAAGTCAATTATAGTTAGATATATTATGAAATGGTATGTCTGCCGTCAACTTTCGATGTAATGAAAGATTGTCTTTTCAAAAACGAATGCAATGTTTGTAAAATGTATCATATAGAGGTCAAGTACCTCGCGATGTAATCAACTGTTGTGAATCAGTTATAATCGATAAGGACATCGTCAGGATGGATTAGGACGGGTCGCTTCAGTAAACGTTTACAAGGAATCAGGCAAGCGTTTTCAGGGTATGTGTTCTTATTATTGATTGGGTTTTCTTTACCATTTGTATGTGTTTAGAATCTACTGCATTATTATCAATTTGATATCGTGTTCTTATCAATTTGTATATGTTACTATTTTTTTATTATCCATTTTTATGTGTTCAGAATTTAATGCGTTATTAACAAATCAATATATTTTTCTTATCAATTTGTATTTGAAATTTGAATTTGATTCGGTTTATGAAAACATAAATTTGTATGTCTTCATAGTCTACTGCATTATTACATGTATTATGTGTTTTATCTGTATGCTAAATTGATATGCTAAAAAAAGTTAGCAACGACGAACATGTAAGATGTTAGATGTAGCTATCTTGAATGGAGAATATCACTAAATAAAGAATATGGTTGAACTGTTCTTTTATTAATTCAATGACTTCTGTGCATAGTTACCACCTAAATATGTCATTGTGTATGAACTAACAAAAGGGTATATTAGCATCACCTAAACCTTACAAGAGGACTCCTCCAGGATGGTTCAAGATCCATGTTCAGAATGTATGTTTTTAGTTAGTTTTTTTGTATTTAATGACTGATTCATACTATATATCAATACATTAATTATGTTTATAGGTGAGATACATATGGTTGAAAATGAGCATGAGTTTGCATGTTTATAAAAATTTGATAAGCTTTATTTACTCACTTTTTATGATTCTAGAAAACCTCGATAAGTTTGCAAAGAAATGTATGACCAACAGTTGACATAGTATTGTTATTAGGCCAAATAATGAATGCAGTTGTTATAAGAATGTTTTGAGCTGTTCTAGAAATTTGTATTCGTATTGAGATCTAATTTTGAGTAAGCTTTCTTTATTCATTTTTGGACCGGTTCTAGAAAGTTGTACTAATCTGTTTTATTATCGAGGTATGAGTTTTGTAATGGTTTTTGTTAATGAGAATCGGTTTTTATCTCAACTTTTATAGGAATCATCAGGTAGAGATTATCAATGGGATTTAAAGATATACTAATTGGTTGGTTATGTTCGTTTGGTGGCATGATTGGAACTTAAAGAAGCTTTCAGATTGCAAGTAAGTTCATTTTTGAAAAATAAAATGTTAACCTTCTTATGTATAAACACTAATTGTTTCTTGATTGTAGGTTTGAAAATGAATTGATTGTTGCAACTGGAAAAGGGGAGTCTGCAATGGTGATTTCCGAAGATGGATTCAAGTAAGTACTATTAATCTCTTCGGAATGTAGTGAGTTTTGTGTTTTAAAACTAAGTTTCATGAATCCTAAAAGTTAGTTAGTGTTAAAATTATGTTTCATGAATTTTTTAATTTTGATGTAGCTGGCTGAAATTGAGATTCAGTTTCTTATCGTATAATTTTTTGAGAAGATCAATACACCAGCTGGATGCTCTTTATGTGGCATTTTATTGTTGGATATCTTATTTTTATGATGCACCATATATTTTCTATATGATGGACATAACATAGCAATAGACGTAGGTTATAGAGTATATGTTGCAGTTTCCAAGATGAAAAATGTTATGGGATTTCGATGGTGAGTACAAGCACCACTAGATTGCTTCGGAGAACATTTGTAAAATGAGCAACTTGGCAACTTCTCAACCAGCATCGTCTCATAGTCTTGCAACTTTTATAATTTTCACTATTTAGTTTATACTCTTTCGTGGTTATTCGCGGAATTTTGCTACCACATTTCTAGGAGAAGTGTAGAATTGACAAAGGAGATCCTTCTGCTTTGCCAAATTACGTTACTCAAATGGCATTGGCTTTTGAAAATTTAGTTTTATGAATAACCTTATGGATTAGGTAAATCATATCTGAACTCATATTGACACCAGTACTAACTTTAATTATTTGATTTCTTAGTTAGGCTTGGTTTTGAATATGTTGATAGGCTTGGCTTTTAGAATTAGTTGGATTTTTTGACTCATACTATAATTATAGGATAGTAGAACTGGAAGGGTTTTATCGATGCTTTATCTATGGCCATTCTTTTTCCTATTATTGATTGGCAGCTGTCTTCGGTACAAACAAGTGTATTTTTTGGGTGGTCGGTATCAGTCACGGTGTATATAAAACTTTTACTAAGTTACTTTAACTATAATTTGAATCACCGTTGCGCACTTGCTATGACTTATCTTTGAGCTTTGGCTAGAGCTTCATATCTTACACTGTTCGTCGTTCTCGAGAGGAAAGACGGAGGTTAACAAATCTATAATGACGCTACTGATATCATTTGTGAGTTTCTCCAGTCTTATTTTCTATTTATATTTGGACAGTTTTTTTATAAGTGGTGATTTGTAAGTGATCAATTATCAACTACTTTTTTATTAGATTTTGTAAATAATAATTTCTTTGCGACCACAGGTGTGATTTAGTTGAAAGATATGTTTTAGATAGTAACCTTACAATAGTACAACACCATTTTCGTAGAATGGTTCCGACTCTAAATGTTGTAGTCTATGTGTTTTTATGTCACTTGAATGTTGGTTTATGTGACGACCCGGAAAATTTTGACTAATTTTAAATCAAGTTAAATTCGATGGATGTTAAGCAAGTTAAATTCAAACTTATATGATTTTAAAATAAACGATTAGCCGAAAATAAGTTTTACAAATTATAGGCTTATTAAAAATGTATTTAGGAACTATTTGTTAAATTTTAAAATTTTTTATATTTTTTTTTGGGTTGGGAGTGAATAATTAATGTAATTTTTATTTAATAGTTAATGACCGAATTTTATACCATAATGACTGAAATAAATAAAGGAATTTAATTTAAAATTTTAGAATTTTTCTAAAGACTTTTTATCCGCCAGAGATTTAACAACGGAGTACGAAATTCAGTCCGTGAAAACTGTCGGTAGTATACAACCAACAATAAGTCACGAGAATTTAGACAACATACTGTGTTTGATTGTTTCAAATGCCACTTGAATTATATATGTAATATTATATTATTAATATTAAAACTTTAACATATATATTTACATATATATAATACATAGACTTATGCATATCACCTCTCATCTTCCTCCTGATACAACCCCCTTCCTGTTTTCTTTTCTTTGTTTCTTTTTCATGTATTTGTTTCGAACAAACTATAAACCAAAGAACCACCACCAATCACCACACCCATTTAAACTTCACCACTACCACCTTCGTTTGACTCACCACTGATCACTCTCGACACACTAAACAACGGTTTCATCAACCACCTATGGCTACCCTACCACCGAGAACATCCATCACCTTCTTTCCTCAATCTCTCTCCTATCTCTCTCTCTTCCTTTATTAGTCGATTAAAAACCACCCTACAACAAGTCGGTTGTGATATCTAATGCTTGTTTTTGTTTATACTTTGGATGTAACTAACGATCACAACCACCACCCATCATTAAGGCCATCACTAGATCACCTTCAATTCATCTCGGTTACTTGCTACTGTCGAAGAACACCAAAATCGAACACACTTTAAGATGCTAGTTCGATTTCTTCTATAGTTGCAAATCAACACTTCCGATCAGCTTGGCGACCGTTCGAAGATCATATCACCCTCGCCTTCATCAACAACCACGACCACTTCATCACCACCACCATCGATTATATCACCACTATAATGTTTTTCTATTTCAATTTCGGTTTCTATAAACAGAGAACCACACCCATCTATTTATGATTGTTTCTCTTTTCATACTACCTGCTACTGCCTCCTTTATTTGCCTGTTTTTCCTGAACATCCCAAAGCAGGAGTACTGCTATGATTCTGATCCAGTCAATAAACCAACACCCCAAAAACCTGTAAATGTTACTGTTGTAGCTGTGGAAAAAGATGGAAGACGATGAACAGTATACGGTGATGTTACGTATTAATGGAGAAGGTCGATGATGAGAGAAATGAGAAATGAATGACGATGATGGATAGTGATGATTACAGCAAGATAATGAACGATATCGTTATTCCTTTCCTGCGTTTATTTTTCTTTTCGTCGAACTGTACCACAAACCCAAGTTATGTATTAGACTTATATCGAGTGGGCTGCATGCTTAGGATTTATACTTGGGCCGATTGTTGTTAACTGGGCTTAGACAATTGTTGGGCCAAAAAGAAAAATGGAAAATGGAAACTGAACATGTTACGGGTTGTATACAATAAAATGGTGAACTAATTTAGAAACATGGAATGGAGGAATGGTTGGCTTTGTTGTCGGGTTAGTGGGAGGTCGCGGGTTCAAACCCGGACTTGGGCATTTTTTTTAAGCTAATTCTTTGAGGTAGTTATTTATTTATTTATTTATTATTATTATTATCTTATTATTGTCATTATCTTTTATTATTATTATCATTACTAGTATTCTTATCATTTTATTTTTATGATTATTATCATAAGTACTAGTATTATTATTAGTAGTATTATTATCATTATAGTTATTAATATAAATATTAGTATTATTATTATTAGTAAAATCATTAAAAAAATTTAGTATTTATTATTAGTATTCATTATTATTAAAACTAACATTTTTAGTTAGTTATCATTTTTATTATTATTATTAAAAGTATCTTTTTTATAAAAATTATCATTATTATCATTATAACTATTATTATTATTGTTATAGGATGAAACAACTTTTATTTATTATTTTCAATATTATTTTATAAAATAACTATTAGTTATATAAACCATATTTACTACATATAACATAACTATATTAATATTTTTATAATAAATATTAATAAATATAATTAATTAGGTTTATTAATGAAACACATAATTAAAATAACAATTAATTCACTAATAATACGTAATTTTGTTCGATTACCATTATATGTGTTAATATATATATTAATGATATAGGTTCGTGAATTCGAGGCCAACCCTGCATTATTCAGTATCGTCGTATACATATTTTTACTACAAAATATCGTATTGTGAGTTCATTTGATTTCCTTTTACTCTTTACATTTTTGGGACTGAGAATACATGTGCTGTTTTTATAACTGTTTTATTAAATGCTTTTGCAATCTATATTTTTGGACTGAGAATACCTGAGATGTTTTTATAAATGTTTGAAGAGATAGACACGAGCAAAACATTCCTCGAATGAATTATTATACAGACAGAAGTTCTGTTAATTATTATTGAATTAGTTGGACGTTATAATTGCAACTAATCGATGTAAATATTTCCCCTTGATTATTATAGCTTGGTAACCTAACAATTAGGAAACGGGTATGGCCCCTAATTCACGCGAATCCTAAAGGTAGCTACTGGGTTTAACACCCCCACCCAGAATATTCACTAGACAGAAGAGCTAGTGGGCATGGTGTTTAGTACTTCGAGGTTTATATATTTATTACAGACTGAAAGTTCTGTTTATTTTGGAGATATTATTGATGCGCATTATATGTTAAGGTCGGTTACCAAGCTAAGCAAAGAAAGCAAAGTGAATGTTATATATCGAGAGAACGATTTTATACACAGGTTATGTGTATGTTATTTTGTACACGAGATATGTGTACGGTTACTAAGATTTATGAAAAATGATTTCGTACACGAGAAAGGTGTATTGTATTTAAAAGATATCACATGTACATTACAGGTGGGTATAGGATTCGGGCCCATTTGTACCATGCACATTTAAATCTTGTGGTCTATCAAAATTATGAATTTTATTGTTTATGATAAACTTATGAACTCACCAGCCTTTTAGTTGACACTTTTAAAACATGTTTATTCTTAGGTCTGAAAAAAATCTTCCGCTGTGCATTTACTCATTTTTAAGATATTACTTGGAGTCATTCATGGTATATAGAGGTCAGTACCTCGCAATGGGACCAGCTATTGAAGATTTCCTCCAAGTGGATTAGGACGGGTCACTTCAGGTGGTATCAGAGCAGTGGTCTTAGTGAACCAGGCCTTACATTAGTGAGTCTGATTGATAGTCGTTAGGATGCAGTAGCAAGTCTGGACTTCGACCTTAGATGCATATTATAAGTTTTGTTTATCATTCCTAGGGGAAAAATTACCTGCTTATCATTCCTAAGTCTAGATATGTCCTACTGTCTTTATTGCATAGATAGTGTATAGACAGATTCATATCTCAGCATATCTGTTACTATAAACTTTGTTTGACAGCTTCTGAAGATTCCTCCGTAACTTATGGGATTTTGGTGTTATATATACATATGTAAATTATGTATTGAAGAATACCAAACTAAATCCTATAATCTATTTCCTATCGAAAATACTTTATCTGACCGTGCAAGATAAAACTCGCAACTAGTTCAAATTCCTCGGATTCCGATAACTATTCCGACTTGGATATTCACCTGAGCTCCGAAAGCAGTGTGACCAGAATGGATCAACCAACCAGTCATCACCAATTCTGGATGAATTAGGGATGGGTTCGTAGTCAACTTAATCAATGGAGACGCGAAGAAGGAGATCCTTTCCACGCAACATATTGCCCTACTAGCGATGAACCTGAAGCACTTACCGGCGAACCAGTTCGAAACACCATTTTCACCCTCATTTCCAGAATAGATAGCAACGATTACGTAATGTCTATCATTCTAAACCTTATTCATCCCCTTGTTCAAACTGCCAATCATCCTGGAGTAATAGAAGATGTCAATGAGCTTCGCGCACGAATAGTGGCTTTAGAGAGTACGATGCACAACTTGCAGGCACCACCAGCATCACCAGCACCAACAGCACCAATACCACCAACAACACAAGCCTCAACATCACACGCCTCAATATCACCATCTGTACTTCGAGTATGATCTTCGTTCTACGTATCGTTCTACCTCATTTATTTTCATTCGACATGGCGATTATGTAATCTCTAATGTTTTAGAGATTATATACTCTAGTTCTAACCGTAAATCATATGAGTTTAATATCATATTAACTCATTAAATCCATGATTACATCTGAAGAAAATATATATGTAAGTATATTTTCATAAAGATTGTAATTAAAAATTCTCTTGTACAAACTATTAATCGTGAAAATATTTTAACGGGTAGGTAATACTCTAAGAAATATTTAGATCTCACATTAACATGATGCACTGTATATTCTTCTATTCAGATTCAGCAGTCATTAATAATACTACTCAAATCCACACATATACGTATCCCGTTCACCAAAGAGCAACTATTTTCATTTAAACTCAATTTCATATTCGGATTTTGACCGATCAGAATCCAAGTCAAGATTTGACAAGTGGCGTAATGAAGAAAATAATGGACAAAATAAAATTGATTAGTAACTAATTAACTATGTAAACACTTTAAACCTACACTAACCCAATCCTAGCTAACTGTTCCTAGCTAACTGTTCCTATAACCGTTATGACTATTTCCTTATTACATTTTATTTATTGTCATTTTAATTATCGTAATTTAATTATCGCAATTTTAATTATCGCAATTTATTTATCGCAATTTTAATTATCGCAATTTATTTATATCAATTTTAATACTCACAACTTTATTTATCGTCATTTATTTTACGCACTTTATTTATCGTCATTTATTTTACGCATTTTATTTATCGTCATTTAAATAGTGTTATTTATTTTACGCATTTTAAATATCATCGGACAATCGGGACACATGTACACATGTACAATGGGTCACGATACGTCTTGATTAACCGGTATATATATATTGAACTATTGGACTATTGGACTACTAACATTGGACTACTAATCTTGGACAATTAAAAAGTATTAAAAGAGTAGGAAATATTAATTACAACACATTTTGACTTAAAATATCGTTAATAAATTACATCTACTACAGTTAAATATTTCCTCAGGTTTGACACTTGATTTTATCTTAAACATCCTTTGTATTTTGACGATTACAATCTGCATTCAAACCCTTAAAAATTCTTAAAACACCTCGAATTGATAACCAATTATTCAGATATGAGAGTGCTGATGAAGCAGCAAAAACTATAGATGGTCTTAATGACCAAAAAGCTTGATACTAAAGAATGGAGTGTTGGAAACACTCAATAGAAAATTGGTACGAGAAAACAGATTAAGCAAACTATGAAAGAGGCTGTGGACAAATCACCAGGACTAAACTTGTACTTAATGAATCCAGATGATTCAGTATCTGCTAAAACCTTTAAACGAATATCTTGCTCCTTATTTATTCAAAATCCTTGCGGGCAAATTTCTTCATCATCTTCTGATTCTAAATATTCTAAATTCTAAGATATCATTGTATCTTTCGTTATAAATATCCTTGATATTTTTGAAGATACTTTCATAAATATCTTTGTTTGAAATTATATATCTCTTCGTGCTATCTATATTACATCATAAAAGAAACTGTTTTAGTTTCTATCCTTTTATAAAATTTGAGTTAAATTATGAATGATTTATGGAGAAGTGTTAGGAGTTGAAGCATGAGTTAGTATAATGTAATGACGCCCGGCCAACGTGATTATATTACAATAAGTCATGCTAAATTTTTAATGGAACATGATGATTCACAGACCTTACAATCATCATGTGCCATGTACACGACTCTTTCATTCTATTTAACCTCTAAACATATCAAGAACATATTTTCATGATAGTTCTATCTTTTCCGTGATTTCTGGTAATTTAACAAATCAGATCAGGCTATTACAATTTCTTTCCTAGAACATTAGTCATGTTCATTCAGAAATTCAAAGATTTAATCTACAAATTCGAGAAGTCGTAATCGCTTTATTTAAAGACGAGAAGGGAAAACAAAAGCATGGAACTCCGAAATATTAGGGAAAATATAAAGCCCTATAACATCACAGAAATTACAAATCGTGTATATCAATGTGTATGGCAAGATAAAGATACGGGAGAATTAGAAATACTATAACCCCAAGGTAATAGTAGAAGAAAATAAATTCCTCCGGTGGTAGGTGACAAAGGAGAATGACAGAAATGATAGTCAGGAAAATATCAAGAATCAGAACTGGATTTAGCATTTTCAAAATCTTTTGAAAGAATGAATTGAGGTAGAAAGTATAGGATTGGTGAAAATAATGGAACGTAAGAGATCAATTTATAATGAAATATCAGACGTAGTAATCGAGGCAGATTACCACATTTAATTAAAGAGGATCCTAATTTTCTTAATTACCGAAGAATCAAATCTTATATAGATTATAAAAATATTCTCTAATTTCCTTGAATTCCGGAAATTAACAGTGACTACATTAGAAGTTAAGATGGAACTTTATTTTTCTCATTTCACTCTTTTGCGATAGCTTCACTTATACTCTTCCAGTAATCGAATCGTTTCATCCATATTACTCAATGGTGATAAAACTCTATTTATCATCTCATATTCGTCATGAAAACATTTTTATTTGTTAGTCATGATGACCTCACTCAAATTTTGGGACAAAATTTCTTTAACGGGTAGGTACTGTGACGACCCAGAAAATTTCGACTAATTTTAAATCAAACTCTCGATACGATTTAATATTTTTGACACGATAAGAAAATTCTGTTAGGTTGAGTCTTAAAAATTTTGAACTGTTCAATTGACCTTCGACCAAATCTGACGATTCACGAACAGATAATTGTAAATAGATTTGTGTGTGTGTGTATATATATATATATATATATATATATATATATATATATATATATATATATATATATATATATATATATATATATATAATAATTTGGAAATATAACTTTAAATATTATATGTCGTTATTATTAAATTAATTATGTAAAATTAAAATAAAAATATGAAATTATGATAATTATTATTTAAAACATATCTATATATATAAATAAAGTATATTAAATATATATTTTGTGATTTCGAATCTATTTAGTAAACGACGGTAACACTCAATTTTCATTCGATGGATGTTAAGCAAGTTAAATTCAAACTTATATGATTTTAAAATAAACGGTTAGCCGAAAATGAGTTTTACAAATTATAGGCTTATTAAAAATGTATTTAGGAACTATTTGTTGAATTTTAAAATTTTTTATATTTTTCTTAGGGTTGGGAGTGAATAATTAATGTAATTTTTATTTAATAGTTAATGACCGAATTTTATACCATAATAACTGAAATAAATAAAGGAATTATTTTAAAATTATGGAATTTTTCAAAAGACTTTTTATCCGCCACAGATTTAACAACGGAAAACGAAATTCAGTCCGTGAAAACTGTCGGTAGTATACAACCAACAATAAGTCACGAGAATTTAAGCAACATACTGTGTTTGATTGTTTCAAATGCCACTTGAATTATATATGTAATATTATATTATTAATATTAAAACTTTAACATACATATTTACATATATATAATACATAGACTTATGCATATCACCTCTCATCTTCCTCCTGATACAACCTACTTCCTGTTTTCTTTTCTTTGTTTCTTTTTCATGTATTTGTTTCGAACAAACTATAAACCAAAGAACCACCACCAATCACCACACCCATTTAAACTTCACCTCTACCACCTTCGTTTGACTCACCACTGATCACCCTCGACACACTAAACAATGGTTTCATCAAGCACCTACGGCCACCCTACCACCGAGAACATCCATCACCTTCTTTCCTCAATCTCTCTCCTATCTCTCTCTCTTCCTTTCTTAGTCGATTAAAAACCACCCTACAACTAGTCGGTTGTGATATCTAATGCTTGTTTTTGTTTATAATTTAGATGTAACTAACGATCACAACCACCACCCATCATTAAGACCATCACTAGATCACCTTCAATTCATCTCGGTTACTTGATACTGTCGAAAAACAACAAAATCGAACACACTTTAAGCTGGTAGTTTGATTTCTACTAGAGTTGCAAATCAACACTTTCGATCACCTTAGATACCGTTCAAAGATCATATCTCCCTCGCCTTCATCAACAACCACGACCACTTCATCACCACCACCATCGATTATATCACCACTATAATGTTTTTCTGTTTCAATTCTGTTTTTTATAAAAAGAGAACCACACCTATCTATTTATGATTGTTTCTCTTTTCGTACTACCTGCTACTGCCTCCTTTATTTGCCTATTTTTCCTGAACATCCCAAAGCAGGAGTACTGCTATGATTCCATTTTAGTCAATAAACCAACACCGCAAAAACCTGCAAATGTTACTGTTGCTGTGGAAAAATATGGAAGACGATGAACAGTATAGGGTGACGTTATGTATTAATGGAGAAGGTCAATGATGAGAAAAATGAGAAATGAATGACGATGATGGATAGTGATGATTACAGGAAGATAATGAACGGTATCGTTATTCCTTTACTGCGTTTATTTTTCATTTATTCGAACTGTACCACAAACCCAAGTTATGTATTGGACTTAAATCGAGTGGGCTGCATGCTTAGGGTTTATACTTGGGCCGATTGTTGTTAACTGGGCTTAGACAATTGTTGGGCCAAAAAGAAAAATGGAAAATGAAAACTGAACATGTTACGGGTTGTATACAATAAAATGGTGAACTAATTCAGAAACACGGAATGGAGGAATGGTTGGCTTTGTTGTCGGGTTAGCGGGAGGTTGCGGGTTCAAACCAGGACTTGGGCATTTTTTTTAAGCTACTTCTTTGAGGTAGTTATTTATTTATTTATTTATTATTATTATTATTATCTTATTATTATCATTATCTTTTATTATTATTATTATAATTACTAATATTCTTATCATTTTATTTTTTTTGATTATTATCAAAAGTATTAGTATTATTATTAGTAGTAGTATTATCATTATAGTCATTAATATAAATATTAGTATTATTATTATTAGTAAAATCATTATTTTTTTAGTATTTATTATTAGTATCCATTATTATTAAAACTATCATTTTTAGTAAGTTATCATTTTTATTATTATTATTATTATTATTATTATTATTAAAAGTATCTTTTTATAAAAATTATCATTATTATCATTATAACTATTATTATTATTGTTATAGGATGAAACAACTTTTATTTATTATTATCAATATTATTTTATCAAATAACTATTAGTTATATAAACCATATTTACTACATATAACATAACTATATTAATATTTTTATAATAAATATTAATAAATGTAATTAATTAGGTTTATTAATGAAACACATAATTAAAATAACAATTAATTTACTAATAATACGTAATTTTGTTCGATTACCATTATATGTGATAATATATATATTAATGATATAGGTTCGTAAATTCGAGGCCAACCATGCATTATTCAGTATCGTTGTATGCATATTTTTACTACAAAATATCGTATCGTGAGTTCATTTGATTCCCTTTTACTCTTTACATTTTTGGGACTGAGAATACATGCGCTGTTTTTATAACCGTTTTATTAAATGCTTTTGCAATTTATATTTTTGGACTGAGAATACCTGAGATGCTTTTATAAATGTTTGACGAGATAGACACTAGCAAAACATTCCTCGAATGAATTATTATACAGACAGAAGTTCTGTTGATTATTATTGAATTAGTTGGACGTTATAATTGCCACTAATTGATGTGAATATTTCTGCTTGATTATTATAGCTTGGTAACCTAAGAATTAGGAAACGGGTATGGCCCCTAATTCACGCGAATCCTAAAGGTAGCTACCGGGTTTAACACCCCCACCCAGAATGTTCACTTGACGGAAGAGCTAGTGGGCGTGGTGTTTACTACTTCGAGGTTTATATATTTATTACAGACTGAAAGTTCTGTTTATTTTGGGATATTATTAATGCGCATTATATGTTAAGGTCGATATCAAGCCAAGCAAAGAAAGCAAAGTGAATGTTATATATCGAGAGAATGATTTTATACACAGATTATATGTCTATTATTTTGTACACGAGATATGTGTACGGTTACTAAGATTTATGAAAAATGGTTTCGTACACGAGAAAGGTGTACTGTATTTAAAAGATATTGCATGTACATTACAGGTGGGTATAGGATTCGGACCCATTTGTACCATGCACATTTAAATCTTGCGGTCTATCAAAATTATGAATTTTATTGTTTATGATAAACTTATGAACTCACCAACCTTTTGGTTGACACTTTTAAAACATGTTTATTCTCAGGTCAGAAAGAAATCTTCCACTGTGCATTTGCTCATTTTAAAGATATTACTTGGAGTCGTTCATGGCATATAGAGGTCAGTACCTCGCAATGGGACCAGCTGTTGAAGACTTCATCCAAGTGGATTAGGACGGGTCGCTTCAGTTTACATAATTTCTTTAATAATAACTTTTGATAGATAACAGTTTCAAATGGAATCTGTTGTACAGGTTTTTATTCGGAGAAGTATTCATCAGGGAACTGTTTTAATATAAATTTAATACCGTGCAAAGAAATCTAGTTCGAGGCATCGGATTGGACCATGCACATCAGGTCACATATTTTTAACACTCAGTGTAGTGTAAGTATATTATTATGAACCTGAATTCTTTTTAGCTTTTTTACATGTTTATATTGAAAGAGCTATTATAAACTATATAACTGTTTTTTGGGCATTTTCGTATTGTGCATATTTAGCTTTTAATTTGATGGTAAATCGCTATTGTTATAGTTCAACAAATTTTTATATTGTGCATTTGATTCTTTTTTTTGGGGGGGGGGGGGGGGGTGGGGGGGTGGGGGGTTGAAATACCTAAGTTCAATCCTGCTCCTTCCCTGTAAAGGCAAACTAATGTTTATGATGCAAACACCAGTTGCTTTTATTAATTGTGTTAAATAATTACCAAATTCCACAATTTATTTCAAGAGAAACATAATCAAATGACTGCTTTGTTATAAATTGTTTTTTATTTCTTCTTCAGGTTGTAAGCGAAGTGTGATTCAACTTGAAATCAAAAACCCTTACATGCATCGCCTAAAAATACCAAACGCGTAGGTTGATGTCATTGTGTCATTTGGCTTTGGTTATTTATTTCCGTTAGTTTACACTAATACTAACTGATTGTGTCAGTTGCATTCTTTGAATACAGTATGTACTCCTTCATAAACACTTTTGCAATCAATTAATGAGAACGAGTTTTCCGCTGCAACGCACGTGAGATGAACTCAATACGAACATCATATATGCAGATGGCCACCACAACGCGCGCCTGACCACCTGCTTAATATGAGAAATTTCGACGTGAACACATACGAAACACTTGAGAAACCACTTATGCTACCTATTAGCTCATGCTAGGTGGAAGACTATAGAGGTCAGTTTCTTAAGTGGTTATCTTCATATTTACTGTTGAATTATTTAGGGTAAGATTTAAAGTTAAAATTTTTAATATATTCTTTTAAGTGAGAATGTGTCAAACTACTCGATTTTGGGAGTTGCCATGGCTTCTAAATGAGCTTTTGATGCTTTTGTAATTGACCTTGGTTTGAGCTGGCTTTTATAACTTCAGAATTGTTTCGGTTCCTTACAGGGACGCATCAGGTTGTTGTTGTAACATCTTTGATGTTTTTGGTGTCCAGTTGGAATCTTAACTAAAACAATAAACATTAATAGCGTGGCTCAAAAGCACACACACAATTTGCCGAAGTTGTCGACGCTGTTGCTACAATCAATGTCTCAGTAGAAATGTGGACTTCAATTAAAAAAAACTTACACTTCGATATAACAGGTACAAGCAAATTGTATAAGCACATAAAATCTATCAAAAAAGCACTTTTAGATGCTAATTATATCTTCATTTTGTTTGAACTAATTATTATCTTAAATAGTTCTCTTTATTCTTTTGGATGAACTATTTTCCAACTATTAGAAATGAGGTTAATGAGATTGCGGTAGCTGGTAAGTTTTGACTGTCTGTTTTAGTTAAACTAACGTTACGCATTGTTTATGAACAACTGAATGCCTAATTCTGAAGTATGTGGGTTGGAAATCTCAAAGATCTGGAAGCGCAAACACTGAGCAAAAAACAAAGCACGTGATCAATATTGTCAACCTCAAGTATGTTTCCTATATCGAAACTGATTTCACATATATCTGATATACATTTAACATTAAATTTGTCCAACTTTAATCTGTACTGCTTCCACAGGTTCCCTTTTGAAGTCACATGTATGGTTATGTAGCTGATTTTACTCAGCTTGAAGATCTATTTTGAATTCCATTCAACATAATCGAAGTATCCGTAATAGTTGATCCCATATGGAAACGTATGGAAATACAACATATGAAGGGAAGCATGACCATGGTCAGTTTCCTACTACGTTGTACCCATCTTATTTACAATTACGATTACCGTAGATTAATCCAACACATACTCTTAACTTGATGTTCTTTCAAATTCATTCGTAATATATGAGAACTTAAAATGTTAATTTTATTGTCATTCAAAAAACAGCCACGAAGCGCGGGCCACTAACCTAGTTATTACTGATGTTAATATTTTTATTTAATTTAAATTCATTTTTATACATTAAATTAATTCGGTAAGCAATTGAATAGTGAATAAATATATAAAATGTTATATTAAATAAGTTTTCTCATCCAATAATTTTTATATGTCTGATAACCTCTGGAAAAATTATCATAACAAATTATAAGTATTTATAACAATTAATTTTGATTTTTACATGTTTATATAGTATTCGATGCATAATAATACAATAAATACTTAATAATTCGAATTAAACATTTATAAATTCCACCAAAATTATTTTGGATCACTGATATATCATATTATAATTAAGAAACCTGTAAAAATTATTTTTCTAAATTATACATAATTATTTCATTTTTATATCGAATATACCTTTATTTATATGAAAAATTTCATTTTAAAATGCATAATATTTATAAATCTGATTATATAATTCATAAAAATAATTTTATAACATATCATAATACTTAATATTAATTGTAGTATAATCATATCAATTTTAATCTTAAGTTTTAATTTTATAACGAATTAAAAGAGTAATCAGCTAATAAAATAAATAAATAAATAAATAACATATAAACCGAAATAAAAAGAAATATGAAAGTGAAGGATTGGAGTACCTCAAAGTTTCTATGATTTTTCTTTGAGAGAAAATGCTTTAAGTGTTTCTGATGTATTAAGATAAAAAAAAAGAGACTAGTATTTATAGGTAGAATTTGATAAAATAAAATAAATGAAAAAAAATAACAAATGTAGTGATATAGCTGAAATTATTTGGATAGATTTTTAGTTTGTTAAATAAAGCACATGTTCAAATGTTTAAATTCATTTATTTCCTTAGAAAACTAAAGAGAAATATATATCTAAAATGATTTTTCATTTTAATTCGGTCGAACATCATTTGTATATTTATTTTTAATTTTTTTATACCAAAGGAAACTTCTAGATTTAATTCTTTAATTAATTTGTATTTATTTTCCTATTTTATTTAAATACCGAAATTGTTTATATATAAATAAAGTTTTCTGTTTTTATTAAAATACAAACACATTTAATAACTAATCTTATAATTACATTTATAGAATTGTTTATACTATACTTCTATAATTTATAAAAGTACCACATTTTTATTACATAGTTTTTATTGTCAAGAGTTCATTATTAGTTACTACAAAAATTCATTTCGTTCATAACTATATATATATATATATATATATATATATATATATATATATATATATATATATATATATATATATATATATATATATATATATATATATATATATATATATATATATATATATATATATATATATATATATATATATATATATATATATATATATATATATATATATGTATAACATTATAAGTTTATTAAATGTTTTAGGGTTAGGGTTTTATATTATTAAATGTTTTAGGGTTAGGGTTTTAATTACGAGCATATAATTACTCGAGTATTTATTATAACGGGATAACAACCCTAATGACAATACACAGGACAACGAAACCCTAAGGGTAAATTAGTAATTCAAAATGGATTATTTTGAAAATGTGCATGAGCGTCCATTGGGACTAAAGAGCATATTCAACCTCACTCTTATAACTTTCATCATTAAATTAAACATACATTAGTGAGAGTGATTTTTACAGTGAGAAAGCGTTAGGACCCCAAAGTTGTATAGTGTTATTGTGAAACAAGCTTATTAGATGGTTCCTTAGAAGAGGGCTATATAAGAAAACTTAGTAGTCCTAATTAGATAGCCATTGCATTACATTGTGTTTAAGAAACTGTAGAATATTGTAATACCGAATTACTCTCTAATACCGAATCTGTTAACTGTTCACCCGAATCTCATTCTATCTTTGATTTCTTCATTTCTCATCATGATCTGACCTATCATTTGGTATCAGAGCTTCCAGGAAATGGTACTACATTACTATATCGATCCAGAGATTGAAGATTTCAGGTTCTGAACACATTTGATTAGTTTGAATCAGATTCAGCAAGCTCGAATTTGATTATCTGACGTTCAGATTTGTGTGAAAAGATCATCAAAAGTTTATTAGATACATTAGAAAGTTTTTCGATCATCATTACAGCTTTATAACATCAATTATGGAGATTCAATCTATTTTGTAGGGTTCATGGCTAAAACTCTAAATATTCGATCAATTCAGCTTGTTTCTATGTTCAATTAAAGATTAGCATGCGTGAGGTGATTAGGCAACTATCTGACGGTTTGATTTCATTGATTCATCAATTTTTGGTGATTTGATCCTCATTCGGTATTTCAACAGCCTTACCAAATCTGCTTCATCTCAACAATTAAGTTAAGGTGTTGGTTGTGGTGTGTTAGTGGTTCAGTCACATTCGGTTTGATAATACGCAGCTAATTCAAGTGGTTTCAGTAGAATTTTGATCAATTATCTAAGTTTCACACTTAGATTCGATTTATCAACCGCTACAGTTGACATTCGGTTCACATTCGGTTCACATTCGGTTAAATTGATTTTTATTTGTTACTAACTTGTTTCATTTTGCAGCAAGGTTACCGAATTCAATTTAAGTGATAAGCATTAGATTTCATCTGGTTTGTGATTCTTTTCAAGAATTACAGATTATGGTTTACCGAATCAGAAACCGAAACCGAATCTCAAATATACTTGATATATTTTGGGGTTTAAGTGTTCTAATACTTCAAATTCTGCACTTACTGAATATGTGTGAGATTCTTGTTACTTTTTATCAGAATCTGTTACAGAATCTGATATACCGAATCTGCTACAGTACCGAAATAGATATCGAACCCGAATCTACTACAGTACCAAACCCGAATATGACACTTTGTTAGATATTGAATCCGAATCTTAGATTTTGTGATTTACCGAATCATTACCGAATCTACCTCAGATTTTGTAAAAATGACTACTCAAGATACATTGATTATTGGATCAGATTCCAGACCTCGTATTTTGTTTGATGGAAAGTATAACCAGTGGCTCCGCCGTATCACTTAGTACATAGACTACAAGGGTGAGAAGAAAAAATACATTTGGGCTTCTTTGAAAGAAGGACCCTTTAGTGATTTTCATCCAGAAACTGGTCTACCAATTCCAGGCTATGAACTTTCTGGAGAGAAAGTGAGAGAGATCAGGGTGATATTGAGGCCAAAAATGTCATCATACAAGCCATTTCGTATGAGTTGTTTGAGAATGTTGATAGTGTAGTGACCCGAACTTTTTCATGTTTATATATATTAAATTAAATTGATATTTATACATGATTAAGTGTTTCTAATATGTTAAGCAATCAAACTTGTTAAGACTTGATTAATTTAAATATATTTCATATAGACAATTGACCACCCAAGTTGACCGGTGATTCACGAACGTTAAAACTTGTAAAAAATATATGATGACATATATATGATTATATATATAGTTAACATGATATTATGATAAGTAAGTATCTCATTAGGTATTTTAACAATGAGTTATGTACATAAAATTGAGTTTATTTAATTAAAAAACTCGAAACGATATATATAACGATTATCGTTATAACAACGTCTTACTAAATACATATGAATCATATTAAGATATTGATCCACTATGTTTAATCATGATAAATGATAAGTAAACTTGTCATTAAGTGTATTAACAATTAACTACATTTGTAAAAACAAGACTACTAACTTAGTGATTTCGAAACGAGACATATATGTAACGATTATCGTTGTAACAACATTTAACTGTATATATCATACTAAGATATATTAATATATCATAATATCATAATAATGTAATAATTTAACATCTCTTTAGATATAATAAACAATGGGTTAATAACATTTAACAAGATCGTTATCCTAAAGGTTTCAAAACAACATTTACATGTAACGACTAACGATGACTTAACGACTCAGTTAAAATGTATATACATGTAGTATTCTAATATGTATTCATAAACTTTTGAAAGACTTCAAGATACTTATCAAAATACTTCTACTTAACAAAAATTCTTACAATTACATCATCGTTCAGTTTCATCAACAATTCTACTCATATACACCCGTATTCGTACTCGTACAATACAAAGCTTTTAGATGTATGTACTATTGGTATATACACTCCAATGATCAGCTCTTAGTAGCCTATTTGAATCACCTAACACATGTGGGAACCATCATTTGGCAACTAGCATGAAATATCTCATAAAATTACAAAAATATTAGTAATCATTCATGACTTATTTACATGTAAACAAAATTACACATCCTTTATATCTAATCCATATACCAACGACCAAAAACACCTACAAACACTTTCATTCTTCAATTTTATTCATCTAATTGATCTCTCTCAAGTTCTATCTTCAAGTTCTAAGTATTCTTCATAAATTCTATAAGTTCTAGTTTCATAAAATCAAGAATACTTCCAAGTTTGCTAGCTTACTTCCAATCTTGTAAAGTGATCATCCAACCTCAATAAATCTTTCTTATTTACAGTAAGATATCTTTCTAATACAAGTTAATACTCATATTCAAACTTTGATTCAATTTCTATAACTATAACAATCTTATTTCGAGTGGAAATCTTACTTGAACTTATTTTCGTGTCATGATTCTGCTTCAAGAAATTTTAAGCCATCCAAGGATCCTTTGAAGCTAGATCTATTTTTCTCATTTCCAGTAGGTTTATCCACAAAACCTGAGGTAATAATGATGTTCATAACATCATTCAATTCATATATATAAAACTACCTTATTCGAAGGTTTAAACTTGAAATCACTAGAACATAGTTTAGTTAATTCTAAACTTGTTCGCAAACAAAAGTTAATCCTTCTAACTTGACTTTTAAAATCAACTAAACACATGTTGTATATCTATATGATATGCTAACTTAATGATTTAAAACCGGAAAACACGAAAAATACCGTAAAACCGGATGTACGCCGTCGTAGTAACACCGTGGGCTGTTTTGGGTTAGTTAATTAAAAACTGTGATAAACTTTGATTTAGAAGTTGTTCTTCTGGGAAAATGATTTTTCTTATGAACATGAAACTATATCCAAAACTCATGGTTAAACTCAAAGTGGAAGTATGTTTTCCAAAATGGTCATCTAGACGTCGTTCTTTCGAATGAAATGACTACCTTTACAAAAACAACTTGTAACCTGTATTTTTGACAATAAACTTATACTTTTTCTATTTAGATTCATAAACTTAAGTTCAATATTAAACCATAGCAACTTTAAACACTCAAAACCGATTTAAAACGAAGAAGTTATGGGTAAAACAAGATTGGATATTTTTTGCTTGTTGTAGCTACGTGAAAATTGGTAACAAATCTATATTAATCATATCCTAGCTAACTTATACTATATTATACATGTATTCTAATATATTATGTAATCTTGATACCATAGATACGTATGCAAATGTTTTGACATATCATATCGACCCATCTATATATATTATTTGGAACAACCATAGACACTCTATATGCAGTAATGTTGGAGTTAGCTATACAGGGTTGAGGTTGATTCCAAAAATATATATACTTTGAGTTATGATCTAGCCTGAGACGTGTATACACTGGGTCGTGGATTGATTCAAGATAATATATATCAATTTATTTATGTAATCTAACTATGGACAACTAGTTGTAGGTTACTAATGAGGACAGCTGACTTAATAAACTTAAAATATCAAAATGTATTAAAAGTGTTGTAAATATATTTTGAACATACTTTGATATATATGTACATATTTGTTATAGGTTATGAATCGACCAGTGACCAAGTCTTACTTCCGGATGAAGTAAAAATCTGTGAAAGTGAGTTATAGTTCCACTTTTAAAATCTAATATTTTGGGATGAAAATACATGCAGTTTTATAAATGTTTTACGAAATAGACACAAGTAAATGAAACTACATTATATGGGTGAATGATCGAAGCCGAATATGCCCCTTTTGCTTGGTAACCTAAGAATTAGTAAACCGATCTACTAATTGACCCGAATCCTAAAGATAGATCTACTGGGCCTAACGAACCCCATTCAAAGTACCGGATGCTTTAGTACTTCGATGTTGTTTTTATCATGTCCGAAGGATTTCCCGGAATAATAGGGGATATTCTTATATGCATCTTGTTAATGTCGGTTACCAGGTGTTCACCATATGAATGATTTTTATCTCTATGTATGGGATGTGTATTGAAATATGAAATCTTGTAGTCTATTATTATGATTTGATATATATAGGTTAAACCTATAACTCACCAACATTTTTGTTGACGTTTTAAGCATGTTTATTCTCAGGTGATTATTAAGAGCTTCCGCTGTCGCATACTTAAATAAGGACGAGATTTGGAGTCCATGCTTGTATGATATTGTGTAAAAACTGCATTCAAGAAACTTATTTTGTTGTAACATATTTGTATTGTAAACCATTATGTAATGGTCGTGTGTAAACAGGATATTTTAGATTATCATTATTTGATAATCTACGTAAAGCTTTTTAAACCTTTATTGATAAAATAAAGGTTATGGTTGTTTTAAAAATGAATGCAGTCTTTGAAAAACGTCTCATATAGAGGTCAAAACCTCGCAATGAAATCAATTAATATGGAACGTTTATAATCAATATGAACAGGACATTTCAGTTGGTATCCGAGCGTTGGTCTTAGAGAACCAGAAAATTGCATTAGTGTGTCTTATCGAGTTTGTTAGGATGCATTAGTGAGTCTGGACTTCGACCGTGTTTTTCTTCAAAAACGACTGCTTAACATTTTTTTTGTTGGAAACTATATATTATTAATATGTAACTATTATGTGATATATTAATCTCTTAATGTGTTTGATATTGTGTGATAGATGTCTACCACTAGTAAAAATTCCATCGATTCACCTAATAATAATGAAGGGTCGAATATATTTTGGGAAGATTCACAAATTCCCGAAGAGGAACTGGAAGAGGAGGAACCGGAAGAGGAGGAACCAGAAGAAGAGGAACCGGAAGAAGAAGAGGTTCCGGAGGAAGAAATATTGATACATATAGTAAATTGACTAAATAAAAGAAAATCCTCAACCAATGGACCAAAGTTAATAATGGTCAATGGTGTTTTCGCCGAGGAAGCAAAATATTGGGAAGATTACCAATTTTCTGATGAATCGGATCCCGATGAGGATTCCGATGATGGTATAGAAATTACCTCGACCCAATTTAATAAAACGAAAGAAAATAATAAGGGAAAAGGTATAAAAATAGAGAAACCCGATTCCAACCCCAATGAACTTTATATTTATCGACAACATCCGTATTTTCTAAAATGTAACAATGACCCGGGAACCTCTAAACCACCAAGTTTCTCTAAAACATTGTAGAAAACGACAGCTCGTATTAGAGGAACACCATATATTCCAAGAAAATTAGGAAAACGAACTAAGTCCGAAGAAGAAACCAGTGATTCAGATTAGAGGGTTGTAATCATATTGTATATTATATGTATTGTGGTGTACTTGTACTTTTATGTTCTATGTAAAAATTGCTTGTATTGTTTGTTAATTATCTTTTACGAATCTAATCCTTGTCTATTTTACAGTATAAAAACAAAATGGACGTTAAGGGTAGACAACCGAATATTTTAGAAGATCTACCAGAGGATATGATTGAGGAAATCTTGTCTAGAGTCGGTCAGAATTCATCAGCACAATTAATTATGGAAAAATTAACTTGTCAAACATTTGAAACTCTTTCCAGAAATGCCTTAGTTTATAAAAGGCTTTCCTTTGATAGGTGGGGTATATCACATTGGGGAGACCGTAAGTTACGCTGTGTTTTCTTTAAAGCGTTAAATGCGGGAAACCCAAATGCAATTTTATGCTACGGATTAAGAACCTATTTTGACTCAACATATCCCAACATAGGATTTCGTGAATTAGAAAGAGCTTCTAACATGCAACATAAAGAAGCATGTTATGCTTACGGGTTAGTGACGTTCGCTTCTTACCAAAGTGAGAAAAAGAACATCGGATTGCAACTTTTAAATAAAACCTTCCCACAAGTGACGGATTCAGTAGTTGGGGTGAGAAACAAGTTTTTTAGATTATTACCGGGTTGTTGGACATTACGAAACCCTCGTCCTTTTGACGACATTACAACATGCTGCCTAGCCAATGGTCATAACGGTTATTTTTCACAAGACCAAGGATGGAAAGTCGTCTTAGTAAAAAAAGAATGCATGACTTGTTTTTGGACTTATGAATTACGTGTCTTTATTTCCTTTGCTGAACAACTTGCTATTAACTAGGTTTATCTTCAAAACTATCCTGTATCAAAGTGTACTATATTTCAGGTTATATGTAATATAGCGAAGTTGTAAGTTTGAAGAATATTTGTATGTGATATATTATTATAATCAGTTTTTCATATGGAATTGTAGTAGTTGAATTGTATATTAGCTACTAAGTATGAACTTAATGGGTAGGTAGTACCCGAATTTAAACTTATAAAACGCTAATATGAAGAAAAAGCTTTTATAAATGAGTTCATATTATGCTACGAAATACTATTGACTACTCTTAATATTCTGTATGATTAACTCGATTCAGTTGGCTATATTGAAGGAAATGACACCGACTACTTGACACACCATGAATATGAGCGAAGAGGAATTTCGTACCTTTCTTGCTGCAAACATTGCCGCAGTACAGGCTGCGCTACATACCAACAATAACTCTGAATCTAGCAATGCAGCTAACGGCGCAAGAAATCGTGTAGGATGCTCCTACAAAGAATTCACTGCCTGCAAACCTTTGGAATTTGATGGAACCGAAGGACCAATTGGATTGAAACGGTGGACCGAGAAAGTCAAATCTGTGTTTTCCATAAGTAAGTGTACTGAAGAGGATAAAGTTAAGTACGCTACGCATACCTTCACAGGTACTGCGTTAATGTGGTGGAACACCTATCTTGAACAGGTAGGATAAAATGCTGCTTACGCACTACCGTGGTCGGCATTCAAGCAATTGATGAACGAGCAGTACCGTCCTAGAAACGAAGTCAATAAACTCAAGGCAGAACTTAGAGAGTTACAAATACAAGGGTTCTGAAAGGACCTATCCTAATCCATCCGGACAAAGTCCATATCGATTATAAACGATCCACAACAGTTGATTACATCGCGAGGTACTTGACCTCTATATGATACATTTTACAAACATTGCATTCGTTTTGAAAAGTCAATCTTTCATTACATCTAAAGTTGACAGACATGCATACCATTTCATAATATATCCAACTATAATTGACTTAATAATGATCTTGATAAACTCAACGACTCGAATGCGACGTCTTTTGAAATATGTCATGAATGACTCCAAGTAATATATCTTTAAAATGGCCAAATGCACAGCGGAAGATTTCTATCGTACCTGAGAATAAACATGCTTTCAAGTGTCAACCAAAAGGTTGGTGAGTTCATTAGTTTAGCATAAATAATCACTTCATAATTTTAATAGACCACAAGATTTCATATTTCCATTTCTCATAAACATACGTCCCATACATAGAGACAAAAATATCATTCATATGGATTGAACACCTGGTAAACGACATTCACAATATGCATATAAGAATATCCCCATCATTCCGGGATCCTTCTTCGGACATGATATAAATTTCGAAGTACTAAAGCATCTGGTACTTTGGATGGGGCTTGTTGGGCCCGATAGATCTATCTTTAGGATTCGCGTCAATTAGGGTGTCTGTTCCCTAATTCTTAGATTACCAGACTAAAAAGGGGCATATTCGATTTCGATCATTCAACCATATAATGTAGTTTCGATTACTTGTGTCTATTTCGTAAAACATTTATAAAAGCAGCGCATGTATTCTCAGTCCCAAAATATATATTGCGAAAGCATTTAAAAGGGGATTAATGAAACTCACCTAATGTATTTTGTTGTAAAAATACATATAACAACTTTTAACAATGCAGGGTTGGCCTTGGATTCACGAACCTATATCAATTGTATATTTATTAATACCTGTAATCGTAATCGAATAAATTTGTTTAGTATAACCTAAATTATATATTATCTATATTATATGTAATTTATGTATATATTCAAAATGATTAATATTTATATAGTTATATTAATATATATATCTGATAAAAAAAATACTTAATTTGTTATTTATGAATATTTATATAAAAAGTGTTAATATGATTAATACATACTTATAATATCTTTAAAACTTTTATTTTCATGATAACATTAATGTTTAATAATATTGATAATACTACTAATAATAATAATACTAATAATAATCATAATATTAATAACATTAATAATGATCATATTAATTACTAATAATAATAATAATAGAATTAAGAGTATATACCCTTTTAAAAACCTTCCTAAAAAGCATTGCCCCAGACGAGACTCGAACCCGTGACCCCTCATTCAACCCATAAGACCCTTAGCCATTCTTCCATTCGTTCTTTTCTGTTTTATTTCGTACCCTATATTTATTTATCCATTCTTTTCGGTTATACTCTTTACATCATAAATTTAGTCGACTAAGGTGACATCGTTGTTTCAAGCCCAACAATCTGGAGCCCAATCAAGTAAACAGGCTGCATATATCAAACTAATTCCAGCTGGATTTGATAAACTATTGGGCTAGTCCATATGTCCAATGGACTCTTGTTACGATCGTCTCAAAACAGAAAAAATAAAGGAGCGGTGCAGCTGTCCAAATTTATTCAACCCAATCTATTAACTTGTTCAACAGAAAGAATAAAAGGTGGGGTTCGTCTGATAATTGAAAACAACAAACATGTCTTTACAGCTCATCATCATCTATAATCATCATATTGCTTAATAATTTAATTATTGTTACGGTTTCAGGAACAAAAGCACAGCATACGCTGCTGCAGAAGGTAATCGATGTAACATGTGGTGTTTAAGAGGTGATGGTGATTAATGGTGGTGAGGTCGATCTGATGGTGGTATTTGACTGAAACAGAAATAGTTAACCAGTCGTGTAGCAACAATTAATCGGGAAAAAAATAAGGTGGTGGTTGTAGGGTATTCGTGTAGACAGGAAATAGAAACAGATAGTGGGGATGTTCATGGTGGTGCTTCAACGAAACAGAAACATAGTGACCCATGATGTAGCAGTAGAGATGGTTTTGTGGTGATGATGATGATGTTGTTGACGGTTAAATGGGTTTAGGGTGGTTAGGTTTTCAGGGTTCACGAAGAAAAATTTATAGAGAGAGAGAATAAGAGAGATAAAGTGATTTTAGGTGAAAAAGAAGGTGGTTCTCGATGAGGTTGATCTTTGATGGTAGTAGCAGTAAACGGAAAGGAGTTTTGGTTTGGGTTTGGTTAATAAATGGAAACGAACACACGATGACAAGTTTTTGAAGATCGTGAGGAGTGGTTTCGAATGGCAAGAATAACGAAACAGTAACAAGTTATGATGATGAATATTTAATGATTATGATCGAAACACAGTTAGTGATAATGATGATCGTGTAATATTTGTTGATGATGGTGATTGATGGAAATGGTAAGTTCGTGATGGTGATGAAGGTGATTGTTTGAAGTAGCAGGTGAGTGTTCATTTGGTTGGTAACTCCCGGCAATCGATGAGGTGGTAGAAGATGGATGGGATTTAAAAGTGAAAGTGAGATGGTGTTGTAGAAGATGGTGGTGAAAAGTTGATCGAGTGATATAGCAAGCAGAGGGTTTTTTGTTGATTGATTGTTGGTATAATATATATATGTTTATGATATATGTTTATGTATGCTTTCATAATATAGATATGTAAGAGTAGGTAAAGATAGAAGTGATAGATGGTGAGATGAAACAGAAAGTGAAAACAAGCACAGTGGTTCTATTACAATCCGTGAATCTTATTTGTTTGTGTTGTATGTGTGTGATTATCATTTGAATATATATTATATATAAATAAGGTAATAGATTGATAGATAAATTTAACATAAAGCAAAAGTAAAGAAGTTAATATCCCCATGATTGAATCAGAAAAAAAAAAACAAAGGAAAATAAGTGTGTGAGGTGGTAATCAAGGAGTATGTATGTATATAAATAAAATAGATTAGATATAGTAATAGATTTAATAAATATAATAATAATAACCTACATTAAGTGCAAATTGAAACGTGCAACAACAGTTAGCGAAATTTACTATTTCTCTCACGGAGTGGATTTTGTACTCCATTGTTAATCAGTGGCGGATAAAAAGTCCTCTGAAAAATCCCATATTTTTAAATTAAATGTCCTTATTTATTTTGATCATTATGGTATCAAATTCAATCATTAACTTAATAAATAAATATTACATCAACTGTCCCTCTCATTTATGGGTGAAATATAAAAAGTGTTGAAATTTAATAACTAGGCCCTAAATATAATTTTAGTAAGCCTAAAATTTATAGGACTCATTTTCGTATCACCGTTTATTTTAAAATTACAATAGTTTGAATTTAACTTGCTTAACATTAATCGAAACAACAAATGAGTATTACAATTATTTAATATTTATTTTTAGTATATTTTATTTATATATAGAGATATATTTTAAATAATAATTATTATAATATCTTATTTTTATTTTATTATATTTTAATAACAACAACATATGATACTTTAATTTATATTTAGAATTACTATTTATATATCCATACACACATATCTATTTACAATTAATGGTTCGTTAATCGTCGAGAGCAGTCGAAGGTCAATCGAATATATGAATACAGTTCAAAATTTTGAGACTCAACCTAACGGACTTTGCTTATGGTGTTGGAAACATATAAAGATTTAAGTTTAAATTTGGTCGGAAATTTCCGGGTCACTACAGTACCTACCCGTTAAAGAAATTTCATCCCGAAATTTGAGTGAGGTGGTCATGGCTAACAATATAAATGTTTTCATGACGAATATGTGTCGATAAATAGAGTTTTATCATTATTGATTGATATAGATCAAACGATTTGATTTTTCGAAGAGTACGAATGAAGCTATCACTAAATAGTGAAATGAGTTGACTAGTCGTGGTTGAATTTAGAAAATAGGGTGCGTCTTAGCTTTTGACATTGTCTCGATTGAATTTAGAAAAATAAGGCGCGTCTTAAATTTTGACGTTGCCTTGGTTGGATTCCAGAATTCAAAGGATTCAAAGAAAATTCTCGAAATCTAAAGGATTTGATTCTTCGGCGTGTAAGGAAAATTAAGATCTCTAAAATTAAATACAGTGATCCGCCTCGATTACTCTGTCTGATATTTCCATTATAAATTAAGCTCTTCCGTTCCCTTATTCTCACCATTTCTATACAATCCCCAAATTCAAAAAAAATTATGAAAATACTTAATCCAATACTAAACCCTGATATTTTCCTAATTATCGTTTTTGTCATCCTTCTTTTCAATCTTCCACTATAAGAATCTGTTTACTTCCACTATTGCCTTGGGAAATACTATTCTTAATTATACCGTGTCTTTATATTGCTATTCGTATTAATATCCACGGTTTGTAACTTCTGTATTGTCATTGGGTTTTATATTTTCCCTTATATTTCAATGTCCCTGCTTCTGTCTCTTATAATTATTGTCATCCACAGTTAATGCACTCTCTTATTTGCTGCGATTTATACCCCCTTTCTATTTCGGAGCTTCATGCTTTTGTTTACTTTTCGCAAGTATCGGTCTAGAATTCATAGGTATGGAGTTTCGAATTATCATAATATACAAGATAGAAAGGAAAGGTAGTAGCACGATTTGTTTTGTCAAATTACCAGAAGTTACGAAAAAGACAGAACCATCAAGAAGATATTTTCTTGATATGTTTAGAGGTCAAGTAGAATGAAAGAATTGTGTAACATGGCACATAATGATGGTACTGTGAATCATCACATTCCATTAGAAACTCAGCATGACTTACTGTAATATAATCACGTTGATCAAGTGTCATTATATTATACTAACTTGTGCATCAGTTCCCAACACTACTTCAAAAACATTCATATTTTAGACTCGAAAGTTTACAGAATATAGAAACTAACAGTTTCTATATGATGTAACACTGATAGCACGAAGAGATTAATGATTTCAGATAGGAATAATTATAAAAATATCTTCAGAAATATAGAGGATATTTATAATGAAAGATACGATAATATCTTTAAATATCTAAGATCAAAGAATGATGGAGACTATTGTCTGCAAGGGGTTAGAGTAACGAGCAAGATATTCGGTAAAGACTTCAGCAGACATTGAATCATTTAGATTCTTTGAAGTCAAACTTATTCTTTGTGATTTGTCCACGGCTTTCTTCATAGTTTCGTATAATCTGCTTTTCGGTACTAAATTTTCTCTTGAATATTTCCCATATAATGATACACAGGAAGCACGAAGAGGTATATAATTTCGAACGAGAATATTTTTGGAAATATCCTCAGAAATATCGAAGATATTGATGATGCTAATTTAGAATTTCTAATTCCATGGTTGATGGAGAAAGATTTTCTGCAAGATTTTAACATGACTTCTGAGCAAGATATTCTCTAAAGATTTCATCGAATTCAGAATTACCTGGGTTCTTTGAATATAGGGTTTGGTCCTTGTATTTTTCCTTGGTCTCCTTCGTGGTTAGCTCAATCCATTTTCCAGTTCCAACTTTTCTGAGCTTTTCCAACATACTATTCTTTATCATCAAACTTCCGATGATTAAGGTCGTTTACGGTTGTCTATGGTTTCTGTTGCTTCATTCAACTTTTTCAACATTCATAGTATTGATTTGTGACTGAGTACTTTTCAGAATTTTAGAATGAGAGACCATAATTCTAAGAGATAAATGTCATACATATAACTGTTGATGTAGATATGATATGAGTTTTCAAAGTACTGATTGCTGATTCTCGATAATTGGTATGGCCGTTCTCGTTACAAGATGCGGATGAGTATATGATAGGGTTTCAATGAATAAATATAATGATTTGTTAGAGAGATCTAAGCCAAGAAGCAACGAGGTTGCTGGTACGTCTACTGATAATATGGTGGAATATAAAAGAATTCTCCGGTATCAAAAGGGTAATTGCATATATATCAGGATTATAGTAAGACTACTTCGAATGAAAAGTCGAAGTTGACTTGCTAGAGCTGTGACAAAATGGGCTAATTTGGAGAGAGATTGTAAAGCTATTTTTGGTAATAATAATGCTAAAGGAAATCAGTACATCTACGTGTTAAACATTTACTCAGGTTCTGATTGTTTTCTGATGTATAACTATACGCATCAATCTTTTCTTCCGTAGATGAAGTGCGGTCTGTTCATCCTCTCGATTGAGGTGTTTTCAAGAATCATGAAAGGTTTGAACGCAGATTGTAATCGTCAAGATACAAATGAAGTTTAAGATGAAATCAAGTGGCAAACTTGAAGAAATGTTTAGTTTCATATGTTATAATCAATATTTTAATTCATTTTAATTTTTCAAATATTATTAGTCCACAGTCAATAGTTCACAGTTGACCGTCCAATAATTCATATATAGTTTAATATATAATATTCGAATTAATTAATACGTGTCGTGACCCGTATACGTCTCAGACTCGATCACAACTCAAACTATATATATTATTGTAGAATCAACCTCAACCCTGTATAGAGAACTCGATCATTACTGCATATAGAGTGTCTATGGTGATTCTAAATAATATGTATAGATGCGTCGATATGATAGGTCAAAACCTTGTATACGTGTCCCGATATTTATAGTGCGTAAAATAAATAACAGAATTTAAATAATGATAAATAAAGTGCTTAAAGTAAATAACAGAAATTAAATGACAATAAATACAATTGCGAGAATGTAAATTGCGATAAATAAAATGTAATCGGTTAGCTAGGAACAATTAGTTAGGAACAGTTAGCGTTGATTCTTAACAAAATTTCTCATAGTTAATTTGTGTGTTTCTAACAAATTTTATTTTGTCAAATGTTTTTCTTCATTATGCCACTTGTTGGATTCTGATAGGTCAAAATCCAAATATAAAATTGAATGAAAATGGTTGTTTTGTGGTGAACGGATTCGTATATCTGTGATTGTAAATAGGATAGTAAATGATTGTTGAATTAGATTCGAAGAATGTACAATGTAACTTATTAATGTGAAATTTAAATATTCCTCGGGTATTACCTACCCGTTAAAATATTTTCACCATTAACAGTTTGTACAAGAGAATATTTTTTTTAATTACAATCTTTATGAGAACATATATACATATTTATTTTCTTCAGATGTATTCATGGATTTAATGAGTTAATATGATATTAAACTCATTTGCTTTTCGGTTGGAACTAGAATAAATAATCTCTAAAACTTTAGAGATTACATATTCGCCATGTCGAACGAAGATAAATGAGGTAGAATGATACGTAGAACGAAGATCATACTCAAAGTACAAATGATGATATTGAACATGGATTATTGATGGTACTGGTGTTGTTATTGATGGTACTGTTGGTGTCGGTGATGTTGCTGAAGCTGGTACATTTTGAACCATATTCTCCGAATTGATTATTCGAGCGCGAAGTTCGTTGACTTATTACACCAGGATGATTGTCGGTCGGAATGAGTGGATGAATAAGGTTTAGAATTGTGGATAGAATATAATCTTGTCGAGTTACCCTGGAAATGAGACTGAAGATGGTGTCTCGAACAGGTTCGCCGGTAAACGCTTCAGGTTCATTGTCAAGAGGTGAATTCGGTTGGTGGAAGGGATTACCTTCTGCGCGTTTCCATTAATTAAGTCGACTACGAACCCATCAGATGAATTGAAAATGGCTGATTGGTTGATTCATGCCGATGACGCTGTTTTCGGAGCTTAGGTGAACATCTATGTCGGAATAGCTGTCGGAATCCGAGGGACTCGATCTAGTTGAGGGATTCATCTCGTGCGATCAGATGAAGGATTTTCGATAAGAAATAAATTATAGGATGTAGATTAGTATCCTGCAATACATAATTTATATATACATATATAATACTAAAATCCCATAAGTGACAGAGGAATCTACGGAAATTGTCAGGCAAAGTTACAGTAACAGATATGCTAAGATATGAAGTAGCAGATACGCTAAGATATGAATCTTGTCTATACACTTTTCATGCAGTCAATGCAATAAGATATATCTAGACTAAGAATAATGAGCAGGTAATTTACTAAGGATGATAAGCAAATGATTTCTGACTAGAAATGATAAGCAAAACTTATGACATGCAGACACGGTCGAAGTCCAGACTCACTAATGCATCCTAACAACTTATCAGTTAGACACACTAATGCAGACATGGTTCACTAAGACCACTGCTCTGATACCAACTGAAAGGACCCGTCCTAATCCATCCAGACGAAGTCCATATCGATTATAAATGATCCACAACAGTTGATTACATCGCGGGGTACTTGACCTCTATATGATACATTTTACAAACATTGCATTCATTTTGAAAAGTCAATCTTTCATTACATCTAAAGTTGACAGACATGCATACAATTTCATAATATATCCAACTATAATTGACTTAATAATGATCTTGATAAACTCAACGACTCGAATGCAACGTCTTTTGAAATATGTCATGAATGACTCCAAGTAATATATCTTTAAAATGGCCAAATGCACAGTAGAAGATTTCTTTCGTACTTGAGAATAAACATGCTTTCAAGTGTCAACCAAAAGGTTGGTGAGTTCATTAGCTTAGCATAAATAATCACTTCATAATTTTAATAGACCACAAGATTTCATATTTCCATTTCTCATAAACATACGTCCCATACATAGAGACAAAAATATCATTCATATGGATTGAACACCTGGTAACCGAAATTCACAATATGCATATAAGAATATCCCCATCATTCCGGGATCCTCCTTCGGACATGATATAAATTTCGAAGTACTAAAGCATCTGGTACTTTGGATGGGGCTTGTTGGGCCTGATAGATCTATCTTTAGGATTCGCGTCAATTAGGGCGTCTGTTCCCTAATTCTTAGATTACCAGACTAAAAAGGGGCATATTTGATTTCGATCATTCAACCATATAATGTAGTTTCGATCACTTGTGTCTATTTCATAAAACATTTATAAAAGCAGCGCATGTATTCTCAGTCCCAAAATATATATTGTGAAAGCATTTAAAAAGGGATTAATGAAACTCACCTAATGTATTTTGTAGTAAAAATACATATAACAACTTTTAACAATGCAGGGTTGGCCTTGGATTCACGAACCTATATCAATTGTATATTTATTAATACCTGTAATCGTAATCGAATAAATTTGTTTAGTATAACCTAAGTTATATATTATCTATATTATATGTAATTTATGTATATATTCAAAATGATTAATATTTATATAGTTATATTAATATATATATCTGATAAAAAAAATACTTAATTTTTTATTTATGAATATTTATATAAAAAGTGTTAATATGATTAATACATACTTATAATATCTTTAAAACTTTTATTTTCATGATAACATTAATGTTTAATAATATTGATAATACTAATAATAATAATAATACTAATAATAATCATAATATTAATAACATTAATAATGATCATATTAATTACTAATAATAATAATAATAGAATTAAGAGTATATACCCTTTTAAAAACCTTCCTAAAAAGCATTGCCCCAGACGAGACTCGAACCCGTGACCCCTCGTTCAACCCATAAGACCCTTAGCCATTCTTCCATTCATTCTTTTCTGTTTTATTTCGTACCCTATATTTATTTATCCATTCTTTTCGGTTATACTCTTTACATCATAAATTTAGTCGACCAAGGTGACATCGTTGTTTCAAGCCCAACAATCTGGAGCCCAATCAAGTAAACAGGCCGCATATATCAAACTAATTCCAGCTGGATTCAATAAACTATTGGGCTAGTCCATATGTCCAATGGACTCTTCTTACGATTGTCTAAAAACAGAAAATATAAAGGAGCGGTGCAGTAGTCCAAATTTATTCAACCCAATCTATTAACTTGTTCGACAGAAAGAATAAAAGATGGGGTTCGTCTGATAATTGAAAACAACTAACATGTCTTTACAGCTCATCATCATCTATAATCATCATATTGCTTAATAATTTAATTATTGTTACGGTTTCAGGAACAAAAGCACAGCATACGCCGCTGCAGAAGGTAATCAATGTAACATGTGGTGTTTAAGAGGTGATGGTGATTAATGGTGGTGAGGTCGATCTGATGGTGGTATTTGACTGAAACAGAAATAGTTAACCAGTCGTGTAGCAACAATTAATCGGGAAAAAAATAAGGTGGTGGTTGTAGGGTATTCATGTAGACAGGAAATAGAAACAGATAGTGGGGATGTTCATGGTGGTGCTTCAATGAAACAGAAACATAGTGACCCACGATGTAGCAGTAGAGATGGTTTTGTGGTGATGATGATGATGTTGTTGACGGTTAAATGGGTTTAGGGTGGTTAGGTTTTCAGGGTTCACGAAGAAAAATTTATAGAGAGAGAGAATAAGAGAGATAAAGTGATTTTAGGTGAAGAAGAAGGTGGTTCTCGATGAGGTTGATCTTTGATGGTAGTAGCAGTAAACGGAAAGGAGTTTTGGTTTGGGTTTGGTTAATAAATGGAAACGAACACACGATGACAAGTTTTTGAAGATCGTGAGGAGTGGTTTCGAATGGCAAGAGTAACGAAACAGTAACAAGTTATGATGATGAATATTTAATGATTATGATCGAAACACAGTTAGTGATAATGATGATCGTGTAATATTTGTTGATGATGGTGATTGACGGAAATGGTAAGTTCGTGATGGTGATGAAGGTGATTGTTTGAAGTAGCAGGTGATTGTTCATTTGGTTGGTAACTCCCGGCAATCGATGAGGTGGTAGAAGATGGATGAGATTTAAAAGTGAAAGTGAGATGGTGTTGTAGAAGATGGTGGTGAAAAGTTGATCGAGTGATATAGCAAGCAGAGGGTTTTTCGTTGATTGATTGTTGGTATAATATATATATGTTTATGATATATGTTTATGTATGCATTCATAATATAGATATGTAAGAGTAGGTAAAGATAGAAGTGATAGATGGTGATATGAAACAGAAAGTGAAAACAAGCACAGTGGTTCTATTACAATCCGTGAATCTTATTTGTTTGTGTTGTATGTGTGTGATTATCATTTGAATATATAGTATATATAAATAAGGTAATAGATTGATAGATAAATTTAACATAAAGCAAAAGTAAAGAAGTTAATATCCCCATGATTGAATCAGAAAAAAAAAACAAAGGAAAATAAGTGTGTGTGGTGGTCATCAAGGAGTATGTATGTATATAAATAAAATAGATTAGATATAGTAATAGATTTAATAAATATAATAATAATAACCTACATTAAGTGCAAATTGAAACGTGCAACAACAGTTAGCGAAATTTACTATTTCTCTCACGGAGTGGATTTTGTACTCCATTGTTAATCAGTGGTGGATAAAAAGTCCTCTGAAAAATCCCATATTTTTAAATTAAATGTCCTTATTTATTTTGATCATTATGGTATCAAATTCACTCATTAACTTAATATATAAATATTACATCAACTGTCCCTCTCATTTATGGGTGAAATATAAAAAGTGTTGAAATTTAATAACTAGGCCCTAAATATAATTTTAGTAAGCCTAAAATTTATAGGACTCATTTTCGTATCACCGTTTATTTTAAAATTACAATAGTTTGAATTTAACTTGCTTAACATTAATCGAAACATCAAATGAGTATTACAATTATTTAATATTTATTTTTAGTATATTTTATTTATATATAGAGATATATTTTAAATAATAATTATTATAATATCTTATTTTTATTTTATTATATTTTAATAACAACAACATATGATACTTTAATTTATATTTCGAATTATTATTTATATATCCATACATACATATCTATTTACAATTAATGGTTCGTGAATCGTCGAGAGCAGTCGAAGGTCAATCGAATATATGAATATAGTTCAAAATTTTGAGACTCAACCTAACAGACTTTGCTTATCGTGTTGTAAACATATAAAGATTTAAGTTTAAATTTGGTCGAAAATTTCTGGGTCACTACAGGTTTGACGTTATCACATATGGACGACGATTCACAGAGTTGTGCCTATTGTGTCCGGGAGCATTCGAAGATGAAGAAGAGAAGATCGACGCATTTGTAAAAGGGTTACCAGTAAGGATTCAAAAAGATGTGAGTTTACACGAGCCCGCTTCTATACAGAAGGCAAGTCGAATGGCTCATAAACTCATAAATCAAATTGAGAGAAGAATTAAAGAGCAGGAGGCCGAAGAAGCCAACACGAAACAACTCAAGAAGAAGTGGGAGGAAAACAGTGACAAGAGTCACCAGTACAACAACAACAATTACAACCACAATCGCAACAACTATCCCAACAACCGCAACAACAATCGCAACAATAACCGCTATCCTAACAATAACTACAACAAACATCCCAACAACAACAACAACTACAACAACCGTTTCAACAACAATAACAATCCCAACAACAACCTCAATAACAACAACGGCAACAAAAACCAAAAATAGCCATGTCATAGGTGTGAAGAAAATCATCAGGGGTTTTGCACGACATTTTGAAACAGGTGTAAAAGAAATGGTCATAGCACGACAAAGTGTGAGGTCTACGGACCAAAGTTTAACAGAACTAAAGGAACAAATAATGTCGGAACAAGTAATGCCGAAACGAATAGTATCAGAGCAAGTAATACCAACCCTGTTTGTTATAAATGTGGAAAACCAGGCCACATTATTAGAAATTGCCCGAATCAAGGGAATACTAATGGGCAGGGCCGTGGAAGAGTTTTCAATATTAATGCGGCAGAAGCACAGGAAGACCCGGAGCTTGTTACGGGTACATTTCTTATTGACGATAAATCTGCTTATGTTTTGCTTGATTCGGGTGCGGATAGAAGCTATATGAGTAGAGAATTTTGTGCTAAATTAAGTTGCCCATTGACGCCTTTGGATAATAAATTTTTACTCGAATTAGCAAATGGTAAATTAATTTCAGCAGATAATATATGTTGGGATAGAGAAATTAAACTGGGTGAAGAAACGTTTAAGATTGATTTAATACCAGTCGAGTTAGGGAGTTTTGATGTAATAATTGGCATAGACTGGTTGAAGAAGGTAAGAGCAGAGGTCGTTTGTTACAAAAATGCGATTCGCATTATGCGTGAAAAAGGAAAACCTTTAATGGTGTACGGAGAAAAGAACAACGTTAAGTTAAATCTTATTAGTAGTTTGAAGGCGAAAAAACTAATAAGAAAAGGTTGTTACGTCATTCTAGCACACATCGAGGAAGTGAAACCTGAAGAAAAGAACATCAGTGATGTTCCCGTCGCAAAAGAATTTTCCGATGTATTTCCGAAAGAATTACCGGGATTACCCCCACATCGATACGTTGAATTTCAAATAGACCTTGTACCAGGAGCTGCACCAATAGCTCGTGCTCCATACAGACTCTCACCCAGCGAAATGAAAGAATTACAAAGTCAGTTACAGGAACTTTTAGAGCGTGGTTTCATTCAACCAAGCACATCACCATGGGGAGCTCCTGTTTTGTTTGTCAAGAAGAAAGATGGTACATTCAGGTTGTGTATCGACTACCGAGAGTTGAACAAACTTACCATCAAGAACCGCTACCCACTACCGAGAATCAACGACTTATTTGATCAACTACAAGGCTCGTCTATTTATTCGAAGATCGATTTACATTCTGGATATCATCAAATGCGGGTGAAGGAGGATGATATTCCAAAGACTACTTTTAGGACGCGTTACGGTCATTACGAGTTTTATGGTTATGCCGTTTGGATTGACCAATGCACCAGCTGTGTTCATGGACCTCATGAACCGAGTGTGTGGGCCATATCTTGACAAGTTTGTCATTATTTTCATCGATGACATACTTATTTACTCGAAGAATGATCAAGAGCACGAAGAACATTTGAGAAAAGTGCTAGAGTTGCTGAGAAAAGAAAAACTGTACGCTAAGTTTTCAAAGTGTGCATTTTGGTTGGAAGAAGTTCAATTCCTCGATCATATAGTAAACAAAGAAGGTATTCAGGTGGATCCAGCAAAGATTGAAACCGTTGAAAAGTGGGAAACCCCGAAAACTCTAAAACACATACGCCAATTTTTAGGGCTAGCTGGTTATTACAGGAGATTCATCCAAGATTTTTCCAAAATAGCAAAACCCTTGACTGCATTCACGCATAAAGGGAGGAAATTTGAATAGAAGGATGAACAAGAAAAAGCGTTTCAATTGTTGAACAAAAAGTTAACTACGTCACCTATATTGTCATTACCTGAAAGGAATGATGATTTTGTGATATATTGTGACGCCTCAAAGTAAGGTCTCGGTTTTGTATTAATGCAACGAATGAAAGTAATTGCTTATGCGTCTAGACAATTGAAGATTCACGAGCAGAATTATACGACACATAATTTGGAATTAGGCGCGGTTGTTTTTGCATTAAAGACTTGGAGGCACTACTTATATGGGGTCAAAAGTATTATATATACCGACCACAAAAGTTTTCAACACATATTTAATCAGAACCAACTGAACATGAGGCAGCGCAGATGGATTGAATTGTTGAATGATTACGACTTTGAGATTCGTTATTACCCAGGAAAGGCAAATGTGGTAGCCGACGCCTTGAGCAGAAAGGACAGAGTACCCATTCGAGTAAAAGCTATGAATATAATGATTCACACTAACCTTACTACTCAAATAAAAGAGGCGCAACAAGGAGTTTTAAAAGAGGGAAATTTAAAAGATGAAATACCCAAAGGATCAGAGAAGCATCTTAATATTCGGGAAGACGGAACCCGGTATAGGGCTGAAAGAATTTGGGTATCAAAATTTGGAGATATGAGAGAAATGGTACTTAGAGAAGCTCATAACCAGATACTCAATACATCCTGGAATGGGGAAGATGTACAAGGATCTCAAGAAACATTTTTGGTGGCCAGGTATGAAAGTCGATGTTGCTAAATACGTAGGGGAATGTTTGACGTGTTCTAAGGTCAAAGCGGAGCATCAGAAACCATCAGGTCTACTTCAACAACCCAAAATCCCGAAATAGAAATAGAAAAACATTACCATGGATTTCATCACTAAATTTCCAAGACTGCAAGTGGTTTTGATACTATTTGGGTAATAGTTGATCGTCTCACCAAATCAGCACACTTCCTGCCAATAAGAGAAGATGACAAGATGGAGAAGTTAGCAAGACTGTATTTGAAGGAAGTCGTCTCCAGACATGAAATACCAATCTCTATTATCTCTGATAGGGATGGCAGATTTATTTCAAGATTGTGGCAGACATTACAGCAAGCATTAGGAACTCGTCTAGACATGAGTACTGCCTATCATCCACAAACTAATGGCCAAAGCAAAAGGATAATATAAACGCTTGAAGACATGCTACGAGTATGTGTTATTGATTTCGGAAACAGTTAGGATCGACATCTACCGTTAGCAGAATTTTCCTACAACAACAGCTACCATTCAAGCATTGAGATGGCGCAGTTTGAAGCACTTTATGGTAGAAAGTGCAGGTCTTCGATTTGTTGGAGTGAAGTGGGGGATAGACAGATTACGGGTCCAGAGATAGTATAAGAAACTACCGAGAAGATTATCCAAATTCAACAACGGTTGAAAACCTCCCAAAGTCGACAAAAGAGCTACGCCGACATTAAAAGAAAAGATATAGAATTTGAAATTGGAGAGATGGTCATGCTTAAGGTTGCACCTTGGAAATGCGTTGTTCAATTTGGTAAACAAGGGAAATTAAATCCAAGGTATATTGGACCATTCAAGATTATTGATCGTGTCGGACCAGTAGCTTACCGACTTGAATTACCTCAACAACTCGCGATTGTACATAACACTTTCCACGTCTCTAATTTGAAGAAATGTTTTGCTAAAGAAGATCTCACTCTTCCATTAGACGAAATCCAAATCAACGAAAAACTTCAATTCATCGAAGAACCCGTCGAAATAATGGATTGTGAGGTTAAAAGACTTAAACAAAACAAGATACCAATTGTTAAGGTTCAATGGAATGCTCGTAGAGGACCCGAGTTCACCTGGGAACGAGAAGATCAGATGAAGTAGAAATACCTGCACTTATTTCCAGAAGATACGTCAACACCTTCAACTGCTTAAAATTTCGGGACGAAATTTATTTAACGGGTAGGTACTGTAGTGACCCGAACTTTTTCATGTTTATATATATTAAATGAAATTGATATTTATACATGATTAAGTATTTCCAACATGTTAAGCAATCAAACCTGTTAAGACTTGATTAATTTAAATATGTTTCATATAGACAATTGACCACCCAAGTTGACTGGTGATTCACGAACGTTAAAACTTGTAAAAACTATATGATGACATATATATGATTATATATATAGTTAACATGATATTATGATAAGTAAGTATCTCATTAGGTATTTTAACAATGGGTTATGTACATGAAATTGAGTTTATTGAATTAAGAAACTTGAAACGATATATATAACGATTATTGTTAAAACAATGTCTTACTAAATACATATGAATCATATTAAGATATTGATACACTATGTTTAATCATGATAAATGATAAGTAAACATGTCATTAAGTGTATTAACAATGAACTACATATGTAAAAACAAGACTACTAACTTAATGATTTCGAAACGAGACATATACGTAACGATTATCGTTGTAACAACATTTAACTATATATATATATATCATACTAAGATATATTAATATATAATAATATCATGATAATGTAATAATTTAACATCTCTTTAGATATAATAAACAATGGGTTAACAACATTTAACAAGATCGTTAACCTAAAGGTTTCAAAACAACATTTACATGTAACCACTAACGATGACTTAACGACTCAGTTAAAATGTATATACATGTAGTGTTTTAATATGTATTCATACACTTTTTAAAGACTTTAATACACTTATCAAAATACTTCTACTTAATAAAAATGCTTACAATTATATCCTCGTTCAGTTTCATCAACAATTCTACACGTATGCACCCGTATTCGTACTCGTATAATACACAGCTTTTAGATGTATGTACTATTGGTATATACACTCCAATTATCAGCTCTTAGTAGCCCATGTGAGTCACCTAACTCATGTGGGAACCATCATTTGGCAACTAGCAAGAAATATCTCATAAAATTATAAAAATATTAGTAATCATTCATGACTTATTTACATGTAAACAAAATTACACATCCTTTATATCTAATCCATATACCAATGACCAAAAACACCTACAAATACTTTAATTCTTCAATTTTCTTAATCTAATTGATCTCTCTCAAGTTCTATCTTCAAGTTGTAAGTGTTCTTCATAAATTCTATAAGTTCTAGTTTCATAAAATCAAGAATACTTTCAAGTTTGCTAGCTTACTTTCAATCTTGTAAAGTGATCATCCAACCTCAAGAAATTTTTCTTATTTATAGTAAGATATCTTTCTAATACAAGGTAATACTCATATTCAAACTTTGATTCAATTTCTATAATTATAAGAATCTTATTTCGAGTGGAAATCTTACTTGAACTTATTTTCGTGTCATGATTCTGCTTCAAGTACTTTCAAGCCATTCAAGGATTCTTTGAAGCTAGATCTATTTTTCTCATTTCCAGTAGGTTTATCCACAAAACCTGAGGTAGTAATGATGTTCATAACATCATTCGATTCATATATATAAAACTACCTTATTCGAAGGTTTAAATTTGAAATCACTAGAACATAGTTTAGTTATTTCTAAACTTGTTCGCAAACAAAAGTTAATCCTTCTAACTTGACTTTTAAAATCAACTAAACACATGTTCTATATCTATATGATATGCTAACTTAATGATTTAAAACCAAAAAACACAAAAAACACCGTAAAACCGGATATATGCCGTCGTAGTAACACCGTGGGCTGTTTTGGGTTAGTTAATTAAAAACTATGATAAACTTTGATTTAGAAGTTGTTCTTCTGGGAAACTGATTTTTCTTATGAACATGAAACTATATCCAAAAATCATGGTTAAACTCAAAGTGAAAGTATGTTTTCCAAAATGGTCATCTAGACGTCGTTCTTTCAAATGAAATGACTACCTTTACAAAAATAACTTGTAACCTATATTTCCAACTATAAACTTATACTTTTTCTATTTAGATTCATAAACTTAAGTTCAATATGAAACCATAGCAAATTGAAACACTCAAAACGGATTTAAAACGAAGAAGTTATGGGTAAAACAAAATTGGATATTTTTTGCTTGTAGTAGCTACGTGAAAATTGGTAACAAATCTATATTAATCATATCCTAGCTAACTTATACTGTATTATACATGTATTCTAATATATTATGTAATCTTGGGATACCATATACACGTATACAAATGTTTTGACATATCATATCGACCCATCTATATATATTATTTGGAACAACCATAGACACTCTATATGCAGTAATGTTGGAGTTAGCTATACAGGATTGAGGTTGATTCTAAAAATATATATACTTTGAGATGTGATCTAGCCTGAGACGTGTATACACTGGGTCGTGGATTGATTCAAGATAATATATATCAATTTATTTATGTACATCTAACTATGGACAACTAGTTGTAGGTTACTAACGAGGACAGCTGACTTAATAAACTTAAAACATCAAAATGTATTAAAAGTGTTGTAAATATATTTTGAACATACTTTGATATATATGTACATATTTGTTATAGATTGTGAATTGACCAGTGGCCAAGTCTTACTTCCCGACGAAGTAAAAATCTGTGAAAGTGAGTTATAGTCCCACTTTTAAAATCTAATATTTTGGGATGAGAATACATGCAGTTTTATAAATGTTTTACGAAATAGACACAAGTAAATGAAACTACATTATATGGGTGAATGATCGAAGCCGAATATGCCCCTTTTGCTTGGTAACCTAAGAATTATTAATCCGATCTACTAATTGACGTGAATCCTAAAGATAGATCTATTGGGCCTAATGAACCCCATCCAAAGTACCGGATGCTTTAGTACTTCGATGTTGTTTTTATCATGTCCGAAGGATTTCTCGGAATGATAGGGGATATTCTTATATGCATCTTGTTAATGTCGATTACCAGGTGTTCACCATATGAATGATTTTTATCTCTATGTATGGGATGTATATTGAAATATGAAATCTTGTGGTCTATTATTATGATTTGATAATATATAGGTTAAACCTATAACTCACCAACATTTTTGTTGACATTTTAAGCATGTTTATTCTCAGGTGATTATTAAGAGCTTCCGCTGTTGCATACTAAAATAAGCACAAGATTTGGAGTCCATGCTTGTATGATATTATTTAAAAACTGCATTCAAGAAACTTATTTTTGATGTAATATATTCTTATTGTAAACCATTATGTAATGGTCGTGTGTAAATGGTATATTTTAGATTATCATTATTTGATAATCTACGTAATGCTTTTTAAACCTTTATAGATAAAATAAAGGTATGGTTGTTTTAAAAATGAATGCAGTCTTTGAAAAACGTCTCATATAGAGGTCAAAACCTCGCAACGAAATCAATTAATATGGAGCGTTTATAATCAATATGAATGGGACATTTCAGATAGCAACACTATTGCTAAAGATATATGGGATGAGATCAAAAAACAACAAGAAGGTTCTGACATGTCTGATGTAACTAAGCTGAATAAGGCTCTAGCACTTCATTAAGATACCTACAGACGTTTCAATGGTGTACTGAATGAGTTGAAAAGGCACAAGATTACTAAAGTGAATGCTGAGATCAACATGAAGTTTCTCAAAAAGCTCAATTCTGATTGGCTTCCATATGGAACCATCATTCGATCTACCAAAGAGATTGATAAGCTGAATATACATAAGCTAGTTAGAGTCCTTATGCATTATCAGCCAACCATGTCTAAACTTCAAGATGAAAGGAAAGAGTCTTCTCCGGGTGATCCACTTGCCCTCATTGCTAAGAAGAAGAGCAAATCTTACACTACTTCCAAAAGCTTATCAAAGAAAGTGCTTGTTGAAGAATCAATGATTCTGAAGGGCTCAACCTTTCGAATGTTGATGATTCTCACCTTGAACTAGTCAAGATGGCTGCTATGTTCACCAAAGCTTTAAACAAGTACAAGTTTAAAGGCAAATCAAGCAACCAATGCAAGAATTCATATTCTTCCTCCTACTAAAGGAAACTTGATTCCTCAAAACATCAACATGCTGAAGATTCCAAGCAGAAAGATTCAATCTGCTATAATTGTGGCAAAGCTAGCCATTTCTCCCGTGAATGCAAAATGCCTAAGAAGAAGGGTGCAGCTTACTACAAGAAGAAAAGGTTGATGGGAAAGGTTATGGAGACTTGGGAGAGCTAAATTCGGTTGATGATACTTGTTTCAATTGAACGGATGATTCAGAATCTGAGGTGGAACATGCCAATGTATGCAAGGTGACCAAGCTTATCAAAGCTAAGGAAGCAATGGAGAACTCTGACTCAACATCTAATGATGATGAGGTACAATTAATTTACTGAAATCCCAACTGATTTTGTGTACATGCTTGATGAAGAATTTAGTCTCAATCACTAAAGAAGTTAAAGGTTTGAAAATTGAAAATAAAGCTTTAAAAGATAAAATCAAACGAAATAAGACTAAATCTTATTAATCATCCAATTCACAATCAGAAGTGAATCATTTAAACTCAACTCAATGGCCACTGAGTTGGAAGAACTTAAGAAGTCAATTCTTCCAATTAAAATTGAAAGAACGGATTATTGTTTGAAATTCAAATGTCTCGCGGAGAAAGTTCAATTCTTAGAAAAAGATCTTTCTGACCTAAAAGAACAACATGAACCCACAATTTCCAAGTTAAACAAGAAGATTGTTCAATTGGAAGAAACCTTAATTAAAATAAAGCATAAATTTAACTATTCAATAAAGATACTCTTGAAATGAAAGCTCAACTTGTTCGATATGAGAAAAAACTCTATCGAATAGAGTAATCAAAAACTATAATTAACATGGAACTTTCCAAGCAAACAATCTTTATGAATACACTGAAAATAATGTGTGGTGATAAGTGGGGGGTTGGTTATGAAGATCCCAAGACGTTGGATGATATTTCCAAATAGATTCCAGGCTTATATTATTCTGATTATTTTCAAGTTGGTTTACCATATCATCTTTTTCATGCTTCTGATACTGATTTTGATTATATTATTGCTAATCGTTCATCTAAGAAATATGATCAAATTAGCTTGATGTATGAAAATATTAATGTTAAAATGGGAAAACCTAATCCTAGTTTCTTACAAAAGCTAGTTGAACATGAATAGAATATGCAAAATGTTGATTATGTGTCTATACGTAGATTAGTTTACATTCTAACACTCATGCTAGAAAAGTATATTTTAATGCATAAGAATGAAGTTTTTGGCAAACCTAGTTCTAGCATTACCATAGATGAGGTGTTTGATCAACCTGCTATTGAAGCAAAACTAGTTCTATCAGCTTTAACTGCATGTCCTATTTCAAAAGTTAAAATCAATGAAGGCCTAGCACATAAACTAAATGACTAAACCAACAAGTTTTCAACTAAACTAGACAATATGGAAATAAGTTGAAACTTGCTAAGTCAAAATCACTAGGTCACAAGAATTTAGATGAAAAGGTAGAACCTAAAAGTTGAACCTAAGGTAGAACCAATTGAAGAAAATCCTAAAAAGTTAGATTTGAATCATCTAGTTGACACACTTGAGAAAGAAAATGTTGAATTGCAACTCAGATGTCAATCTTTGAAACAAATGCTTAAAATGTGTGATAAATTTCCTCCACTTCCTAAGAAAGAATGTACTTATGCTTTTAGGGACGGTGAAGTCGTAGTTTCTGTTGAGGATTTATGTCTTGAGATTAAAAGCTTAAATCGTAATATAGTTCTACTAAGCAAGCTAACATACATACGCAGGATTCTCCAATAGCACACACAACACACATTGATTCTGTTTGTGTGAACAAAGTTTCTCAATGTTCTGGTGAGATTGATAAGAAGGTTATGGGGAAAACACAATCTAATGCTTCTAAACCCATTACTATTCTTAAAAATAATTTCCGTTCAAAATTGGGGAAAAACGTTTCGAATGATTCACCTTCGAAGCGATTTATTGTTAAGAAGGTTCATCATCCAGATGGTTCTTATTCTACTGAACAACTTCCTATGATGTTAATGTCAAATCATACAAAAGAAAGTCTTTTGAAGAAACCAGTTAAGTCTCCAAAACAACACACGCGTACAAACCCTGATTTGAGTGAGTATGATGCAAAAGAACGTAAAATCAAAATGGAAATTATGGAAAGTCAATCATCTCACATGTCAAATGAAAAGTTTGGACGTCTAACTAACAAAGGTGTTTTTTGTGCCACAGGTTATAATCGAAACTTGAATTACTAGTCCAAATGGGTACCTAAGTCATGCTCTAAGCAAGTAGCAAACAAAACCAAGAAATCTGCTAGACGACCTAGGAAACCAACATATTCTTGGAATAAGTTGTGTGTTAAGACTTCTGATAATCATGTAAACCTTGACATTGCTTATGATGCTACATGTAATGTGCTTTTGAAAGATGCTTTAAAGTCTAATTTGTATGATGCATTACGTGTTACTTATATTTATGATCCAAAGTTTGTTGCTGGTACTAACCATAGAGGACCCAAGCAACTTTGGGTACCTAAACTCTAGAAAACTTAACATTTATAGGGTTTCCACATTTGTGTGTGGTACATCAACTCCGGTTGTTCTCGACACATGGCGGGCGATAAATCCTTGCTTGTCAATTATGTTGACAAATTCCTAGGAACGATTACATTTGGCAATGATGAAATTACGGCTATAACGGGTTATGGATATTATGTGAAAAATGGCATAACTATCAAATGGAACTCATACGTTGAAGGCTTGGGTTTTAGTTTCTTTAGTATAAGCCAATTTTGTGATGGAGATCTTAAATTCCTATTCGAACATCTTAGGTGTTTGGTGCAATCCACCGACAAAAATGATCTCCTTGTTGGTAAATGTTGTGCTTCGCTATATACTATTGACCTTAATGATGCGGCAACACATGGTAATCTGTGTTTCGTTGCACGTTTGACAAAAGAAATTCGTGCTTATGGCATCACTGGATGTTACACCTGAATTACAAGGGAATTAATCGACTAGTCTCTAAAGACTTGGTTGATGATATTCCTAGCTTTTAATATGATAAGCATCATGTGTGTCCATCATGTGCAATGGATAAACTTATCCGGACTAATCATCCGCTTAAACAATTCCTTAGTACTTCAACTTCTTTGCAATTATTGGACATGGACTTATGTAGACCCATGAGGGTTTCTAGCCTTGGTGGCCGCAAACATGTGCTTGTCATTGTTGATTACTATACATAATTTACATGGATTTTTCTTTTGAGAACTAAATCTGAGACACCCGCCATTATCATTGAGTTCATCAAGAAAACTCAATGCTCTTTAATAAACATGTTAAGAGCATCCGAACTGATAATGGGACGGAATTTAAGTTTGACCTTCTTGATAGTTTCTTAAGAGACCAAGGAATTGAACATCACTTCTCTACTACAAGAACCCCCCAACAGAATGGAGTATTTGAACTATGTAACCACACATTGTGCGAGGCATCACGAACGATGCTTGCCTACTCCAAACTACCTCTAAAAATGTGGGGTGAGGCCAATTCAACTGCATGTTATACCCAAAAGCGCTATATCATAAACTAACGATTTGAAAAAACTCCTTATGAGTTGTTATATGGTAGACGCCCGAACGTTAAATTTTTTGTGTATTTGGTTGTATAGCTATGTTCTTAATGACTTTGACAGCCTCGGAAAGTTTGATGCTCATGGCGATCAGGCCATATTTCTCGGATACTCGTTAAACAAAGTTGCTTATCGTATCTATCACAAATGAACAAGGACGATAAAGAAAAGTATCAATTTTTTGTTTTGATGAGTTATCGGGATGGCTTTTGAACAACTCAGTTCAAAACCTGATCCGAACCTGGCTACTACTTCTTCTGCACGTAACTCAATTTTCCTTGAAGAATGGTGTTCCTAAGGTAATTACAGAGGAATGAGATATCTTGTTTGATACTCTTTAGTCTCCTCAATGGAACTTGGATGTTCATGCCGTACCAGTTACACCAACTCAATCAATAACCATGGAGACACAACGTAGTCTCTATGATGATGATATAACGCCAACTAATTCACCTGTTGTTTCTTCATCCTCCCTCCCACCTCCTGATGTTACTCTTGATCCGGTTCGAGATACGTCACTTGATTCTATTCCAGTTGTTTCTCCTGAAACTCAAACAAACCTATTAGACTATGTTACATCATAACAAGAGGATCCTAGCTCAACTTCAACAGCGGTTAATGTTTCACTTGATACTACCGATCCTAAACCTCTTCCACATACCAACCGATGGACTAAAAGTCATCCGATTGATCTTATCATTGGTGATGCTACTGCTTCAGTTTCAACTAGAAGGGCTACTCGAAACATGTGTTTGTATACTGCCTTTCTTAGTAAGATTGAACCAACTTCCGTTGCTTAAGCCTTACTTGATCCAAACTAGTTGATAGCTATGCAAGAAGAGATAGGTCAATTTGAACATTTGAAAGTATAGCAGCTAGTTCAATACCAACAGGTCAACGACCAATCTGGGTGGGTTATGATGTTGTTGTAATCTCCGATTCTGAAAGCGATGAAATTGAGGAGATTAAATGAGATAATATTGATAATGATCTGAATGAATCAGTTACAAAGAGAGAAGGTGACTCAGAAATGCAAAATATTTTGTATACAGAAGATCATTAACAAACAGAAGATACATCAGTTCTGAAGGATGATCGTAATTTTGATGATATATAGGACATTCTAAAGGGGAAGAGTAGTGAATGAATTCAATTAACATCAGTTTATCAACATTACAACTCCAACCATGGAATTGTATGCATTTTGAGAAGGAGTTATTTTCGAATGGTGAAGAAGATACGAAAACACCTCCTGATCATGATGTTCCATTCCAAGTTTCAGAAATTGTTCTTGATCGTGGAGCTGATTATCAATTGAATGATGATGAAGAGTTATCTATTCTGCATTCACCGTTTGTTGAACAACAAGCTTACTAGATCTTCAGAGAAACAGATATCATCCTTGCACCTTCAATGTGTTTTCTTGGTGCTTGGAAATATCATAACCAGAATATCTCAAAGCTTATCTGAAAGTTCGAGAAAAGTATAAGTTGAAAAATGAGGAAAAACTCCAAGATCAACAAAGCTCAGAGATCAAAAGCATTAACAAAATCTTGATGATCAATAAGGATGGAGTAAAGATGCCTCTATTCTATGTCACGAGAATGGATGATCAGGACTATCAGTTTTCAGAGGCAGATTTCAATGTGTTAAAGATGAAAGACATTATCTTTGTTTACAACTACTTGATTTACTTGAATGAATCGGCGACAACTTTTCATGCAATCGCATTAAAGGTGCTCTACAAGTTTATTCTTGTCTCTATGATATGGATGTCTGTTCATGACTTTCAGATGGGGTTAGAATCAGGACATAAGAAGATTGGAATCAAACATCTGAATCAAGTGATTGAAGGATTACAATACATGTCCTTACTCGAAGTAAGTGACGGTCTATATGGATTCGTGTTTCTCAATTCACATTATATGAAGATCTTCATCAGACTATCAGAATTCAGGAGATATTTTGATGGAACGTTAGTATATGCTCTCAAATACTTAAGATGGAGATTGGATAATAATTGTTACTCAACTGAGGATGTTGAAATCGTCAGAGTACTTCTTAAAAGATTGCAGAGTCGACTCAATACAACAAGAAATGTAAGGAGATATGAGAGGCTCAGAGGATTCAAAACAAAGATTCATTTTAGAGGAACAAAGTTCATTTAGATGTTTAAAATAGGATTACATTGTAATTTTCACAATTAACACTAAGGGGGAGATTGTTAGGACCCTAAAGTTGTATAGTGTTATTATGAAACAAGCTTATTAGATGGTTCCTTAGAAGAGGGCTATAAAAGGAACCTTAGTAGGCCTAATTAGAAAGCCATTGCATTACACCGAGTTTAAGAAGCTGTGGAATATTGTAATACTGAATTACTCTCTAATACCGGATCTGTTAACTGCTCACCCAAATCTCATTCTATTTTTGATTTCTTCATTTCTCATCATGATCTGACCTATCATAAAGCTTGATTTTCGGTAAAGAAGAACAAGCTGGTGAACCCAAATTGAAGCCCTAACTTAGTGTAGCGGCTCAATAGCTTTGTTCTACACTTGTAGTAAGCCCTAAATCCGAATTTATGTTGTTTAATTTCGAGTTAGGGTTTGGGTTAGTGTTGAAATAAAACCCAATTTCTTGTGAAATTAGGGTTCTTGGTGTATAAATTGGGTGTGTAAACCCTATAATATAATCTAGAGTTTTGGATGACGAATTTGTAAGATTAAAACTTGTAAGTGCTAGTGTAATCACTAGAACTTAAAAAACTAATGTTTATAGCATTGAATCAAGTACTTGTAAAATTGATTTTGAGTCTTGACTTTGAAAGTCGGTATTGTGTAAATTGGTACTTTAAGTAATTGATTTTATGTTTAAGTGGTGTAGTTGAAGCTTAATCCCTAACTATTAGTGATTAAGTTTGATTGGGACATGGTCTTGACCTAGTCTTGGTGTTCAAGTGCAATTTGGGTTGAAATTACAGTTGTGTGTTTTGGGTCACAAGCTAGAATTGATTATAGCTTCTTATATGTATTATTTGCATATTGGTTGATTCAGAGCTTGTAACAACCCAGATTTTCTACAGAGAAGGAATGACGTTCTAAAAGCTGAAATGACATTCCAGAATCAAAGGACGTCGTTGTATATCAAAGAAAATGTAAAAAGTTGAACAGAACATTTTGGAGCAGTTTGGGGAACAACGTCCCATTATGGGGAACGATGTTCCTGAATGACGTTCAGAGGAATGATGTTCCTAATCCTGGAACGAAGTTCCTATTACCAGATCAGTTTTTGAACACATTTTGGGGTTTAAAGGGTTAAGGCTACTCAAGAGTTATATACTTTTTTTTTGTCCCGATGTAGGCCATGTACCTAAAAAAATACTAATGTAGGTCACATACTTTTAAAAAGTGTATCGATGTAAACAAAAGGTCACCTGTTACTGACTAAACAGGTCACCTTTTGTTTACATCGATAAACTTTTTGGAAGTATGTAACCTACATTAGTATTTTTTTAGTATATAGCTTACATTAGAACAAAAAAAAAGTATACTTTTTTTGAAGCTCAATCTACAAAATCGATCAAGGATGATTCTCTTAATGAATTGGCTTTAGATTAGTGAATCATAACATCAAATGAAGTTTCTCACATCATCAGAATTGATAATCAACAAAAAATTCATAGAGTTTGATCTTGAGTTCATTCTTCACCGAAAACCTTACTCGATTTAAGCATTGAATCAATCTGAGAGGTTATAGTGAAATGTAAAAATACAAATGTGATCAAAATCTCTTCGTGAAACTATCTATAAAATTTACATGCTATGATGTGAACCAAAGAGCCGGTAGCATCATGGCAGTTGCGTAATGGCGTGAACCAAAGAGCCGGTAGTGCCATAACATGTGACGTGTGGTGTGAACCAAAGAGCCAGTAGCACCGTAGCATGGGTATGGAGACCATATTGTGTGTGTGATAGGTAGGTGTGATCGATTTATCAGTTGCAATATGGAAAGTGCTGACAGCCACTTTGGGGGTTAGTGTTACAAGGCATATGTACACTTTCGGTCATTGTGCGAGTACCGAAGGTCATTGTGCGAGTACCGTTCCCTTGTTTGCGTGTGTTATGGAGTTAGTGTGTATCGGGTATTATATCACCATGAGAGAGTACATGACGTGTGTTCGTCTTAATTAGAGTGTTGTGTTTTTGTTGCTCGTTATGAGTGAGGTAGCGAGTGACATCCTGGCTTAAGGATTCGTTCTTCATTGGCCACTTAATGCAATGTGTTGAATGATTCCGTAAGATCTCACTCTTCATTGACCATGATGATGGTTTGATGTGCGTGGCGAGTTTTGTTCACTCTTCGTCGGCCACTTTTGCGTGTGAGATGTGTGGCGAGTGTTGTTCACTCTTTGTCGGCCACTTTTGCATGTGAGATGTGTGGCAAGTGTTGTTCACTCTTTGTTTGCCACTTTTTCGTGTGTTTGTGCGTGGTAGTGCCATTTGGGAGACACTTTCGTCGGCCGCGTACATGTGCGAGTAGTGTCATGGTTGTTGACTAGCATTGATGTATAAGGGCAACCATGTGAATGGTTGTGAAGGTGTGCAGAAGGGTGTAAGCCTTGGTGTTCCCAAGTATCTCTTTAGTGTTAGTGGACAGGTCGATTGGGCTAGCGGTGAGGCCTAGGTGATTGCGACTAACGGGTGACGCTAGAAAGTTGTGGGCGTTGAGCCCTGAGGTTCGTTAGGTATGCGTGACTTCGAGTCTTCAGGTGACGTGTGACCCCAAGTGTAGACCCCGAAAGGGTCGAGTATATGAATCTCGGTGGTAGTGGTAGGAGTTACATAACACTGCGTCAGGTGCCTCCTTATACCTGATAGTGTAATGTTTGACTTCGATAGTGTGATCACTTTGTACTTGGGTACCGGTGAGAAACCCGAAGATACAACTGTGTTTGGTTATGGTGATTTGCTGGCGCTAATGATCTGGCTGATTTGAAAGGTCGAGGTTCGAGTACCTCGTAATAAGTCCGTAGAGGATTGGTGTTTATGACCACCGTTGACACCGATCGTGTGTATTGAGGAATGTTGAAATTCCGCAGGATGTTATCATCTTGCCAGTGGAGTGTGGGGTTAAAATCCTAAGTGGGGGAGTTATGTACCAAGAGGTTATGGTATTTTCCCTGTCGAGTAGGCGTGATCGAGCGAGTTGTCGAAAGTCATCCCGTTTGGTAAGCGATCGCAGGGCGTAAAGTGTTGATTTGGACTGTCTCATGTAGGGACACGTGGATGTGGTTAGTTCGTGAGAGTGAGTTCTCTAGTGTATTGAGAACTTGTACGTGCGAAATTTTATCAAGACCATCCTTGATGGACGACCAAAGCAAGGGTTCACATGGTAGTGGTGGACGAGTTGTGAGTTGAGTAAGATTCCGTATTGGTTGGAGTTACCGAAGGGCTTGCAGGAAATTCTGAAATGTCCCGTTCATATTGATTATAAACGTTCCATATTAATTGATTTCATTGTGAGGTTTTGACCTCTATATGAGACGTTTTTCAAAGACTGAATTCGATTTTTAAAACAAACCATAACCTTTATTTTATCGATAAAGGTTTAAAAATATTATGAAGATTATCAAATAATGATAATCTAAAATATAGCATTTTCACACGAGTATTACATAATGGTTTACAATAATATTACACATCAACTTAAGTCTTCGAGTGCAGTTTTTAAACAATATTATACATGCATGCTGACTCCAACTCTTATCCATACATTAGCATGCAATAGCGGAAGCTCCTAATAATCACCTGAGAATAAACATACTTAAAACGTCAACAAAAATGTTGGTGAGTTATAGGTTTAACCTATATATTTATCAAATTGTAACAATAGACCATAAGATTTCATTTTTTTCCATAAATATACATCTCATATCAGGAATTTCGCAAACTGCATAGAGATAAAAGTCATTCGTATGTTGAACACCTGGTAACCGACCTTAACAAGATGCATAAAGAATATCCCCATCATTCCGGGACTCTCATCGGATATGATAAATCGAAGTACTTAAGCATCCGTAACTCGAATGAGGCTTGTTGGGCCAAATAGATCTATCTTTAGGATTCGCGTCAATTAGGGGCCATTTCCCTAATTCTTAGGCTACCAAGTAAAAAGGGGCATATTCGGTTCGATAATCCAACATAGAAAGTATTTTCGATTACTTGTGTCTATTTTGTAAAACATTTATAAAACTGCATGTATTCTCATCCCAAAAATAATAGATTTTTAAAAGTGGGACTATAACTCACTTTCACAGATTTTTACTTTGCCGAAAATAAGACTTGGCCACTGGTCGATTCACGAACCTATAACAAATATATACATATATATCAAAGTATGATCGAAATATATTCACAACATTTTTATTACGTTTTAATGATTTAAGTTTGTTAAGTTAGCAGTCCATCGTTAGTAATCTAAAACTAATTGTCCATAGCTAATAGTACCGAAATAAATCAATATATATTATCTCGAATCAATCCACGACCCAGTGTATACAAGTCTCAGGCTAGATCACAACTCAAAGTATATATATTTTAGAATCAACCTCAACCCTGTATAGCGAACTCTAGCATTATAGCATATAGAGTGTCTATGGTTGTTCCAAATAATATATATATATATGACGTCGATATGATATGTCAAAACATTGTATACGTGTCTATGGTCTATTCAGATTACATAATATGTTAGAGTCCATATATAATACAATATAAGTTAGTTAAGTTATGGTTAGAATAGATTTGTTACAAATTTCACGTAGCTACAACAAGCAAAAATATCCGATTTTGTTTTACCCATAACTTCTTCGTTTTAAATCCGTTTTGAGTGATTCAAGTTGCTATGATTTCATAATGAACTGAAATTTCTGAAACTAAACAGAAAAAGTATAAGTTCATAGTCGGAAATACAGGTTACAAGTCATTTTTGTAAGAGGTAGTCATTTCAGTCGAAAGAACGACGTCTTGATGGCCATTTTGAAAAACATACTTCCACTTTGAGTTTAACCATGAATTTTGCATATAGTTTCATGTTCATAAGAAAAATCATTTTCCCAGAAGGAAAACTTTTAAATCAAAGTTTATCATACTTTTTAATTAACTAACACAAAATAGCCCCCGGTTTCACTACGACGGCGTATGTCCGGTTTTACGGTGTTCTTCGTGTTTCCGAGTTTTAAATCATTAAGTTAGCATATCATATAGATATAGAACATGTGTTTAGTTGATTTTAAAAGTCAAGTTAGAAGGATTAACTTTGTTTGCGAACAAGTTTAGAATTAACTAAACTATGTTCTAGTTATTACAAGTTTAAATCTTCGAATAAAATAGTTATATATATATGAATCGAATGATGTTATGAATATCATTACTACCTAAAGTTTAGTAGGTAAACCTACTAGAAGTGACAAGAAATGATTTAGCTTTAAAGGATCTTGGATGGCTTGAAAGTTCTTAAAGTAGAATCATGACACGAAAACAAATTCAAGTAAGATTCCTACTCGAATTAAGATTGTTATAGTTGTAGAAATTGAATCAAAGTTTGAATATGAGTATTACATTGAATTAGAATGATAACATACTATAAATAACAGAGGTTTCTTGATCTTAGATGATTACTTGGAATGGATTAGAAAGCTTGGAAGTAGACTTACAAACTTGAAAGTGTTCTTGAAGTTTACTTGAGTAGTTGTTTTGAAAGTTGATCTAGGTTAGGATTTATGAACTAGATTGAGCTAGATTTTGTTGAAGATGATGAAGAACACTTAGAACACCAAGAGAGAACTTGAGAGAGATAAGTTTGATGCATGAAAGTTAAAAAATGAAAGTGTTATGGTTGGTGAAGAAAAACGTGAATATAAGGTTCCATTAGTTTGTATTTTTGTTAGATATTTCATGCTAGTTGCCAAATGATGGTTCCCACATATTTAGGTGACTTATTAAGGTTGCTAAGAGCTGATCATTGAAGTGTATATACCACTAGTATATACATTTAGAAGTTGTGTATTGTACGAGTAAGAATACGGATTGAATACGAGTAAATAGTGTACTGTAGCAAATAGCTTCACTGTAGCAAATAGTTTTTACTGCAGCAAATAGTTTTACTGTAGCAAATAGTATTTTACTGTAGCAAATAGTATTTTGCTGTAGTAAAGCGAAAATTTACTGTAGCAAATAGTGTTTTACTGTAGCAAATAGTGTTTTACAGTAGGAAATAGTGTTTTAGTTGTACATCTTTGATAGGTCAGATCATGTTGAGATTGAGAGAAACGATAAGATATAATGAGATTCGGTAGGTGAGAAGGAGATTCGGTAAGAGAGAGAATCAGTACAAATTACATTTCACAGCTTCTAGAACTCAGTTACAATGCAATGGCTATCTAATTAGGACTACTTAGGTTCCTTATATAGCCCTCTTCTAAGGAACCTTTATTTAAGCTTATTTCACATTAACACTATACAACTTCGGGGTCCTAACAATCACCCCCTTAGTGTTAAATGTGAACTTTACAATATAATCCTATTAAAAACATCTAAAGGAACTTTGTTCCTCTGAAGTGAACTTTAGATTTGAATCCATTGAGATTCTCATATCTTCGTATGTTCACTCTTGTCTTTAGACAACTTTTCAATCTTGTGAGAATGTATTTGACAATCTCATTATCTTCAGTTGAATAGCAGTAATTGATCAGTCTCCATCTCAAATATTTTAAAGCATACATCAACGTTCCGTCTGAGTATCTTCTGAAGTCTGAGACTTTGATTTGGCAATTTGATTCCGAGCTTTTTGTGTCCAGATTCTAACCCCATTTGAAAATCGTGAACGGAAATCCATCTCATCGAATCAAGAATAAATCTATAAAATGCCTTCATCACGGTAGCATGATAAATTGTTGCAGATTCATTCAAGTTAATCAATTGGTTGTAAATGAAAATAATGTCGTCCATCTTCAATCTATCAAAATCTGCCTCAGAGAATTGATAATTTTCATCATCCATTCTTGTTACCTAAAACAATGGCATCTTCACTCCATCCTTTTTAATCATCAAAATCTTATTTATGCTTTTGATCTCTGAATTTCGCGAACTTGAAGTTTCTCTTCATTCTTCAATTTATATTTGTCATGAACACTCAGATAAGCTTTGAGATATTCTGGTTTCTTATGATATTTCCATGCACCCAGAATACTCATTGATACAGAAAGGACGAGATCAGAATTACCATAGATTCTATATGCTTTTTGTTCAATGAATGGTGAACGAAGAATCATCTTCTCTTCTTTCTCACTTAATTGGAAATCAGCATCACGCTCAAGAACAATCTCTGCAATTTGAAATGAAACATTCAGATCAGGAGGAGTCGTAGTATCTTCCTTGCCATTAGAGAAATTCTCCTTCTCAAAGTGTATCCCAAATTCATCAGTTGGAGATGACAAGTTAACAAATTGATGATCGTTGAATTCATTGGCGACACTCGACGACCCCTTCAAAATATCTTCAATATTATCGAAGTTTTGATTGTCCTCTTGAGCTGACTTATTCTCTACTTGATCAGCTGAATCCATAATCATAAGCATCCCTGAGTCACCCTCTCTCTGACCTTCCAATTCATCTAGAAAACTTTCACACTAAATTTCCTCAATTTCATCGCTTTCAGAATCAGATATATCAACAACATATTGATCCTTATGTTGACTAGATGTACCAGCTTCATACGTTGACCTTTGAAAACTACTGGACCAATAACCACCTTGTCTATTCTCCCCCTCAAGAAGATTGTCGAGATCGAAATCATAATGATCAGGCATGTGAATTGGTCCAGGTGACTTGCATGGAGATAAAGGATATCCTACTCTTGCTTGCTCAAGATAAATCATCATAGTCTCGCAAACTTCATCAAGATCAGGTCGTTTAGCAAACATAGCAAGATATAGTTCCTCCACCTCATTGTCAGAGAGATATTGTAATCCATATCTATTCGAACTCTGAGAAGGTGACCCAGTTATTGAAACAACAGTGTAACCACGAACAACATAAGCATCAGCAGCAACTGTTGGAGACAATGTCGGTGGAAGTGTTTGAGTTGTCGTGAGGGCATGTAAGGATGTTTGTGAGGTATTATTCTAATATGTAGGGTCGTACATACTACTTGTCAGATTCGTGATATCCCCTTCTGATGGAGGTTGGGCAACAACCGGAGTTGTCGCTGGCGAAGTTTCTTTCGAAGCATCTGCCTCCATGACTTTAGTCTCATGAGACTCTAAAAAAGTAGTAGAACTACCCGTCGGTTTTGATCTCGTAGAGATATTTCTATCTCCGACTCCTGAAATCATTGATATACCATGAGGTGGTACATCTCTTTCAGTTAACGACTCATCCTCCAGACCCTGAGTTTCAGAATCTGAAAGAAAAGTGGTTTGAACCAATGGATCACTTTCATGAACCAAAGGATCAGTCTGCTGGAAGTCTGATAAATATCCCGAAGGATTATCATGTTGACTCGTTTCCATGGGACGCGACAGATCTCCATCATCAAGATAAGCCGGACCTCGAGACCCTGTTGTACGTTGAGGCACAGGAGGATTTCCAGTCGATACGCAGGGTGCCTTTTCAAGAATTTTCGGTTCCCCTTCGGCGGTTCTGGACTTCAATGATTGAGTTTCCTCAATCGATTGATTCAACACAGACTTTACTGCAGAGGAAGACTTTACTTCCTTAGATGCAGAAGCATCTTATTGTATAGGATTTATTATTAAGTCCTGTTTAGATTGAATGGGCTTAGTGGTCTTTTTACCATCCTTGCGTTTATATCTCTTGCCTACCGAAGCTTGCACTTCATTTAGCATAGGGCTTACTGTTATTATTGGATGTGATACGGAGATGGGTGAGGGTGACCTAATTGGTTCTAGGTCTTGGTCCGTATCACCAACGGTTGGAGTAACTGTTTGGCAGACGATGGGTGTCGAAGCCCTGGATCTAGTTACTCGTTGGGTTGGCGGAGTCTGAATTAACTCATTAGGTATAAATCGAGTTCTCTTATGAGAAGGTTCAGGAGATGACTCAGTTGCTGAAGAATCAGTGTCACTGCTCACTTCGGGTGTTGTTAAAAGGGTTGGTTCAATCCTAGGTGAACTAGGCTCCCTGATCCTCACCGGTTGAGCTTGGTGTGCTACCCTAGAACGTTTGAGGTTCAACCTAAGTGGAGGATTAGCTGGTCCGGGTGGTTGTACTACAGGTTCCTCTACAACCTCTGGGGCTGGAACCACGGCGGGTTCAATTTGTTCTTGTTGTGCTGGGTTCGGAGAGGTATTCCTACAACCTCAAAATAAGAGCGCATTCAAGCGTCTTGGGGTATAGCTAGCCCCACAAGCCAATTTGGAATCGGCGCAGTGAATTGATTGTCAGAAATCACCGGGGTATTCATCTTCACCTCTCCAAATCTTTTCATCTGTAATCCATGAGTACCTGGTACAAAAATATTTGCATTTCTGTAAGCAGTGATAGCATCATGGATAAAGATACAGAAAAACCTTTCACAAGGGATGTATGAACCCCTTGGCTTATTAACTTGTGCCTGAACCAATTCCCATAGAAGCTCAGCATAGTCAGGAGCCTCTACTCTTATGAAAGAGTAGAACAACTTCAGCATTGGCACGGTAAGGCTGTCGGATCCACTCCTTGTCATCAGCAAGCATCTGTTGATGATTGAGAAGATCACATACCACCTTGAGTGCAGATATTTCTTCTGAAACTTAGCTGGTGGAATATTGGTAGCTCCAACATAACCAAGATCGAAGACTGCATTCATCATTTGCTGAGTAGCATGGAAAGCAGGAGCATTTTGTACAAGAGAAAGTCTGAAGATCCTCCTGAAATCAGCCTTAGTGATACTCCTCATCCCTTGAACTCCCCTTAGTTGAAATTCGAAGCGAGCTTGTGTTCCCTCTGGATTTTCAGCAGTAGGTTGTGTAGCTTCCACAAACCTAATAGTTCTATTAAGTAGCTCCAAATCTGTCAATGCCACACTGGCAGTAGTACTGAGAGTATGCCATAATGTGTGCCTCTCTAGTATTGTAGTCCAGTAGTTGCAGGGAATGTTGGTTTCAGAGTTGATGAAGTGATTGTTCGCCATTTAGCTGTATGAATAAGAAATAGAAGACCACAAGATATTTAACATAAATCACATATCTCTATTCTTATTTGCCTTTGAAATCCTTCGTATTTTTCTAGTTTTATAATTTTTATGATTTTCTAATTTATAAAAATCATTTATTCAAAATATGAACAAAGATTTGACACACATGATATTCATATGATATTTATCACATTACACCCTATCATGTAATCAAGTATATACCATAATGAATCAGAACAACACTTAGTCAATTTTGAACACAATTAAGCAGATTCGGTATACCAAAAATTTTAAGATTTGGAAACCAAATGAGTTAATTGTTTGAACAGACTCGGTACTGTAGATAGAACACATTCGGTATATACAGAATCCATCAAATAAGCAATTAACCATGTAATCAGAATCGGTCAAATGATAAATCAATCAAATTTAACTCAGATTAGACAAGATTTCATGTTAATTATCCAAATCAATTGACTTTAATCAAAGATTAAAAGAGTACGACTCAGATTCGGTATAATCAACAATATTTCAAAATTAAAAGTCATAATCTAGTTATTTTGATCTTTTCTGGTTGATAAACAATTAATTATCTCTGATCTACAATTACGTATCTTAAACATTGATTAAAATGAAAATATACCAAAGATTTGAAGAAAGAGAAGGACGGACTCGATAGATTAGGCAGATTCGGTATGTTCAGTCAGAATCGGTAGGTAATTAAGAACAGTAAGAGAGTTAGTTTGACTTTGACCCTCCTTTTATAGATACCGATGATAAAATACAAAATGGGCTTTACCGAATGGGCCAATTATACCGAATACAGTCTACTTTTCAAAACTTTATCAATTTAACTTCAAATCTTGACAAATTGACTTTTACTCTCAATATTCATTTCAATCTTTTCATGAAAAATATTTCTGAGACAATTATTGAAAATTTTGAACTTACCGAATCTGCACTGTTGGTTGTCAGATTCGGTATAATGCTAAAATTAGCATTTATTAAGTAAAATTCAAATATTTTTGGATTTTATCTTTTCCAATTTTTATGAATTTTATCAAAACAAGATTTGTACTTAGAAAATATTGAATTATGTACAAAGTACAAATCTTCAGTGATATCAATTGTTAAAACGGGTTGCATATTGAGATGTATACAAGCCTTAGTGAATTATGTCAGATAAAAACAAAGAATTTATGAAATTCTCTATTGAAAAATAGTTTTCTTTTCATTTTCTCTCTTTTTCTCCCCCTCAAAATGTGATATACAAGAAAGTAAATCGCCATTTTTATATATTCCCAAGAAAATGAGTTAACTCTCCCTGAAATATAATATCAATGAGTTACCTCCCCCTTTCGTAACCATTGAAATTTAATCCCAGAAAGTTGACAGAATTCTAAAAGTAAGGCTCCCCCTTGAAAGATGTTATCTAAAGCAAAAGAAGTAGTTGCTCCCCCTAGAATGTATCTACTCCCCCTAAACACAAGATCCTAAGTATAAGTCCCAACAGATCTAAGGAATGTCAAGCACTATACTCTACCATGCCAATTTCTTTGATCAAGAACTTTAGCCTAAGTTCATCTAAGGGCTTAGTGAACATGTCAGCTTTCATGACCCGTCCTAATCCACCTAGACGAATACATTACATTTGGTTACATCGCGAGGTACTTGACCTCTATATGATACATTTTACAAACATTGCATTCATTTTTAAAAGACAAACTTTCATTACATCGAAAGTTGACGACATGCATACAATTTCATAATATATCCAAATATAATTGACTTAATAATAATCTTGATGAACTCAACAACTCGAATGCAACGTCTTTTGAAATATTTCATGAATGACTCCAAGTAATATCTCTAAAATGAGCAAATGCACAGCGAAAGATTTCTTTCATACCTGAGAATAAACATGCTTTAAAGTGTCAACCAAAAGGTTGGTGAGTTCATTAGTTTATCATAAATAATCATTTCCATCATTTTAATAGACCACAAGATTTCATTTTCATAAACATCATTCTCATATCAGGCATTTCGCAAACTGCATAGAGATAAAAATCATTCATATGGTGAACACCTGGTAACCGACCTTAATAAGATGCATATAGAATATCCCCTATCATTCTGGGACTCCCTTCGGACATGATAAATTCGAAGTACTAAAGTATCCGGTACTTTGGATGGGGGTTGTTGGGCCCAATAGATCTATCTTTAGGATTCGCATCAATTAGGGTGTCTGTTCCCTAATTCTTAGATTACCAGACTAAAAAGGGGCATATTCGGTTTAATAATCCAGCCATAGAATGTAGTTTTAAGTACTTGTGTCTATTTCGTCAAACGTTTATAAAAGCAGCGCATGTATTCTCAGTCCCAAATATATATATATATATTGCAAAAGCATTTAAAAAGGGAGCAAATGAAACTCACTTAATGTATTTTGTAGTAAAAATACATATGACTATATTGAACAATGCAGTGTTGGCCTCGGATTCACGAACCTATATCATTCATTTATATATTAATACATATAATGTAATCGAACAATTTATATATTATTAGTAATTTTATTGTTATTTAAATCATGTGTTTCATTAATAATTTAATTAATTATATTTATTTTATGTACGTTAAATAAATAATTAATATTTATTATGAAAATTATTAATATAGTTATGTTAAATATAGTTTTATGTGACTAATAATTATATGATAAAGTATAATTGATAATAAAAAAGTTGTTTTATTTGATAAATATAATAATAATTATTATTATAATAATAATGATAATAGTAATAATAAAATAATAATAATAATAATTCTAATAATAATAATAATGACATTAATACTTATAATTATAGTGATAATATTAAATAATAATTCTTAATGATAATATTAATAATAATATTTATGGTAATACTAATACTAATAAAAATGATGATTTTCAAAAATGGTAATTTTACTAATACTTATATTACTAATTATAATAATAATAATAATAATAATAATAATAATAATAATAATAATAATAATAATAATAATAATAATAATAATAATAATAATAATAATAATAATAATAATACTAATAACAATAATATAATATAAATAATAATAATAATACTTCTAATAATAATACTAATAATAATAATAATAATAATAATAATAATAATAATAATAATAATAATAATAATAATAATAATAATAATAATAATAATAATAATAATTGTAATATTAATATTAATAATAATGATATTAATAAAAATAATAATATTAATAATAATAATAATAATAATAACAATTATATAATGATATTTGTAATAATAATAAAATTAATAATAATAATAATAATAATAATAAGTATTATTATTATTATTATTATTATTATTATTATTATTATTATTATTATTATTATTATTATTATTATTATTATACCTAATAAAAGGGGATCTTGGGTCTTGTTTGCGGCTATAAAAAGATCGAGAGGCAGAAGCAAAAACGCAGGAAGGAAACAATTATTACGATGGTATCGTTCATGTAATCTTTGGTTCAACAATTGATCAATTGATCAATCAATAACTATTGATAATTGGTAGGTCATCGGTTCATCATAAACACCAAACATCATAAATAGCAGGTAATCGTGTAGTAGATAATCATCATCCATCTTCATCGTTTATCATAACTGTCATCGATTGATCAGGTAGTTGATTCATCAATTTTTCGAATAGGTAAATGATTCATTGATATTTTCTTAAATTAATCATCCATTTATATAAAATTTGTATTTTTAACTAAATTGGAAACGAGGTGAAATAAAGGGTTTCCTTGAAGGGTTTAGTGATGGTTGATTATAGTTGATGAATTGCTTGTGATTTTGATTAATAATTGTAGTTATCAAAAGTAATTTATTCGAATAACAGTTGAAGGGTTTGTGGTTGCTTGAACAGAACAGGGAATAGCAGCAGTAGTAGTCTAATGGTGTTATAGTTTGTTGAATATAAACAGAAATGGCAGTCCATTGTTGCAGCTGTAACTGTAGCTGTAGCAGCCTTGTTTCGTAGTAGTCTTGATGGTGGGTTGAGCAGGAAAACAGAAATACAAATATAGCAGCAGTTATCGAATCATTAATAGTTCAAAGGTAATGGGTTTTGATAGTTTTTGGAAGGTAATAATGGCGTTTGTTTGTGATGGCAGCAGCAGCAGGACCAGAAGTAATAACAACAACAATATCATTATCTTGGTAATTACTAATCATTATCATCGTATTTTGACAAAATATATATATAAACATGAAAATAGAAGCTGCAGTTGCAGGTATATATGTGGTGGCCTGAGTGGCGGTTTACAATTGTTGAAACTGAAACAGGTCAAAAGCAGCTGCAACAACAAGATATGGTGATATGGGTTTTGATGGTGGTGGTTATTTTTCTTGGGTGGTTCTCATAACAGGCATAGAACAGTAGCAGGTAAATGATAATAGTGGTGTTTTTGGATTGAAACAGAAATATAATCTAGCAGTGGTAGTTGATAAAGTTACAGTCGATTTTATTAATAGTTTAATGGAAGTGTTTGCAGGTTCCCTCATGGTTTAGTTTGGTGAAGTGATTTCCATACGATTATGATGGTGGTCGTATGATAGTCAAGGTGATCGATCGTTGAGGTAGCTCTTGGATGAGAAGAGGAGAGGGAGAGATGATTGTTTATATTTCTCTCTGTCACAAGCACGTAAATCTATATAGATTAGATGGTGACTTGTAACAAACAAGGATAGGCATCAAATTCATCAACTGTATACATATAGTTATGTGTATATAAATATTCCATATATGATTGTATTGAATTTTGGTTGTTACACAAAAAGAGAAGTAAAGGAAGTCAAATCATGCTTTGATCAAAAGCAAAACAACAAAACTTATTTGTAATTGATGATGTAGGTAGCAAAAGAAAATTTGGTTGTGGGGTTCGATTTGAAATCTGATCAAAGGCATGAAACGAAAACAAATTCAGTTTGATTGTGAGGTGCAACCGATTCTATCTTTTTCTGATTTATATATATATTATATTTAATATAAATAATTAATAATTATATTAACAATAATAATTCTGATAATATTATTAATGATAGTAAAAATACTAATTATAATAATAATAGAATTAATAATAATATTAATAATAATAATAATATAAAAATAATACTAATAATACAAAAACAATTATGATAAAAGTAATAAAAATAATGATAGCAATAATTTAAAATAAAATATTAATTTTAGTAATAATAATAATAATATAACAATTCAAATGTATTAAACTTCATATCTATATATAATAATATTAATACAATTATATTTTAACTTGTAATTACATATATTAATATTACAATTTATTAATTATGTAATATTTAATAATTCTATATTATATATAACATTATATTTTGAATATTTATTATTTGTACATTATGATATATTAAGATATACATATAATCATCAATTATGTACAGAAATCGTATATATATATATATATATATATATACATATATATATATATACATATATATATATATATACATATATATATATATATATATATATATATATATATATATATTTTCTTTTAACTACTATGTATAAACTAATGTTTTAAAAATTAAGTAGATAATTATATTAATTACATATATTGAAACAAATAAACTCGAAGTATATTTACTACTGTGTTAATGTTGACAAATTATGTTCAAAATCATTTACACTCAACATACTCTCTATAATTAACTAAACAGTTTTAAATAATAAGTTTTAAGTTATCTTAAGTTATCTTTCATAATAACTAAATTACATAATAGTTTAATTCATTATATATAATTATTTACATATATAATTATTTACATACACATTTCTATTTACAATCAAAGGTTAGTGAATCATTGGAAATAGTCACAGGGTAATGTAATGTATGAAAGCAGCTCAATAATTTTAAGACTCAACATTATAGGCTTTGCTTATCGTGTTGAAATCATACAAAGATCAAATTTAAATTTGGTCGGAAATTCCCGGGTTATCACATCAGCTAATTGCACTTTGGTAGGCACAAAGTATAACTCCACATTCCCTTTTTCTACATGGTCCTTAATGAAATGATAACGAATATCAATGTGTTTAGTCTTAGAATGCTGGACCGGGTTGCTCGTAATTGCAATAGCACTTGGTGAATCACAGTAAATTGGGGTCTTAGAAATCTTAAAGTTATAGTCCAAAAGTTGAATTTGCATCCACAAAACTTGTGAACAACAGTGAGCTGTAGCAATGTACTCAGACTCAGCGGTTGATAAAGACACACAGTTCTGCTTTTTGGATGACCAACCAACTAGCCTATTCCCCAACATCTGAATTGATCCAGATGTACTTTTTCTATCAACATGGAAACTGCCATGATCCGCATCAGTATAAGCAGTGAGATTGAAATCGGATCCACGAGGATACCAGATCCCAAGGTTAGATGTACCTTTAAGGTACTGAAAATCCTAACAACCGCTTTGGAGTGAGATTTTTTAGGGAGTGAGATTTTTTAGGGTTAGAGTGAAAGCGGGCACAGACAGTTACAACAAGTGTAATGTCTGGTCGACTTGCAGTCAGATACATTAAAGAACCAACCATGCTTCGATAAAGCGTTACGTCAAAGGGTTCCCCATTAGCATCAGTATCCAGTAAAGTCCTCATTGGGGTTGCCATTGGTTTTAAATAAGTCATTTTAAAACGTTTTAGCATATCATTGATATACTTTGTTTGACTAATAAAAATCCCATTTGGTAATTGTTTTACTTGTAACCCCAAGAAGAAATTTAACTGGTCAAGCATGCTCATTTTGAATTTGTTGGCCATAAGGTCACCAAATTCTTTGCATAGGGATGTGGAACCAAAAATAATATCATCAACGTAAATTTGAACTAAGAGAATGTGACCGTAGTTTTTACGGATGAATAGCGTTGTATCAATCGTTCCACGAGAGAAGCCGTTATCTAGTAAATACTTTGTCAAGGTCACATACCATGCACGCGGTGCTTACTTTAAACCATATAAAGCTTTCTCCAAGTAGTAGACGTGGTTTGGATGAAAGGGATCGATAAAGCCTTCTGGTTGATCAACATAAACTTCCTCTTGAAGATGACCATTCAGAAAAGCAGTTTTTACGTCCATTTGAAATACCGTAAACTTCATATGTGAAGCAAATGCAAGGAAAAGACGAATAGCCTCAATCCTAGCAACAGGAGCAAACATTTCGTCATAATCAATACCCTCTTGTTATCGATATCCCTTGGCCACAAGACGTGCCTTATTTCGAACCACAATTCCATCATAGTCCTTATTGTTCTTAAAAATTCACTTAACCCCTATTGGTCGTTGACTCGTTGGTCTTGGAACTAATCGCCATACTTTCAAGCGATCAAATTGACTGATCTCTTCTTGCATTGCTACTACCCAGTTTGGATCTATTAAAGCTTGAGCAACCGTTGTTGGTTCAATCTTACTAAGAAAGGCAGTGTATAAACATATATTCCGAGTAGCCCTTCAAGTTGAGACTGGAGCAGATGCATCACCAATGATAAGATCAATTGGATGACTTTTAGTCCATCGGTTGTTATGTGGAAGAGGTTGTACATCAGTTTTATCCATTGGAACATCAACCGTTATTGACCTTTAGCCTTGATCTGCTTGATCTGATGTAACACCATCTAATGGATTCAATTGAGTATCTGGAGAAACAACTGAAGTTGTATCAACTGATGAATCTTGAATTGGTTCAAGATTATCTGTATCTGGAGGTGGGAGGGAGGATGAATAAGCAACGGGTGAATCAGTTGGTGTTGTATCTTTATCAAAAAGATTTGATTGAGTCTCCACAGTAGTTGACTGTGTTGGTGTAACCGGTACGGTTTGAACATTTGAATTTCGTTGAGGAGCATAAAGACTATCAAACAAGATATCCAGTTCCTCTGTTGTAACCGTAGGAACACCCTTCTTCAAGAAAATTGAGTTTTGCGCAAAAGAAGTAATAGCCAGGTTAGGATTGGGTTTTGAACTGAGTTGTTCAAAAGCCATTCCCGATAATTCATCGAATCTTACATTAATGCTTTCCTTGATCGTCTTTGTCCGTTTGTGATAAACACGATAGGCAACTTTGTTCGAAGAATAACCAAGAAATATGGCCTGATCGCCATGAGGATCAAACTTTCCGAGGCTGTCAAAACCGTTAAGCACATAGCATATACAACCAAAGACATGGAAATATTTGACATTCGGGCGTCTATCATATAGTAACTCATAAGGAGTTTTATCAAAACGTTTATTAATTATGCAGCGATTTTGGGTATAACATGCAGTAGAAATGGCTTCCCCCCACATTTTCAGAGGTAGTTTGGAGTAAGCAAGCATCGTTTGAGCTGCTTCGCACAACGTATGATTACGTCGTTCGACTACTCCATTTTGTTGAGGGGTTTGTGCAGCAGAGAACTGATGTTCAATGCCTTGGTCTGTCAAATAACTATCAAGCAGGTCATTCTTAAATTCCGTCCCATTATCAGTTCGAATACTCTTAACAGGTTTGTTAAAAGAGCGTTGAGTCTTTTTAATGAACTCAAATATAATGGCGGGGGTTTCTGACTTAGTCCGGAGAAAGAAAATCCATGTAAATTGGGTATAGTCATCAGCAATGACAAGCACATGTTTTCGACCACCGAGGCTAGAAATCCTCATGGGTCCACATAAGTCCATATGCAGTAATTACAAGGACGATGAAGTACTGGGGTTTTGCTTAGTCAGATGTGAAGTCCGTTTCAGCTTACCCATCGTACATGATGGACACACATGATGCTTATCATATTGAAAGCTTGGAATACCATCAACTAGGTCTTTAGAGACTAGTCGATTAATACCCTTGTAATTTAGGTGAGACATCCGATGATGCCATAACCATGAATTCTCCTTCGTTGACCGAGTAACCAAGCATATGGTTCCATGTGATGGTGCATCATTGAGGTCAATAGTATAAAGTGAAGCACAACATTTACCAACAAGGAGATCGTTTGCATCGGTGGATTGCACTGAGCATTGACGACGTTCAAACAAAACTTTGAGATCTCCATCCTAAAACTGGCTAACACTAAATAAACTGCACCCTAAACCCTCAACATATGAGACCCGTTTGATCGTTATGCCATCCTTCACAAAATCTCCATAACCCGTTATTGCTGCAATCTCATCATTTCTAAAAGTAACTGTTCCCAGGAATTTGTCAATGAAATTGACAAGCAAGGATTTATCACCCGTCATGTGTCGAGAGCAATCGGAATCGATATACCAAACACAGACGTCGAAACCCTGTAAATGTTAATTTCCTAGAGTTTAGGTACCCAAAGTTTCTTGGGTCCTTTTCGGTTAGTATCAACAATAAACTTTGGATCAATAATGAGATAATCACGTAAAGCATCATGCAATTTAGACAATAAAGCATCATTTAAAACCACATTACATGAAGCATCATACGCAATATCAAGTTTTACATCGTTATCAGAAGTCTTAACACACAACTTATTCCAAGTAGATGTGTTGTTCACAGACGAAAATCGAAAAACATGAGATGATTTCCTAGGTCGACTAGCAGATTGCGTTGGTTTAGTTGCTACTTTCTTAGTCATGGACTTAGGAACCCATACAGACTTGTAAGTCAAATTTGGATTATAACCTGTGACACGAAAAACACCTCTGTTACTTAGACGTCTAAACTATTCAGTTGACACATTAGATGATTGATTTTGCAAAATTTCCAATTTGATTTTACGTTCCTTTGCATCATACTCACTCAAATCAAGTTTTGGACTCTTGTGTTGTGTTGACTTGACTAATTTTTGTAAAAGACTTTCCTTTGATTGATTCGACATTGGAATCATAGGAATCTTTTCAGTTAACACAGAACCATTTTGAGAATGAACTCTCTTGACAACAAATTGTGTTGAAGGTGCAACTTTTGAAACACGGTTTCCAAATTGAGAACGTAGTGGGTTTTTAAGAATAGTAATGGGTTTTACATCCTCAGATGTTGTTGTCCCCTTCCCCTTCTTAATCATCCCACCAACACTTGTAGACACAATGGTTTCAACAATAGATGATTGCTTAAGTGTGTTAGCCTGTTTCAGTTGAATTATTTTTTGTTTTAAGCTCTTAATCTCAAGACATAATTCCTCGGCAGAAACTATCACTTCACCTTCATTAAAATCATAAGTACATTCTTTCTTAGAAAGTGGAGGCAATTTATCACATAAAGCAAGCATTTATTCTAATGATTGACACATAAGTTTCAAATCAACATTTTCCTGTTCAACTTCACCTAGTATACGTTTCAAGTTTTGTACAATAGGTAAGTTCGCATAAAATTCATTCAAAGGATCAATTGGTTTGTCAAAGTCTATCAGGTTTACAGGAGTTGGTTCATCTCGAGGTTCTACCTTTACATCTAAATAAGTTTGACCTAGGGATTATGTCTCAAAGAAGACAGTTAATTCATGTGCTATGTCTTCACGGAAAACATTATCAGAACATGCAGGCAAAGCTGGTAGAATTGGTTTCACATCAAAAGTTGGTTCATCAAACACCTCATCTATGGCAATAATGCTAGAACTAGGTTTGTTAAACACTTCATTCTCAAGTATTAAAATGTATTTCTCTAGCATGAGTGTTGGAATATAAACTAGTCTACGCTTAGGCACATAATTTTCATGTTGCATATTCTTTTCAGTTTCAACAAGTTCCTTCAAGAAATCGGGATTTGATTTACCCAATTTAGCATTAATTTTCTCATACATTAAGCTAATTTGATGGTATTTTCTAGATTTGCGATTAATAATAATATCATCAAAATCAGCATCAGAAGCATGCACAAAATGATATGATAAACCAGCTTGAAAGTAATCAGAATGATATAATCCTGGAATCTTTTTGGAAGCATTGTATAAGATCTTAGGATCTTCATAATCCAACCCCCACTTGTCACCATGAATTGTTTTTGGTCTATTTATGAAAATTATTTGTTTTAAAAGTTCCATATTCATGATAGCTTTGGATTGATCTGTTCGATAGAGTTTTTCCTCATATCGAGCAAGTTGTGCTTTCATTTGAAAAGAGTCTTTTCACAACGAAGAGATTTCAGAGTCCTTTTCAATGATGGTGTTTTCCAATTGAATAATTTTCTTGTTTAGCTTTGAAAGTGTGGGTTCATGTTGAGTTTTTAAATCAGAAAGATCTTTTTCTAGAAATTGAACTTTTTCTGCAAGTCGTTTTAGACGATAATCTCTCCTTTCGACCTTAATCGGATGAACTGATTTTTTAATATCTTCCAACTCAGTTTTCATGGAGCTGAGTTGGACAGTCAATCTTTGCAGTTCCGATTGTAATTTAGATGAAGATGGTTTGGTCTCAAAAAGTTTGATTTTATCTTTTAAAACCTTGTTTTCAGATTTTAAACCTTTGATTTCTTTTGACATTGAGACCAAATTCTTCATCATGTCATTTTGCACTTTGATAAAATCAAGTAGAATTTCAGATGATTGTACCTCATCATCATCAGATGCTGAGTCAGAATTCTCTATTGCTTCCATAGCTTTGATGAGCTTAGTCACTTTGCAAACATTTGCATGTTCAACCTCTGAATCTGAATCGTCAGTCCAGTTAAACCAAGTATCATCAACCGGTTTCAGCTCTCCCCCAGTTTCTACAATCTTAGCCAACAACATTTTCTTCTTGTAGTAAGCGGCATCCTTCTTCTTAGGTATCTAGCACTCACGAGAGTAATGACCAGCTTTGCCACAATTGAAATAGATTGAATCATCCTTCTTGGAATCATCAGCACGTTGTTATTGTTTTGATTGATCAGCTTTCTTGTAGTACGAGGAAGATGATGAATTCTTGTGTTGATTGCTTGATTTGCCTTTGAATTTGTATTTGTTCAAGGCTTTTGTGAACATGGTGGCCATCTTGACTAATTCAAGGTGAGAATCATCAACATCAGACAGATTCAATTCTTCAGAATCAGTTGAATCTTCAACAAGCACTTTCTTGGACAAGCTTTTGGAAGTCGTAAATGATTTGCTCTTGTTTTTGGCAATGAGAGCAAGAGGATCACTTGGAGATTACTCTTTCCTTCCTTCTTGAAGTTTAGACACTTCAGGTTGGTAATGCATAAGAACTCCAACAAGCTCTGAATAGTCATCTTGTCAATCTCTATGGTTGATCGAACAATGGTTCCATAAGGAAGCCAATCAACATTGAGCTTTTTGAGAAATTTCATGTTGACTTCAGCATTTACTTTTATAATCTTGCACCTTTTCAACTCATTGAAAACACCATTGAAACGACGATAGGTATCCTTGAGTGGTTCATCAGGTTCCTGCTTGAAGTCTTCATAAAACCCTAGAGCCTTATTCAGTTTAGTAACATCTGACATGTCATAACCTTCTTGCTGTCATTTAATTTCATCCCATATATCTTTTGATGTTGTGTTTCTATCAACATTTTCAAACACCTCATACGGGATAGCTTGCATGATAATGTTCTTTGCCTTTATGTCACCCTGAGCTCTCTCACGTTTATCACCAGAAAGTTCATAGACTGGAATTGGCATACCCGTATCCGGATGATAATCTACAACTGGACCATCTCTCAGAGAAGCTCATATGTACTTTACTTTCTCACCCTTGTAGTCTATGTACTGAGTGATACGGTAAAGCCACTGAGTGTACTTGCCATCAAACAATACTGGAGGATGGGAATCTGATCCAATGATCAAAGTATCTTGAGTAGACATCTTGAAAATGAGGTAGATTCGGTAAAGATTCGGTATTACACAAATCTAAGATGAAAAATCACAAAAATCTAACAAGAATGTCAGATTCGGTAACAGATTCGGTGCTGTAGCAGATTCGTTACAGATTATGTAATGTAGTAGATTCGGTAAACCAGATTCTTTAACAGAAACTGATCAGAAATACAAGTAACACACCCAAATTCAGTATAGATTCGGTAACCACAAGATATAACAACCCAACCCGTTATCCAACCGAAAACGCTTAATTTTTTTTTTTTTAAACAGTCCAGTTTCAGGCATATGGAGCGCCGCTCCAAAGTGGCATGTCCACTTTCTTTTTATGCTCGTTCGTAAAACACGTTCCGCAACACTTTTAGATGAAACAATTTATCATAACACGTCAATATAAGTAAAACTAAGAGTTTCCCACAATAAAATCGAGTTTTACAGCACCGGGCCCACGTCGACCCAAATTACCACAAAGTGACCATTTTGACCCATTTTAGTTTAATACTAAACATAGACCGAGCATGGCGATTGGGAATACGCTACCCAATCCTAATCAAATCCAACATCACGTCTTCTAAAGCAAACTACGCAAGTCCACTAGTCCCGCACACTTACCCGAGCCATCCTCCACGCAAATCTATAAAAATGTAAACAACGAGAGGGTAAGTTAACGCTTAGTGAATGCAATAATTATACACATACATATATAATATACCTACTTGCAAACACTTACTCACATACCGCATACATGCTAGCAACACAATTAGCTTATCATCACAAGTACAAAGCTATAACCTTTAATATCACAAGCTAGCACAACAATAGCGTATATATAACCCTAACAATATAATATGCTACACTACAACACAATAACCATGGTTAACCAATCGTACAAGGGAATGGCGCCCGCGAAAGGCCATCGGAATTCACAACATCCATTAGTGCACTTAGCACCTCGTATCACTAACCCCCGGGTGGCATCTTAACACCTCTATACTTCACCATCGGGTGGCGTCTTAACACCTCGACACTTTACCCTTTATTATGGAGTGGCATCTTAACACCTCGACACTTCACTCCTAGGTGACATCTTAACACCTCGATGCTTCACCTCGAGTGGCATCTTAACACCTCGATGCTTCACTCGTCACGTGAAACGTGGTGTCTTAGCACCTCGACACTTCACATCTCATGCTACAACAAATAGATACATTATATACCTACACATATAATTATTCCACTCACCTCGGAATGCCCGCACAAGTCATGTACATCATGATCTTCGTCCTCAAATCCGAGCAAGTAACCACCTATATCACACATAGGTACAATATACACATAAATAGCCATTCTCTAAAAGAGAACTCGACACAAACAACCCTTAGCCGAGGGATCACACCTTGCTCACCAAAACCCGCTCATTTAATCTACTAATGGACTCAAACCAATTACCACTTTGGGTGGTAATTCAAACCAACACCACAAAGTACGATTTAACCCAAATCATACTTTACACCTATTAGACCAAACCTAGGTCTTAATGCTAAATTACTAGTTAGGTAGTAATCATTTCAAACGCCAATTACACCAAAACCTCGACACGTGCAATATTGACCCATAACACGGTTGACCATGTTTGACTAAATCTTAAAATATCATTTTTAACCCAAAATTACTTCTCGCGAGTAATTACACCCAAAAACATCATTTAACACTTAACAAAAGCGTTTAACATCCATTTAATCTAAATTAGTGTCATCCTCAATTTTGACCCAATTCAAATTACCCATTTTGACCAAAGTCATAAAACACTCCAAAATCACTAACGACTAGTGATTATATTTCCAAGACAACCACTAACACTTAAATCAAGTATTTACCTACTTGATTTACCAAAACTTGACTTAAAACTTAATTTAACACCGAATCAAGTTTACTTGCCCCAAAATACCCATTTGACCCGTTTTGACCTAAATTAGGGTTTACACCCAAAAACCAAGTCAACACAAGTGTTCTAACGTTTAACCAACACACGCAAGACCCAAACTCAATATTTCGTCACTCGAAACCCTAAGTCACCCATTTAGGCTTACTTACTTGAATCTTACCCAAAACCCCCAAATTTCACAATAAAATGGGTTTATAACACTAACTAACACAAACCCTAACTCAAACAATAATCTTAACAAAGAAATTCGGATTTAGAATTTACCATAACAATCAAAACGTAGCCGAGAACGAAAGGAACAACTTTAACACTCGCATCTTTGATCGATTCAAGCTTCATCTTCATCAAAGCTCCAAATCTCTCTCTAGAATCTACCTCTCTCTCTAAGATAAGATGAGAGAGATGTGTGGATGTCAAAATGATCCAAAAGTGGATCTAAAACTGCTCTAAGTGCCACAAATCCGTCCACAAGTGAAAGGACCAAAGTACCCCTCATTTAACCCTTTAAAAATGCTGAAAATTGCATAAGACGCGATCAGAGCGCCGCTCCAAAGGGTGGACCGCCGCTCCAACCTTGAGGTCAGTTTTCAGCAACTTGTTTTGGCCATAACTTTTTGACCGTAGCTCCGTTTTTGATGAATCAAATATCGTAGGAAACGTAATAAGATTTCCTTTCTAATGGTAAGGTTTTGAAATATGAACTCAAACTTTATTTGGGGTCGAAAAGGTACGTACACACCTTGTGACTTCAAACAACGTCCAGTTTTCTTCGACGTTCGAGCAAGCAACACGTACATGTCTCGTACACTTCATACACGCATCGTACACCATAAATACATTATGTACAATAAATATTTAGGTCTTACACAAGACTTGAAGCCTGAGAACACTTAAACCAATGAATTAAGTGATACAGAGATTCAGATTCGGTATCTAACTCGGTAGTCAGATTCTGTATGAATATGAAGTTCAAACACAATTCAATCCCTTTGAATTAGATTCTGTAACCTTGCTGAACAAGGAAACACGTTAGTATCACATAAAATAACAAAGATACCGAATGTATAGAATACCAAATGTCAACTGTAGCAGTTGACAATACCGAGTCTAAGTATGAAAACTTAGAATTTCAAACAAATCCTTTCCCAAATCACACCAACTAGTTGTATATGACCAAACCGAATGTGATAGAATCACAAACACACCACAATCTGCAATACTGAATGAGAATTATTAACTTGAAGCAGATTCGGTATGACAGTTACGATACTGAATGTGTAACAAATCTTCAAAACTTGAAGAATTGATGAAATTAAACCGTCAGAAATGTGATTAAACACCTCATGATCACAACTGAAACCTCAAATCTTTATTTAACTATAGAATCAAGCTAGAAATGATGAATACCGAGAGTTTTAGCCACAAACTCTAAAAATCAACTTGATTCTCCATAATTGATGTTAAAAAGCTGTAATGATGATCAAAACTCTTTTTAATCAACCTAATACATCTTCGCTGAACTTATCACAAGAATCAGAACGTCATATTATCAAATTCGATTATACTGAATCTGATTCAATAAACCGAATGTGCTCAGATTCTGTAATCTTCAATCTCTGGATCGATCTAGTGATGTAATATCACTCCCTGGAAGCTCTGATACCAAATGATAGGTCAGATCATGTTGAGATTGAGAGAAACGATAAGATAGAATGAGATTCGGTAGGTGAGAAGGAGATTCGGTAAGAGAAAGAATCGGTACAAATTAAATTCCACAGCTTCTAAAACTCAGTTACAATGTAATGGCTATCTAATTAGGACTACTTAGGTTCCTTATATAGCCCTCTTCTAAGGAACCTTCATTTAAGCTTATTTCACATTAACACTATACAACTTCGGGGTCCTAACAATCTTTGATTTAATTGTATTTCTTCTTATATATATATATAAAATAAAAACTTACATCATAAAAGAATAAAACGATTATATAATTATCACAAGTTATGACGTTCGTGAATCATCAGGCAAACGGGGTGGTCAATTGTCTACATAAACTCATTTCAATTAATCAAGTCTTAACAAGTTTGATTGCTTAACATGTTGGAAACATTTAATCATGCAAATATAGTTTTCATTTAATATATAATCATGGAAAAGTTAGGGTCACTACAGTACCTACCCGTTAAATAAATTTCATCCCGAAATTTTAAGCAGTTGAAGGTGTTGACGCATCTTCTGGAAATAGGTGCGGGTATTTCAGCTTCATCTGATTTTCATGCTCCCAGGTGAACTCGGGTCCTCTACGAGCATTCCATCGAACCTTAATAATTGGTATCTTGTTTTGCTTAAGTCTTTTAACCTCACGATCCATTATTTCGACTGGTTCTTCAATGAATTGTAGTTTTTTGTTAATTGTAATTTCAGCTAATGGAATGGTGAGATCTTCTTTAGCAAAGCATTTCATCAAATTTGAGACGTGGAAGGTGTTATGTACACCCGCGAGTTGTTGTGGTAACTCAATTCGGTAAGCTACTGGTCCTACACGATCAATAATCTTGAATGGTCCAATGTACCTTGGATTTAGTTTCCCACATTTACCAAATCGAACAACGCCTTTCCAAGGTGAAACCTTAAGTATGACCATCTCTCCAACTTCAATTTCTATATCTTTTCTTTTAATGTGCGTGTAGCTCTTTTGTCGACTTTGGGCGATTTTCAATCGTTGTTTAATTTGAATAATTTTCTCGGTAGTTTCTTTGATTATCTCTGGACCCGTAATTTGTCTATCCCTAACTTTACTCCAACAGATCGGAGACCTGCACTTTCTACCATAAAGTGCCTCAAACGGTGACATCTGTGACGACCCGAAAATTTTCGGCCAAATTTAAACTTAATCTTTATCTGGTTCCGACACGATAAGCAAAGTCTATAATGTTGAGTCTAAAAATGTTTGAAATTGTTTACATGTATGCAAATAACCTTTGACCAATCCCCGACGATTCACGAACAAGTGTTGCAAATATATATATATATATATATATATATATATATATATATATATATATATATATATATATATATATATATATATATATATATATATATATATATATATAAATGTAGGTATTGAAAATAATAATATTTAAATGAATCATTATATATATATATATATATATATATATATATATATATATATATATATATATATATATATATATATATATATATATATATATATATATATGTAGGTATTGAAAATAATAATATTTAAATGAATCATTAGAATTCAAAATGTAAAATAACAATTAGAATATTTAAATTACTGTTATTATATATATATATATATATATATATATATATATATATATATATATATATATATATATATATATATATATATATACATATATATATATATATATATATGAATATTAACTACTCAATAAAATTCATCACATAATATATTAATACATAAATAATAAATGATATTGTATTAAACAAGTTTGAATATAAGTGATGTATTAATATTATTATCAATAATTTCATCATTATTATTATTGTTAATATTCATATTAATATTTGTATTAGTAATATTATTACTTCTAAAATAAAATATATATATATATATATATATATATATATATATATAAAATTTGAGTTGTGTTATTATATTATTAATTAATGTTATTATTATCACTAATAATATTAATATTATTATAACTAGTATTATTATTAGTTATTATTCAAAATTAGTAATATTATCATATATGTATTATTATTGAAATTTATTTTGATATTATTATTATTATTATTAATATAATATTTGGTATTATTATTTGTATTTCAATAGCAGTATTAATAAATTATTAGTTTTATTATTAGTATTAATATTGAGATAAGTATTATTATGATTATCATTATTGATATTGATTATATTATTATTATCAATAATCTTATATCATAGTTATTATTAATCGAAAATAATACAATCTATTATTGTTATCATTATTATCATTTTTATGATTATTAGTATCATTATTATTTATAATTATTATTATAATTATTACTATTACTAACATATTTAATTATTTATTATTATTATTATTAATTTCAATTATTTAAATTATATAAATGAGAAGATCGTACAAGTTTGTTATCTGTATCCTTCACATTATAGTTGAATTTTTGTTTCTGTCGAAATTCAGTGTTTATAACAATCCAAATTCTACTAGATATAATTATCTGTTTTATTTAGTTTATTCCACTGATAGAAAATAAAGTGTACTTATTGTCTACCCAATTGCTAAATGTCGATTTCACATATCAATTAGGATCTAATACCACTGTTAAATCACATGAACTATACAATGTATTGGATCAAGCCTTCCTCTTACCCATCGCCATTATCAATTAAAAACAACACAAAACCATCAAAACCCATCACCTTTCAATACCTCAAAATCACCACCTTTTAAAATTTTATCTTCTTTCCTGCTACACGATACTAGTTGTTTCTGTTTTGATATCGATTACTATTACATCTGTTATTGTGTCATTCGTGACCACAACCCAAACTATCATCAACGATCATCACCATCACAAAAATGCCATCTTCCTCTTTGTCACCTTACCTTCCAATCACCACCTTAGCTTGATCACCATAAGTCGTTCGCTTCAATCTTCTTGCCTAGAATAAGAACAGACACAATAATCACAATTAACCACTATACCACCACACTCATCCAATCAAAAATATGTAGCTGTATTGGATCCATCTCATCACCATGAACCTACACAACCATCATGTAATCACAACTTGTTTCCTTGTCTGTTACGATGATAAAACCAAACCAACCCATCCTTGTTCGCCACCACTATTACAGAGATGAAGAAAAGGAAAACGAAGATTGAATAATGATGAAAATTATCGCTGCTACTCGCTATCCTTTATTTATTTATTTTTTCTCTATTCTTTTTCCAATTCAACTAATACAATGACATATATAAAAGAAAGATGAGATGATGATTATGTTGATAATGGATGCAACATGTCACTTTATGTCGACATTCAAAACCCCACATATATTTTTATTCGGTGGCCAAGATTTCCAAATCAATGAAAACCCTTTTATTGTTTTTGGTGGGCTGCGACTTCATTTCATCTTTTGTGGCCGAAGTTTTGCTACTCTTGGACTGTAATTGGACTGCCAGATTTCTTTGTTATATTGGGCCGAGAACTCTAACTGGTAATTTTACTTTTAGGCCGAATTGTGGTTGGGCTAGAGGACTTGGGCTGTGTCATTCCGTTTGATTGAACTGTGATTCAAATTCTGGTTTCCGATTGATTGAATTATGAAAACAAACGTAAAGGTGATGACTAACAGTAAATAAGAATGATGTTAATAATAAGTTGTGATATTAATAATTAAGGTGATGAGATTTTGATAATGAAGATGATGATTATAGCAATGAAGAGATACGTAAATGGTGATGATACGGGTTAAATAACGATAATGATAGAGTTATGATAGCGAGTACGATGTATGATGATGGTGTTATGATTATGGCGTTTGATCATGATGACGAGGATGGGTACCCGATGAGATGATGCTAATGAAACCACATGATGTTTATGGTATAACCTTTGTTAAAATAATAATTATTATTATTATTCTTATTTTTATTATTATTATTATTATTATTATTATTATTATTATTATTATTATTATTATTAATTATTATTACTATTATTAATATTATTATTATTATGGTATTATATAAAAACTAGATATGTTATTGAAAAATTGGATTCGATATGCTAAATAATAAAAGTATAGCTATAAAAAGATGATTAAGTATATGAATACGAAGAAAAATTAACATCGTAATATGATTATGAAAAATTAAGATTAGTATATGTGATCACTCGAAATTTTACAATTTTAAAGTAATGAAATTGATGATATTATTTCTATGAAAATTACTATTATTATTAAATTTATTATTATTATTATTATTATTATTATTATTATTATTATTATTATTATTATTATTATTATTATCATCATTATTATTAACATTAAAATTATTATTATTTTTTACATTACTTATCTAAAGTATACATAACATAAATTTAGTTAAATTATTAATGAAACATATAATTTACTAAAGTAACAATTAATGATAATATAAATAAATTGTTTGATTACGATTATGTGTATTAATATATATACCTGATATAGGTTCGTGAATCCGAGGCCAACCCTATTCTTGTTCAATGTCATCATATATATTTTTACTACAAAATACATTAAGTGAGTTTCATTTGCTCCCTTTTTAAATCCTTTTGCAATATATATTTTTGGGACTGAGAATACATGCGCTGCTTTTATAAATGCTTTACGAAATAGACACAAGTAATCGAAACTACATTCTATGGTTGAATTGTTATACCGTATATCGCCCTTGTTGAACTTGGTAGCCTAAGAATTGGTGTTTATTATAATTGCCACCAATTGACGTGAATCCTAAAGATAGATCTATGGGCTTTGACACGCCCCAGTCAGAGAATTTGAACTGCTTTAGTACTTCGATGATTATATGTTTGGGGATATTCTAGATGCATTTTGTTAATGTCGGTTACCAGGTGTTCAATCCATATGAATGAATTTTAAACACTTGCAAGTGTATGATTATTAAATAAATGAAATCTTGTGGTCTATTAAAATTATGGAAATGATTGATTACGATAAACTAATGAACTCACCAACCTTTTGGTTGACACTTTAAAGCATGTTTATTCCCAGGTATGAAAGAAATCTTCCGCTGTGCATTTACTCATTTTAGAGATATTACTTGGAGTCATTCATGACATATTTCAAAAGACGTTGCATTCGAGTCGTTGAGTTCATCAAGATTATTATTAAGTCAATTATAGTTGGATATATTATGAAATGGTATGCATGCTGTCAACTTTCGATGTAATGAAAGTTTGTCTTTTAAAAACGAATGTAATGTTTGTAAAATGTATCATATAGAGGTCAAGTACCTCACGATGTAACCAAATGTAATGTATTCGTCCGGATGGATTAGGATGGGTCATTAGAGTTAGTATTAGAGTGGTGGTCTTAGCGAACCAGGTCTTGCATTAGTGTGTCTAACTGATAGTTATTTAGATACATTAGTGAGTCTGGACTTCGACCATGTCTGCATGTTAAAAGATTTGCTTATCATTTTGTGTCGAAATTACCTACTTATCATCCTTAGGAAATTACCTGCTTATCATTCTTAGTCTAGACACATCTTACTGCATTGATTGCATGAATAGTGTATAGACAAAATTCATATCTTAGCGTATCTGCTAATATCTTAGCGTATCTGTTACTGTAAACTTTGCCTGACATATTCCGTAAATTCCTCCGTAATCTATGAAATCTTTTGTTCTATATATATATATATATATATATATATATATATATATATATATATATATATATATATATATATATATATATATATATATATTCTATGTAAGTAGAATACCATCCGATAGCCAAAAATCATTTCATATCGAAAAATCCTTTATTCAATCGTACGAAATGGAATTCGTCATTAGTTCAAGTCCCTCGGATTCCGAAATGGAATCCCACTCAAGTTTCAAAAACAGTGTGACCGGAATGGATCAACCAATCAGTCATCATCTATTCTGGATGAATTGGGGATAGGTTCGTAGCCTCCTCAATCAATGGAGATAAAAAGAAGGTGATCCCTTCCATCCACCACATTGCCCTCTTGGTGAAGAACCTGAAGCACTTACCACCAAACCGGTCCGAAACACCATTTTCTCTCTCATTTCCAGAGTATCTCGTCACGATTATATACTATGCCAAATTCTAGATCATATTTATCCGCTCTTCCGAACCGACAATCATCCCGATGTAATAGAAGAAGTCAACGAACTTCGTGCTCGGGTAGTGGCTTTGGAGAATATGGTGCAAAGGTTACAAATACCAATAGCAGCAGCAGCAGCATAATCAGTACTACCATCATCAACGCCAACAGTACCGTTACCACCACCAACACCAACTGCATCGCAAACCTCAACTTCACAATCTGTCTCACGAACATCAATGTCATACGCACCATAGATACCAAGGAGTACCAACAACAATGAACGATGAAGTATTAATTCATAACTTCATTGAAGAAATATTCTGCGAAGAATATGTGGTTTCTAAAAGTTTTAGAGATTATTTATTCTAGCTCAAACTAAAAATCAAATGAGTTTAATATCATATTGACTCATTAAATCCATAATTACCTCTGAAGAAAATATATATGTATATATATTTTCATAAAGATTGTAATTGAAAATTCTTTCGTACAAACTGTTAATGATGAAAATATTTTAACGGGTAGGTAATACCCGAGGAATATTTAGATTTCACATTAATAAGTTACACTGTACATTCTTCGAATCTGATTCAACAGTCATTTACTATCCTACTTACATCCACAGATATACGTATCCGTTCACCGCAGAATAACCATTTTCACTCAATTTCATATTGGATTTTGACTTATCAGAATCCAACAAGTGGCATAATGAAGAAAATATTGGACAAAAATAAAATTTGTTAGAAACAAAAAAATTAACTATGAGAAATTTTGTTAAGAATCCACGCTAACTGTTACATTTTATTTATCGCAATTTATATTCTCACAATTTTATTTATAGTCATTTAATTTCTGTTATTTATTTTACGCACTTTAAATATCGGGACACGCATACAAGGTTTTGACATATTATATCGACGCATCTATATATATTATTTGGAATAACCATAGACACTCTATATGCAGTAATGCTTGAGTTAGCTATACAGGGTTGAAGTCGATTCTACAATAATATATATACTTTGAGTTGTGATCGAGTCTGAGACATGTATACAATGGGTCACAATACGTATTAATTAATTTGAATATTATATATGAATTATTGAATTACTAACTGCGGACTACCAAGATTGGACAATTAAAATGAATTAAAATATTGATTATAACATATGGAACTAAACAATTCTTCAAGTTTGCCACTTGATTTCGTCTTAAACCTCGCTTGTATCTTGACGATTACAATCTACGTTCAAACCTTTCATAACTCTTGAAATACCTTAATCGAGAGGATGAACCAACCGCACTTCATCTACGGAAGAAAAAATTGATGCATATAGTTATGCATCTGAAAAACACTCAGAACATGAGTAAACGTTTAACACGTATCTGTGCCAGCTCATTTGGCATTGATATTACCGAAAATAACATTGCAATTCATTTTCAAATTAGCCAAATTTGTCATAGCTCCAGTAAATCAACTTCAAGTTTTCATTCGAATAAACTGTATTATTAAGATTACCCCATCATCATCGTTACCGGAGAATCGTTTATATTCCACCACATTATCAGTAAACTTACCAGCAACTTCATTACTCATTGGCTTAAGTCGCTCCAAAGAACCATATTATTCGTTCATTAAAACCCTATCATATACTCATTCGCATATTGTAACGAGAATTGCCATACCAATTACCGAGAATTAGCAATCAGTACTTTGAAAACTCGCAGTGTGTCTAAGTCAGCAGTTATATGTATACATATAACATTTATCTCTTAGAATTATGATCTTTCATTCTGAAATTTTGAAAAAAACACCCAGCCTACGAATCAATACATTGAACTTTGAAAAAGCTGAATGAAGCAGCAGAAACTGTAGGCAACCATAAACGACCTTAATCGTCAGAAGTTTAATGATAAAGGATAGTAGGTTGGGAAAGCTCAGAAAAGTTGGAACTGGAAAACGGATAGAGCTAACCACGAAGGAGACCAAGGACAAATACAAGGACCATACCCTATATTCAAAGAATCCAGTTAATTCTTGATCCGTTGAAATCTTTAGAGAATATCTTACTCCGAAGTCATGTTAAAATCATGCAGAAAATTTTTCTTCATCAACCTTCGAACTTGGAAATTCCAAAATATCATCATAAATATCCTCAATCTTTCTAAGGATATTTTCATAAATATTCTCGTACGAAATTATATACCTCTTCGTGCTTCTTGTGTTTCATTATATTGGAAACTTCTGTAAAATTTAAGTTTAATTTATGAATGAATTCTGGAGAAATGTAAAGAAATTGATGCATGAATTAGTATAATATAATGACACTTGATCAACGTGATTATATTACAGTAAGTCATGCTGAGTTTCTAATGGAACGTGATGATTCACAGATCATAACATCATCATGTGCCATGTTACACGACTCTTACATTCTACCTCATCTCCAAATCAAGAACGTATTTTCTTGATAGTCCTATTCTTCTCTTGAATTCTGGTAATTTAACCAATTAAGATCGTGCTATTACAATCTCTGTTAGAACATTAGTCATGTTCATTCGAAACTTCATATCTACGAACTCTGGACCATTATTCGCTTGACTTAAAGTCGAGAAGAGAAAACAAAAGAATAGAAGGTATGAGTTATGGAAATAAGGAAATGAAGAGGGTAAATTTATATTGAAAATATCAGACAGAGCAATCAAATCAGGTTACCGCATTTAATTAAAGTTGATCATAATTTCTTTAATCAGATCTTATAAAGATTTCGAAGATTTTCTATGAATCCCTTGAATTCCGAAAATCAACCGTGGCTACGTCACTGGTTAAGAAAACTTGCATTTACTCATTTCATTCTTTTGTGATAGCTTCACTCGTACTCTTCGAGTAGTCAAATTATTTTATCTATATTACTCAACAGTATTAAAACTCCATTTATCAGCTCATATTCTTCAGAAAAACATTCTCATTGTTAGCCATGATGATCCCACTCAAATTTCGGGACGAAATTTCTTTAACGGGTAGGTACTGTGACGACCCGAAAATTTTCGACCAAATTTAAACTTAATCTTTATATGGTTCCGACACGATAAGCAAAGTCTATAATGTTGAGTCTAAAAATGTTTGAAATTGTTTACATGAATGCAAATAACCTTTGACCAATCCCCGACGATTCACGAACAAGTGTTGCAAATATATATATATACATACATATATATATATATATACATATATATATATATATATATATATATATATATATATATGTATACATATATATATACATATATATATATATATGTATACATATATATATATATATATACATATATATATATATATATATATATATAAATGTAGGTATTGAAAATAATAAAATATAAATGAATCATTTGAATTCAAAATATAAAATAACAATTAGAATAATTAAATTACTGTTATTATATATATATATATATATATATATATATATATATATATATATATATATATATATATATATATATATATATATATATATAATATATGAATATTAACTACTCAATAAAATTCATCACATAATATATATAATACATAAATAATAAATGATATTGTATTAAATTACAAGTTTGAATATAAGTGATGTATTAATATTATTATCATTAATTTCATCATTATTATTATTGTTAATATTCATATTAATATTTGTATTAGTAATATTATTACTTCTAAAATAAAATAAAATATATACATATATATATATATATATATATATATATATATATATATATATATACATATAATTTAAGTTGTGTTATTATATTATTAATGTTATTATTATCACTAATAATATTAATATTATTATAACTAGTATTATTATTAGTTATTATTAAAAATTAGTAATATTATCATATCTGTATTATTATTGAAATTTATTTTGATATTATTATTATTATTATTAATATAATATTTGGTATTATTATTTGTATTTCGATAGCAGTATTAATAAATTAATAGTTTTATTATTAGTATTAATATTGAGATAAGTATTATTATGATAATCATTATTGATATTGATTATATTATTATTATCAATAATCTTATATCATAGTTATTATTAATCGTAAATAATACAATCTATTATTGTTATCATTATTATCATTTTTATGATTATTAGTATCATTATTATTTATAATTATTATTATAATTATTACTATTACTAACATATTTAATTATTTATTATTATTAATATTAATTTAAATTATATAAATGAGAAGATCGTACAAGTTTGTTATCTGTATCCTTCACACTATAGTTGAATTTTTGTTTCTATCGAAATTCAGTGTTTATAACAATCCAAATTCTACTAGATATAATTATATGTTTTATTTAGTTTATTCCACTGATAGAAAATAAAGTGTACTTATTGTCTACCCAATTGCTAAATGTCGATTTCACATATCAATTAGGATCTAATAACACTGTTAAATCACATGAACTATACAATGTATTGGATCAAGCCTTCCTCTTACCCATCGCCATTATCAATTAAAAACAACACAAACCCATCGAAACCCATCACCTTTCAATACCTCAAAATCACCACCTTTTAAAATTTTATCTTCTTTCCTGCTACACGATACTAGTTGTTTATGTTTTGATATCGAGTACTATTACATCTATTATTGTGTCATTTCTGACCACAACCCAAACTATCATCAACGATCATCACCATCACAAAAATGCTATCTTCCTCTTTGTTACCTTACCTTCCAATCACCACCTTAGCGTGATCACCATAAGTCGTTCGCTTCAATCTTCTGGCCTAGAACAAGAATAGACACAATAATCACAATTAAACACTATACCACCACACTCATCCAATCAAAAATATGTAGCTATATTGGATCCATCTCATCACCATGAACCTACACAACCATCAATGTAATCACAACTTCTTTCCTTGTCTTTTACGATGATAAAACCAAACCAACCCATCCTTGTTCGCCACCACTGTTACAGAGATGAAGAGAAGGAAAACGAAGATTGAATAATGATGAAAATTATCGCTGCTACTCGCTATCCTTTATTTATTTATTTTTTCTCTATTCTTTTTCCAATTCAACTAATACAATGACATATATAAAAGAAAGATGAGATGATGATTATGTTGATAATGGATGCAACATGTCATTTTATGTCGACATTCAAAACCCCACATATATTTTTATTCGGTGGCCAAGATTTCCAAATCAACGAAAACCCTTTTATTGTTTTTGGTGGGCTGCGACTTCATTTCATCTTTTGTGGCCGAAGTTTTGCTACTCTTGGACTGTAATTGGGCTGGCAGATTTCTTTGTTATATTAGGCCGAGAACTCTAACTGGTAATTTTACTTTTAGGCTGAATTGTAGTTGGGCTAGAGGACTTGGGCTGTGTCATGCCGTTTGATTGAACTATGATTCAAATTCTGGTTTCCGATTGATTGAATTATGAAAACGAACGTAAAGGTGATGACTAACAGTAAATAAGAATGATGTTAATAATAAGTTGTGATATTAATAATTAAGGTGATGAGATTTTGATAATAAAGATGATGATTATAGTAATGAAGAGATACGTAAATGGTGATGATACGGGTTAAATAACGATAACGATAGAGTTATGATAGCAAGTACGATGTATGATGATGGTGTTATGATTATGGAATTTGATCATGATGACGAGGATGGGTACCCGATGAGATGATGCTAATGTAACCACATGATGTTTATGGTATAACCTTTGTTAAAATTATTATTATTATTATTATTTTTATTAATTATTATTACTATTATTAATATTATTATTATTATGGTATGATATAAAAACTAGATATGTTGTTGAAAAATTGGATTCGATATGCTAAATATTAAAAGTATAGCTATAAAAAGTTGATTAAGTATATGAATACGATGAAAAATTAACATCGTAATATGATTATGAAAAATTAAGATTAGTATATGTGATCACTAGAAATTTTATAATTTTAAAGTAATGAAATTGATGATATTATTTCTATGAAAATTACTATTATTATTAAATTTATGAATATTATAATTATTATTATTATTATTATCATCATTATTATTAACATTAAAATTATTATTATTTTTTACATTACTTATCTAAAGTATACATAACATAAATTTAGTTAAATTATTAATGAAACATATAATTTACTAAAGTAACAATTAATAATAATATAATAAATTGTTTTATTACGATTATGTGTATTAATATATATACCTGATATAGGTTCGTGAATCCGAGGCCAACCCATTCTTGTTCAATGTCGTCATATGTATTTTTACTACAAAATACATTAAGTGAGTTTCATTTGCTCCCTTTTTAAATGCTTTTGCAATATATTTTTTTGGGACTGAGAATACATGCGCTAGTTTTATAAATGCTTTACGAAATAGACACAAGTAATCGAAACTACATTCTATGGTTGAATTGTTATACCGGATATCCCCCTTGTTGAACTTGGTAGCATAAGAATTGGTGTTTATTATAATTGCCACCAATTGACGTGAATCCTAAAGATAGATCTATGGGCTTTGACACGCCCCAGTCAGAGAATTTGAACTGCTTTAGTACTTCGATGATTATATGTTTGGGAATATTCTTGATGCATTTTGTTAATGTCGGTTACCAGGTGTTCAATCCATATGAATGAATTTTAAACACTTGCGAGTGTATGATTATTGAATAAATGAAATCTTGTGGTCTTTTAAAATTATGGAAATGATTGATTACGATAAACTAATGAACTCACCAACCTTTTGGTTGATATTTTAAAGCATGTTTATTCTCATGTATGAAAGAAATCTTCTGCTGTGCATTTGCTCATTTTAGAGATATTACTTGGAGTCATTCATGACATATTTCAAAAGACGTTGCATTCGAGTCGTTGAGTTCATCAAGATTATTATTAAGTCAATTATAGTTGGATATATTATGAAATGGTATGCATGCAGTCAACTTTCGATGTAATGAAAGTTTGTCTTTTAAAAACGAATGCAATGTTTGTAAAATGTATTATATATAGGTCAAGTACCTCGCGATGTAACCAAATGTAATGTATTCGTCCGGATGGATTAGGACGGGTCATTAGAGTTGGTATCAGAGCGGTGGTCTTAGCGAACCAGGTCTTGCATTAGTGTGTCTAACTGATAGTTGTTTAGATGCATTAGTTAGTCTGGACTTCGACCGTGTCTGCATGTCAAAATTTTTGCTTATCATTTCGTGTCGAAAATTACCTGCTTATCATTCTTAATGAATCTCTTGCTTATCATTCTTAGTCTAGACACATCTTACTGCATTGATTGCATGAATAGTGTATAGACAAAATTCATATCTTAGCGTATCTGCTAAATCATATCTTGCCTGACATATTCCGTGAATTCCTCCGTAATCTACGAAATATTTTGTTCTATATATATATAGATATTCTATGTAATTAGAATGCCATCCGATAGCTGGAAATATTTCATATCGAAAAATCCTTTATTCGCTCGTACGAAATAGAACTCGTCACTAGTTCAAGCCCCTCGAATTCCGATATGGAGTTTCACTCAAGCTCCGAAAGCAGTGTGACTGGAATGGATCAACCAATTATCCATCATCAATTTTGGATGAATTGGGGATGAGTTCGTAGTCGACTTAATCAATGGAGACGCGAAGAAGACAATCCTTTCCACCAACCGAATTCACCTCTTGGTGAAGAACCTGAAGCACTTACTGGTGAACCTGTCTGAAACACCATATTCACCCTCATTTCCAGGATATCACGCAATGATTATATGATATCCAAAATTTTAAACCTTATTCATTCGCTCGTTCCTACCGACAATCATTCCGGAGTAATAAGTCAACGAGCTTCGCGCCCGAGTTGTAGCCTTGGAAAATATGGTGCAAAACGTACCAGCTTCAACAACATCACCGGCACCAACAGTACCACAACATCAATAACAGTACCACCAACAACCCAAATTTCAATATCACCCGCCTCAACATCTCATTATGTACCTCGAGCATAATCATCATTCTACATATCTGTTCTACATCGATTATCTTCGTTCTACATGACGTTCTACATCATTTATCTTCGTTCGACTTAACGATTATGTAATCTATAATGTTTTAGAGATTATATATTCTTGTTCTAACGGTAAATCAAATGAGTTTAATATCATATTGACTCACTAAATCCATGGTTACATCTGAAGAAAATATATATATGTATATATGTTTTCATAAAGATTGTAATTAAAAATTCTTTTGTACAAACTGTTAATGGTGAAAATATTTTAACGGGTAGGTAATACCCGAGGAATATTCAGATTTCACATTAATAAATTACACTGTACATTCTTTCAAATCTGATTCAACAGTCATTTACTATCCTAATTACATCCACCGATATACGCATCCGTTCACCACAGAATAACCATTTTCATTCAATTTTATATTTGGATTTTGACCTATCAGAATCCAATAAGTGGCATAATGAAGAAAACATTGGACAAAATAAAAGTTGTTAGAAACAAACAAATTAACTATGAGAAATTTTGTTAAGAATCCACGCTAACAAAATCCTAGCTAACTGTTAATTCCTTATTGTACATTTTATTTATCGCAATTTTAATTCTCGCAATTTTATTTATCGTCATTTAATTTATGTTATTTATTTTACGCACTTTATCGGGACACATATACAATGTTTTGACATATCATATCGACGTCATCTATATATATTATTTGGAATAACCATAAGTCACTCTATACGCTATAATGTTCGAGTCAGCATATAAAGGGTCATGGTTGATTCTCAAATAATATATATACTTTGAGTTGTGATCGAGTCTGAGACATGTATATAATGGGTCACGACACGTATTAATTAATTCGGATATTATATATTAAACTATATATGAATTGTTGAATTACTAATTGTGGACCAGTAACTGTGAACTAATAACATTGGACAATTAAAATGAATTAAAATATTGATTATAACATATGAAACTAAACATTTCTTCAAGTTTACAACTTGATTTCCTCTTAAACCTCATTTGTATCTTAACGATTACAATATGCGTTCAAACCTTTCATGATTCTTGAAAACACCTCAATCGAGAAGATGAACCAACCGCACTTCATCTACGAGAAGAAAGATCTAAGCAACAATCATGCACCTGGAAAACTCTCGGAAACTAAGTAAAAGTTTAACACGAATCCGTACCAGATCATGTAAGCATTATTATTATCCAAAATAACTTGGTAATCCCTTTCAAAGTAGCAAATTTTGTCACAGCTCCAGCAAATCCAACTTCGACTTTTCGTACGAAACAACCTTATTATAACCTTGATATATATGTGTGCTCTTTTATTACCGGGGAACCTTTTATATTCCACCATATTACCAGCAGACGTACCACAAACCTCGTTGCTCTTTAGCTTAAATCTCTCAGACAAATCACTATATTTATCTATTGAAGTCTTATCATGAACTCATCGGCATCTTGTAACGATAATTACCATACCGAATACGGAGAGGAATCAATCGATAATCTCGAATTCCTCAGCGATTCTACGACAACAATTATATATATATATATATATATATATATATATATATATATATATATATATATATATATATATATATATATATATATATATATATATATATATATATATTCTATCTCCTGGATTTACAAAATTTCAATTCTGAATTTCTGAAAAGCGCTTTAGCCTATGAATCAGTTTTTTGAGTTTTAAAAAAACTAATGAAATCTTTAGCGAATACCTTGCTCCATACTCTAAATCCTTGCGGACATTTTCTGATCTTAAATATTTTTAAATTCTAAGATACCATCATATCTTTCGTTATAAATATCTTAGATATTTCAAAAAATACCTTCATAAATATCTTTGTCCAAAATTATCTACCTCCTCGTGCTATCTATTTTACATCATAAAAGAAACTGTTTTAGTTCCTATATAAAATTTGAGTTTAAATTATGAATGTTTTTGAAGAAGTGTCAGGAACTGAAACATGAATTAGTATAATATAATGACACTTGATCAACGTGATTATATTACAGTAAGTCATGCTGAGTTTCTATTGGAACGTGATGATTCAAAGATCATAATGTCATTATGTGCCATATTACACGACTCTTACATTCTACCAAATCTTTAAACATATCAAGAACATATTTTCTTGATAGTCCTATCTTTTCTCTTGAATTCTGGTAATTTAACCAATCAAGATCGTGCTATTAAAATTTCCCTCTTAGAACGTTAGTCATATTCATTCGAAACTTCATACCTACGAATTCTGGACCATGATTCGCTTGACTTAAAGTCGGGAAGAGAAAAACAAAAGGATGGAACTCCAAAATATAAATGGAAACAGAGGAAGTTAATTTATAGTGAAATATCTGATAAAGAAATCAAGACAGATCTCCGCATTTAATTAGAGAGATCCTATTTCCTTAAATACCGGAGAATCAAATCTTATTACGAAGATTTTCTCTAAATTCCTTGAATTCCGAAATTCAACCGAGACAACGTCAAAAGTTAAGATGAATCTCTATTTCTTCATTTCAATCTTTAGTGATAACTTCACTTATACGCTTCAAATAATCAAATTGTTTTATCCATATTACTCAATGATGATAAAACTTCATTTATTAACTCGTATGCGTCATGAAAACATATTTATTGTCAGCCATGACCATCCCAATCAAATTTCAGGACGAAATTTCTTTAACGGGTAGGTACTGTGACGACTCGGAGATTTCCAACCAAATTTAAACTTGATCTTTATATGATTTCGACACGGTAAGCAAAGTCTGTAATATTAAGCCTCGAAAATTTTGAACTGTTTCATATATTCAATTGACCTTCGACCATACCCGACGATTCACGAACAACTATTTGTAAATAGATATGTATATGTTTAAATAAATATATATATAATTTGAAATATAATTTATGATGTAATTGTTAGAAATTAATTATGTAAAAAATAATAATTACTATTTAAAACATATCTATATACAAATAAAGTATATAAAAAAATAATAAATATTAAATATTAAATAATTGTAATACTCATTGATGTTCCGATTGATATTAAACAAGTTAAATTCAAACTTATATTATTTTAAAATAAACGGTGATCCAAAAATGAGTTCTATAAATTTCAGGCTTATTAAAAATGTATTTAGGAACTATTTGTTAAGTTTTAACACTTTTTATATTTTACCCAGAATTGAGAGGGACAGTTGATGTAATTTTTATTTAACAAATTAAGGATCGAATTTTATACCATTATGACCAAAATAAATAAATATAGTTAATCTAAAAATTTGGGATTTTTCCGAAGACTTTTCCGAAGACCAAAATAAATAAATAAACCCAGTCCGTGTAAAACCGTCGGTAGAAAGAGTTAAATTTAAAGGCTGCATTACTGTGTATGATTCATTTCTCTTACATTATGTTTACTAATTATTATTATATTATTCTAATTATTGTTATGAACTGTAACTAAATTTGTATATATATACATATGTAATATGCATATATATTACACTCATGAACCAACCGAGAACCACACACTATAAACCATCGACTATCACCAAGATCGCCAACCACAACCACCGGAGAACACTCATGATCACCATAAACCGCTACCCTCTCCATCGAGCTTCACGTACGCCCACTTCTTTATTTCTTTTCTATTATCTATCTAATCTCTATATTATATTTATATATATATATATATATATATATATATATATATATATATATATATATATATATATATATATATATATATATATATATATATATATATATATATATAGCATATGAATATAGATAGACACCCATGACCACCTTTGTCACCATGAAACCACCTTCTTTACCGGTTCAACACCATCAACGAGACCTTCATCACCATTCTCATCAACCATCGTAACTATTACCCAACACCTTCATCAGGTTCGATCACCTCTATCCACCACTCTTAACCAATCACCATCACCATTACGTGCTCGATATAAACCCAACCGTCACTACAATCTTTCTCTTCGGCAAACACCACACGAACACCATAAGCATCACTACCTCATAACCACAACAATAACCATCAACGCCCTTGCTCGTTGTTTTCTATTTTTCTTTGATCACCAACACCAAACCATAACCGTAACTGCTGCTACTACTCGCATCTAACCTGCTACTGTTATTTAACTGCTACAACTACTAATACGTTTCTATTTTCAGTCACCATCGAGAACTACCACCTAAACCCATCTGCTATGCTTCTATTTTATGTCTCCCTGTTTAGAAACCTAAAACCACTCGAACCTCATCTCATTGCTACAGTAAATCGATTATGTTTTCTATTTTTCTATTAAACCGCCAACCCATCAAAACACCACAAAACACCGTAACCTCTCTCCTATTGTTTGCTACTGTTCGGTTAATATTACTGCAGTGATATATATATATATATATATATATATATATATATATATATATATATATATATATATATGTTTTTTTTATCAATCAAACTACCACCCCACAAACTTACAATTCGATTACCAAAACCTGTTGCTTGTTCTCTGTTTCAAACGAACACTCCAAACCCAAAAACTAGAAACCCTCTTTGTTGCTTTTCAAAAAGTTGCTACTAAAATTACTGTTGTAGGAAGTTAATGATTATGATAATGATGATCGTGGTAATGATAATCTAAAACGATTTTTGATGATGTTTGATGTCGTATATTAATGATGATGTTTATGATTGTGACACGTTAATAAAAACGACGAGGTTATAGTATTCTGTTACTGCACGCGTTTTAGAAAAATATAATAAAGAAAAAGAATTCGATTTGTTATGAAATGTCCCGTTCATATTGATTATAAACGTTCCATATTAATTGATTTCGTTGCGAGGTTTTGACCTCTATATGAGACGTTTTTCAAACATTGCATTCATTTTTAAAACAACCATAACCTTTATTTTATCAATAAAGGTTTTTAAAACATTACGTAGATTATCAAATAATGATAATCTAAAATATACTGTTTACACACGACCATTACATAATGGTTTACAATAGAAATATATTACATCGACGTATTTTCTTGAATGCAGTTTTTACACAATATCATACAAACATGGACTCCAAATCTTTCCTTATTTTAGTATGCAATAGCGGAAGCTCTTAGTATTCACCTGAGAATAAACATGCTTTAAACGTCAACAAAAATGTTGGTGAGTTATAGGTTTAACCTATATATATCAAATCGTAACAATAGACCACAAGATTTCGTATTTCAATACACATCCCATACATAGAGATAAAAATCATTCATATGGTAAACACCTGGTAACCGACATTAACAAGATGCATATATAAGAATATCCCCATCATTCCGGGACACCCTTCGGATATGATATAAATTTTGAAGTATTAAAGCATCCGGTACTTTGGATGGGGTTTGTTAGGCCCAATAGATCTATCTTTAGGATTCACGTCAATTAGGGTGTCTGTTCCCTAATTCTTAGATTACCAGACTTAATAAAAAGGGGCATATTCGATTTCGATAATTCAACCATAGAATGTAGTTTCACGTACTTGTGTCTATTTTGTAAATTATTTATAAAACCTGCATGTATTCTCATCCCAAAAATATTAGATTTTAAAAGTGGGACTATAACTCACTTTCACAAATATTTCCTTCCTCGGAAATAAGACTTGGCCACGGATCGATTCACAAACCTATACAAATATGTACATATATATCAAAGTATGATCAAAATATAATTACAACCATTTTTATTATGTTTTAAAGATTTGAGTGTATTAAGTCAGCTGTCCTCGTTAGTAACCTACAACTAGTTGTCTATAATTAGATGTACAGAAATAAATCGATATATATTATCTTGAATCAATCCACGACCCAGTGTATACACGTCTCAGGCTAGATCACAACTCAAACTATATATATTTTTGGAATCAACCTCAACCCTGTATAGCTAACTCCAACATTACTGCATATAGAGTGTCTATGGTTGTTCCAAATAATATATATATATGGGTCGATATGATATGTCAAAATATTTGCATACGTGTCTATGGTATCCCAAGATTACATAATATATTAGAATACATGTATAATACAATATAAGTTAGCTAGGATATGATTAATATAGATTTGTTACCAATTTTCACGTAGCTACAACAAGCAAAAATAACCAATCTTGTTTTACCCATAACTTCTTCGTTTTAAATCTGTTTTGAGTGAATCCAATTGCTATGGTTTCATATTGAACTTAAGTTTATGAATTTATACAGAAAAAGTATAAGTTTATAGTCGGAATTACAGGTTACAAGTCATTTTTGTAAAGTTAGTCATTTCAGTCAAAAGAACGACGTCTAGATGACCATTTTGGAAAACATACTTCCACTTTGAGTTTAACCATGATTTTTGGATATAGTTTCATGTTCATAAGAAAAATCATTTTTCCAGAAGAAAAATTTTTAAATCAAAATTTATCATAGTTTTTAATTAACTAACCCAAAACAGCCCGCGGTGTTACTACAACGGCGTATATCCAGTTTTACGGTGTTTTTCGGTTTTAAATCATTAAGTTATCATATCATATAGATATAGAACATGTGTTTAGTTGATTTTAAAAGTCAAGTTAGAAGGATTAACTTTTGTTTGCGAACAAGTTTAGAATTAACTAAACTATGTTCTAGTGATTTCAAGTTTAAACCTTCGAATAAGATAGCTTTATATGTATGAATTGAATGATGTTAAGAACATCATTAGTACCTCAAGTATTGTGTATAAACCTACTGGAAAAGAGACAAATGGATCTAGCTTCAAAGGATCCTTGGATGGCTTGAAAGTTCTTGAAGCAGAATCATGACACGAAAATAAATTCAAGTAAGATCATCACTCGAAATAAGATTGTTATAGTTATAGAAATTGAACCAAAATTTGAATATGAGTGTTACCTTGTATTAGAAAGATATCTTACTGTAAATAAGAAAGATTTCTTGAGGTTGGATGATCACTTTACAAGATTGGAAGTAAGCTAGCAAACTTGGAAGTATTCTTGATTTTATGAAACTAGAACTTATAGAATTTATGAAGAACACTTAGAACTTGAAGATAGAACTTGAGAGAGATCACTTAGATGAAGAAAATTGAAGAATGAAAGTGTTTGTAGGTGTTTTTGGTCGATGGTATATGGATTAGATATAAAGGATGTGTAATTTTGTTTTCATGTAAATAAGTCATGAATGATTACTCATATTTTTGTAATTTTATGAGATATTTCATGCTAGTTGCCAAATGATGGTTCCCACATGTGTTAGGTGACTCACATGGGCTACTAAGAGCTGATCATTAGAGTGTATATACTAATAGTACATACGTCTAAAAGCTATGTATTGTACGAGTACGAATACGGGTGCATACGAGTAGAATTGTTGATGAAACTGAACGAGGATGTAATTGTAAGCATTTTTGTTAAGTAGAAGTATTTTAATAAGTGTCTTGAAGTCTTTCAAAAGTATATGAATACATATTAAAACAATACATGTATATACATTTTAACTGAGTCGTTAAGTCATCGTTAGTCGTTACATGTAAATGTTGATTTGAAACCTTTAAGATAACGATCATGTTAAATGTTGTTAACCCAATGTTTATTATATCTAAAGAGATGTTAAATTGTTACATTATCATGATATTATGATATATAATATATCTTAGTATGATATATATAAAGTTAAATGTCGTTACAACGATAATCGTTACATATATGTCTCGTTTCGAAATCATTAAGTTAGTAGTATTATTTTTACATATGTAGTTCATTGTTAACACACTTAATGATATATTTACTTATCATTTAACATAATTTACCAAGTGTATCAATATCTTAATATGATTCATATGTATTTAGTAAGACGTTGATATAACGATAATCGTTATATATAACGTTTTCGAGTTTCTTAAATTCAATAGTCTCATTTTTATGTATATAACTAATTGTTAAAAAACCTAATGAGATACTTACTTATCATAATATCATTTTAACTATATATAATCATATATATGTCATCATATAGTTTTTACAAGTTTTAACGTTCGTGAATCACCGGTCAACTTGGGTGGTCAATTGTCTATATGAAACCTATTTCAATTAATCAAGTCTTAACAAGTTTGATTGCTTAACATGTTGGAAACACTTAATCATGTAAATATCAATTTCATTTAATATATATAAATATGGAAAAGTTCGGGTCACTACAGTACCTACCGGTTAAATAAATTTCGTCCCGAAATTTTTAAGCAGTTGGAGGTGTTGACGAATCTTCTGGAAATAGGTGCAGGTATTTCTTCTTCATCTGATTTTCACGCTCCCAGGTGAACTCGAGTCCTCTACGAGCATTCCATCAAACCTTAACAATTGGTATCTTGTTTTGCTTAAGTCTTTTAACCTCATGATCCATTATTTCGACGGGTTCTTCAATGAATTGAAGTTTTTCGTTGATTTGAATTTCGTCTAACGGAATAGTGAGATCTTCTTTAGCAAAACATTTCTTCAAATTCGAGACGTGAAAAGTGTTATGTACAGCTGCGAGTTGTTGAGGTAGCTCCAGTTGGTAAGCTACTGGTCCGACACGATCTATAATCTTGAATGGTCCAATGTACCTTGGATTTAGTTTCCCCCGTTAACCAAATCGAACAACGCCTTTCCAAGGTGAAACCTTAAGCATGACCATTTCTCCAATTTCAAACTCTATATCTTTTCTTTTACTATTCGCGTAGCTCTTTTGTCGACTCTGGGCGGTTTTCAATCGTTGTTGAATTTGGATGATTTTCTCGGTAGTTTCTTGTATTATCTCCGGACCCGTAATCTGTCTATCCCCCACTTCATTCCAACAAATCGGAGATCTGCACTTTCTACCATAAAGTGCCTCAAATGGCGCCATCTCAATACTAGAATGATAACTGTTGTTGTAGGAAAATTTGCTAACGGTAGGTGTCGATCCCAACTGTTTCCGAAATCAATAACACATGCTCAAAGCATGTCTTCAAGTGTTTGCATCGTTCTTTCGCTCTGCCCATCAGTTTGTGGATGATAGGCAGTACTCATGTCTAGACGAGTTCCTAATGCTTGCTGTAATGTCTGCCAGAATCTTGAAATAAATCTGCCATCCCTATAAGAGATAATAGAGATTGGTATTCCATGTCTGGAGACGACTTCCTTCAAATACAGTCGTGCTAACTTCTCCATCTTGTCATCTTCTCTTATTGGCAGGAAGTGTGCTGATTTGGTGAGACGATAAATTATTACCTAAATAGTATCAAAACCACTTGCAGTCCTTGGCAATTTAGTGATGAAATCCATGGTAATGTTTTCCCATTTCCATTCCAGGATTTTGGGTTGTTGAAGTAGACCTGATGGTTTCTGATGCTCCGCTTTGACCTTAGAACACGTCAAACATTCCCCTACGTATTTAGAAACATCGGATTTCATACCTGGCCACCAAAAATGTTTCTTGAGATCCTTGTACATCTTCCCCGTTCCAGGATGTATTGAGTATCTGGTTTTATGAGCTTCTCTAAGTACCATTTCTCTCATATCTCCAAATTTTGGTACCCAAATTCTTTCAGCCCTATACCGGGTTCCATCTTCCCGAATATTAAGATGCTTCTCCGATCCTTTGGGTATCTCATCCTTTAAATTTCCCTCTTTTAAAACTCCTTGTTACGCCTCCTTTATTTGAGTAGTAAGGTTAGTGTGAATCATTATATTCATAGCTTTTACTCGAATGGGTTCTCTGTCCTTTCTGCTCAAGGCGTCGGCTACCACATTTGCCTTCCCCGGGTGGTAACGAATCTCAAAGTCTTAATCATTCAACAATTCAATCCACCTGCGCTGCCTCATATTCAGTTGTTTCTGATTAAATATGTGTTGAAGACTTTTGTGGTCGGTATATATAATACTTTTGACCCCATATAAGTAGTGCCTCCAAGTCTTTAATGCAAAAACAACCGCGCCTAATTCCAAATCATGCGTCGTATAATTCCGTTCGTGAATCTTCAATTGTCTAGACGCATAAGCAATTACTTTCTTTCGTTGCATTAATACACACCCGAGACCCTGCTTTGAGGCTTCACAATATATCACAAAATCATCATTCCCTTCAGGTAATGACAATATAGGTGTCGTAGTTAACTTTTTCTTTAACAATTGAAACGCTTTCTCTTGCTCATTTTTCCATTCAAATTTCTTCCCTTTATGCGTTAATGCAGTTAAGGGTTTTGCTATTCTGGAAAAGTCTTGGATGAACCTTCTGTAGTAACCAGCTAGTCCTAAAAATTGACGTATATGCTTCGAAGTTTTTGGGGTTTCCCACTTTTCAACGGTTTTGATCTTTGTCGGGTCTACCTGGATACCTTCTTTGTTCACTATGTGACCGAGGAATTGAACTTCTTCCAACCAAAATGCACACTTTGAAAACTTAGCGTACAGTTTTTCTTTCCTCAATACTTCTAGCACTTTTCTCAAATGTTCTTCGTGCTCTTGATCATTCTTTGAGTAAATAAGTATGTCATCGATGAAAACAATGACAAACTTGTCAAGATATGGCCCACACACTCGGTTCATAAGGTCCATGAACACAGCTGGTGCGTTAGTCAATCCAAACGGCATAATCATAAACTCGTAATGACCATAACGCGTCCTAAAAGCAGTTTTTGGAATATCATCCTCCTTTACTCGCATTTGATGATATCCAGAACGTAAATCGATTTTTGAATAAACCGACGAGCCTTGTAGTTGATCAAATAAGTCGTCAATTCTCGGCAGTGGATAACGATTTTTGATGGTAAGTTTATTCAACTCTCTATAGTCAATACACAACCTAAATGTACCATCCTTCTTCTTGACAAACAAAACAGGAGCTCCCCATGGTGATGTGCTTGGTCGAATGAAACCCCGTTCTAATAGTTCTTGCAGTTGGCTTTGCATTTTTTTCATCTCGCTGGGTGCGAGTCTGTAAGGAGCACGAGCTATTGGTGCAGCTCCTGGTACAAGATCTATTTTAAATTCAACAGATCGATGTGGAGGTAGTCCCGGTAATTCTTTCGGAAATACATCGAGAAATTCTTTTGCGACGAGAACATCATTGATGCTCTTTTCTTCAGTTTGTACTTTCTCGATGTGTGCTAGAACAGCATAGCACCCTTTTCTTATTAGTTTTTGTGCCTTCAAATTATTAATAAGATGTAGCTTCGTGTTGCCCTTTTCTCCGTACACCATTAAGGGTTCTCCTTCTTCTCGTACAATGCGAATTGCATTTTTGTAACATACGATCGCTGCTTTCATCTCCTTCAGCCAGTCCATGCCAACTATTACATCAAAACTCCCTAACTCTACTGGTATCAAATCAATCTTAAATATTTCACTACCCAGTTTAATTTCTCGATTCCGGCATATATAATCTGCTGAAAATAATTTACCATTTGCTAATTCGAGTAAAAATTTACTATCCAACGGCGTCAATGGACAACTTAATTTAGCACAAAAATCTCTACTCATATAGCTTCTATCCGCACCTGAATCAAATAAAACGTAAGCAGATTTATTATCAATAAGAAACGTACCCGTAACAAGCTCCGGGTCTTCCTGTGCCTCTGCCGCATTAATATTGAAAACACTTCCGCGGCCTTGTCCATTCTTGTTCTCCTGGTTCGGGCAATTTCTAATAATGTGGCCCGGTTTTCCACATTTATAACAAATTAGATTGGCATAACTTGCTCCGACACTACTTGCTCCGCCATTACTCGTTCCGACACCATTTGTTCCTGTCGTTCTGTTAACCCCTGGTCCGTAGACCTCACACTTCACCGCGCTATGACCATTTCTTTTACACTTGTTGCAAAATTTGGTGCAAAACCCCGAGTGATACTTTTCACACCTTTGGCATAGCTGCTTCTGATTGTTATTGTTGCGGTTGTTATTATTGTTGGGATGATTGTTGTTGTTGTTGTTGTTGTTGTTGTGCCGTTTGTTGTAGTTGCGATTGATGTTGCGATTGTTGGGATAGTTGTTGTTGTTTTGGTGATTCTTATCACCGTTTTCCTCCCACTTTCTTTTGACTAACTTCACGTTGGCCTCTTCGGCCACCTGTTCTTTAATTCTTCTCTCAATCTGGTTTACTAGTTTGTAAGCCATTCTACATGCCTTTTGTATGGAGGCAGGCTCGTGTGAACTTATATCTTCTTGGATTCTCTCCGGTAACCCGTTCACAAATGCGTCGATCTTCTCTTCCTCATCTTCGAACGCTCTCGAACACAATAGGCATAATTCTGTGAATTGTTTTTCGTACGAAGTAATATCGAATCCCTGTGTTCGTAACCCTCTAAGTTCTGACTTGAGCTTATTAACCTCGGTTCTGGGACGGTACTTCTCGTTCATCAAGTGCTTGAATGCTGACCACGATAGCGCGTAAGCAGCATCTTGTCCCACTTGATCTAGATAGGTATTCCACCATGTTAACGCAATACCTGTGAAGGTATGCATAGCGTACTTCACTTTGTCTCCTTCAGTACACTTACTTATGGCAAACACCGATTCGACTTTCTCGGTCCACCGTTTCAATCCAATTGGTCCTTCGGTTCCATCAAATTCCAAAGGTTTGCAGGCGGTGAATTCTTTGTAGGATCATCCTACACGATTTCTTGCGCCGTTAGCTGCATTGCTAGATTCAGAGTTATTGTTGGTATGTAGCGCGGCCTGTACTGCGGCTATGTTTGAAGCAAGAAAGGCACGGAATTCCTCTTCGCTCATATTCAAGGTGTGTCGAGTAGTCGGTGCCATTTCCTTCAAAATAGTCAAATAAAACAATTTAATCATACAGAATATTAAGAGTAGTCAATAGTATCTCGTAGCATAATATGAACTCATTTATAAAAGCTTTTTCTTCATATTAGAGTTTTATAATTTTAAATTCGGGTACTACCTACCCGTTAAGTTCATACTTATTAGCTAATCTACAATTCAACTACTACAATTCTATATGAAAAACTGATTATAATAATATATCACATACAAATATTCTTCAAACTTACAACTTCGCTATATTACATATAACATGAAATATAGTACACTATGATACAGGACAGTTTTGAAGATAAATCTAGTTAATACGCAAGTTGTTCAGCAAAATAAATAAAGACACGTAATTCATAAGTCCAGAAACAAGTCATGCATTCTGGTTTTACTAAGACGACTTCCCATCCTTGGTCTTGTGGAAAATAACCGTTATGACCATTAGCTAGGCAGCATGTTGTAATGTCGTCAAAAGGACGAGGGTTTCATAATGTCCAACAGCCCCGTAATAATCTAAAAACATTGTTTCTCACCCCAACTACTGAATCCGTCACTTATGGGAAGGTTTTATTTAAAAGTTGCAATCTGATGTTCTTTTTCTCACTTTGGTAAGAAGCGAACATCACTAACCCGTAAGCATAACATGCTTCTTTATGTTGCATGTTAGAAGCTATTTCTAATTCACGAAATCATATGTTGGGATATGTTGAGTCAAAATAGGTTCTTAACCCGTAGCGTAAAATTGCATTTGGGTTCCCCGCATTTAACGCTTTAAAGAAAACACGACGTAACTTAAAGTCTCCCCAATGATATATACCCCACCTATCAAAGGAAAGCCTTTTATAAACTAAGGCATTTCTGGAAAGTCTTTCAAATGTTTGACAAGTTAATTTCGCCATAACTAAATGTGCTGATGAATTCTGACCGACTCTAGACAAGATTTCCTCAATCATATCCTCTGGTAGGTCTTCTAAAATATTCGGTTGTCTACCCTTAACGTCCATTTTGTTTTTATACTGTAAAAAAGACAAGGATTAGATTCGTAATAACAAACAATACAAGCAATTTTTACATTGAACATAAAAGTACAAGCACACTACAATACATATAATACACAACATGATTACAACCTTCTAATCTAAATCACTGGTTTCTTCTTCTTCAGACTTGGTTCGTTTTCCTAATTTTCTAGGAATATATGGTGTTCCTCTAATACGAGCCGTCATTTTCCACAATGGTTTAGAAAAACCTGGTGGTTTAGAGGTTCCCGGGTCATTGTTACATTTTAGTAAATACGGATTGTGAAGACCCGTCCTAATCCATCCGGACGAAGTCCATATCGATTATAAACGATTCACAACAGTTGATTACCTCGCGAGGTACTTGACCTCTATATGATACATTTTACAAACATTGCATTCGTTTTTGAAAAGACAATCTTTCATTACATCGAAAGTTGACAGACATGCATCCCATTTAATAAATATCAAACTATCAACGACTTATAATCATCATGATGAACTCAATGACTCGAATGCAACGTCTTTTGAAATATGTCATGAATGACTTCAAATAATATCTCTAAAATGAGCATATGCACAACGGAAGATTTCTTTTCGTACCTGAGAATAATCATGCTTTCAAGTGTCAACCAAAAGGTTGGTGAGTTCATTAGTTTAACATAAATAATCATTTCATAATTTTAATAGACCACAAGATTTCATATTTCCATTTCTCATAAACATACGTCCCATGCATAGAGACAAAAATATCATTCATATGGATTGAACACCTGGTAACCGACCTTAACAATATGCATATTAGAATATCCCCATCATTCTGGGATCCTCCTTTGGTCATGATATAAATTTCGAAGTACTAAAGCATCCGGTACTTTGGATGGGGCTTGTTGGGCCCGATAGATCTATCTTTAGAGTTCACGTCAATTAGGGTGTATGTTCCCTAATTCTTAGATTACCAGACTAAATAAAAAGGGGCATATTCGATTTCGATCATTCAACCATATAATGTAGTTTCAATTACTTGTGTCTATTTCGTAAAATAGTTATAAAAACATCGCATGTATTCTCAGTCCCAAAAATATATATTGCAAAAGCATTTAAAAGGGGATTAATGAAACTCACCTAATGTATTTTGTAGTAAAAATACATAGAACGATATTGAACAAGTATAGGGTTGGCCTTCGATTCACGAACCTATATCATTCGTATATATATTAAAACATATACTCGTAATCGAATAATTATAACTTTATGTATTTAATTTATATATATATTTGATAATGATTTTTATCTATTTAATCTAATTAATTTACACATATATGTAATGTATTTTTAAGTATATTTTTACATAGATAATAACATTTGATATATATAAAAAAGTTGTATTTAATTATATTGATAATAACATTACTACTAATGATATTCATATTAATAATATTTTTGTTAATAATAATGATAATAATATTAATGATAAAAATAATAGTTTTACTAATAATGATTCTCTTAATAATAATATAGTTGTAAAAAATAATAATTTTTAATAATAATACAAATAATGATAATGATAATATTAATATATAGTAGTACTTATGTTAATAGTGATAATAATAATCATTATAGAGATATCTATTCTGTTAAAAATGTTATAAGTTTAATTATAAGCATTCTAATAATCATGTTAACAACAATAATGACATTATTACTAATACCTTTGTTGATAATACTATAATATTACTATTAATTTTTAAAGTGATACTAATAATAATATTTATAGTGATAATTTGTACTATGTTCATAAAAATGATAATAATAATAGGAATACTAACAATTATAACAATAATATTTATAATACTAGCAAATAATAATAATAATCATAATGATAATAATATTAATAATAATAATAATAATAATAATAATAATAATAATAATAATAATAATAATAATAATAATAATAATAATAATAATAATAATAATAATACAATAGAAGCTACCTTAGGAAAGAGCTTAAAAAGATTTGTGCCTCATGCGAGACTTGAACCCACGACCTCCCGCTTATCCGCAAATGCACAAAACCACTCACCCGTCTCAATCACATCTGATTCTATTTTCATATCTAAAAATATAACTAGTCTGTCTAACAGTTTATCTCCCCTTCTTCATCATAACAACGACTCAATTTCATTCAGCAATCAAATTAAGTTACTCGATAAATTTTGACTTTTTAATAGAGGCAGAAAGATTTAAAACACGTTTAAATAAATCAACAAACAAAAAAAAAATTATCACAGCCTCCTGCTGCTGTACCAGTTCGCAAAAAAATATATATAAATTTTTGATTTTGATTTTTAAAACGTTTTAGGCAAGAATTATAACTTGAATTATATTTCAAATCCTCATTAGAAACTTTTCAAACCATCAATTGATCCGAAAACTTCCTCTGGAATTCGAATTTTTACAAAGAACAAAATGGTTGACTTTTTGAATTTAATCTTTGACTCGAAAATTCTCACTTGATATTAGGAATTATGATATGAAACTTTGCAGAAAGTTTGTGTAGGATATTTCCAACAAGACTACATTTATACATTTCATAAAAGGATTCGAAATCAAGATTTTTAAAAAATGAAAACGTACAGAGTAAAGAGAGAAGGATGAGAAGAAAAGTATCTGTTCTTGTTTCCTTTTAATTCTCGTTCCCTTTATAAATTAGCAAAAATATTTTATATTATGTAAACTGATTAATTTATTCAGCAAAATATCGATTGTTTTATTGCTTTGGATGTTCTGGACGGCATGTACTAGCCAGAGGTAAGAAAACAAAACACACCAAAAAAAATATATACAGCAAATAAGGAATTCGTTCCAATCTGTCGGATAAATTTCAAGGAGTAGGTAGAGAAGTACAAATTTAATACAGTTGAAAAGGATTGAAGCTGAACTTGTGACTTTTATATATTAGTATATCTATTCTACTTGCACTCGTATGATTATCTATATATATATATATCAGTTTATAAAAAAATTATAAATTTGATAATTATCAAATATAAATAAATTACCATTATCAATTATTAATAAGACTAATAATCATATTACTACTAATAATTATATAAGTTATATTATAATAACCATTATATTAATTTTAATAATTTTAGTATTAATAATATTAATAACCTTATTAATCTTACTAGTGGTTATATTATTGATAATAATACATAATAATAATAATGATGTTAATAAAAATAACAATAATTTTATTAACAATTTAAATGTATCAACTTTATATCTATATATTATAATAATATTCGTATTATTGATATTAGTATTAATATTTACTATTTATTTTAATATTGAATGTAATGTAATAATAACAATCTTAATATAATACTTATACTTTAACTTGAAATTACATATATATTATTAGTTTTGTAATATTTCATATACATTATATATTTAATATTTAAATATTTAACAATATTCTTATAGTAATAGTTATGTATCGAAATCATATATATATATATATATATATATATATATATATATATATATATATATATATATATATATATATATATATATATATATATATATATATATATATATATATATATATATATATATCCAAACTACCATATATATAAATTATGTTTTGAATATCAAATTTTTATTGTATATCGTAAATTATCTTACGTTTTTACTTCTTGAATTAAATCGTATAATGTTTCATTAATATATTTCAAGTTATCATGTTATCATATATATATATATATATATATATATATATATATATATATATATATATATATATATATATATATATATATATATATATATATATATATATATATATATCTACACATATATTCATATACATATATCTATTTATAAATGATTGTTCGTGAATCGTTGGGCATAGGTCAAAAGGGCAAATGCATTCCTGTAACTGTTCCAAAGTTTTTAAGACTCAACATTCCAGACTTTGCTTATCGTGTCGGAAACATATAAAGATTAAGTTTAAATTTGGTCGGAAATTCTCGGGTCATCACAGTACCTACCCGTTAAAGAAATTTCGTCCCGAAATTTGAGTGTGGTCGTCATGGCTAACAATAAGAATGTTTTTCTGACGAATATGAGCTGATAAATAGAGTTTTATCATTATTGGTTAATATAGATAAAACAATTTGAGTACTCGAAGCGTATGAGTGATGTTATCACAAAAGTGTGAAATGAGGTAAACAAGTTTTATCATAACTTTCAACTAGTCATGGTTGGATATAGAAAAAATAAGGTGCGTCTTAGCTTTTGACATTGTCTTGGTTGAATTCCAGAATTCAAGGGATTCAAAGAAAATCTTCGAAATCTAAAAGATTTGATTCTTCGGCGAATAAGGAAATTAAGGTCTCTATAATTAAATGCGGTGATCTGCCTCGATTCCTCTGTCTGATATTTTCACTATAAATTTTACCTTTTCCGTTCCATTAATCTTCACCACTTCAATACTCAATTCTCAAATTCAAAAGATCATGAAATACTTAATCCAGTTTTGATCCTTGTCCTTATCCTGATTATCGCAACAATCATTCTCCTTTTCCAACTTCCACCGGAGGAATCCGTTTATTTCTACTATGCTTTAGGGATTATTATATTTATAATCCTCCCGTGTCTTTATATTGCTATACGCACTGATATCCACGGTTTGTAATTTTGGTGTTGTTGTTGGGCTTTATATTTTTTTTTCTTATATTTTAGAGCTCTTTGCCTTTTTATTATCCTCCCGACCTCTAGTAAAGCGAGTAATGGTCCAGAATTTGTATGTATGGAATTTCGAATAAACATCGTGTTCTAAATAAGAACTAATATATTAGCATGATTTGATTTATCAAATTACCAGCATCACTGAGAATAGAACTATCAAGAAAATACTTTCTTGATATGTCCAGAAGTTAAGCACAGTGAAAGAGTTATGTAACATGGCACGTGATGACATTAGGATCTGTGAATCATCACGTCCCATTAGAAACTCGGCATGACTTACTGTAATATAATCACGTTGATCAAGTGTTATTATATTATACTAACTCATGCATCAGTTCCCAACATTACTTCAATAACATTCATATTTTAAGCTCGAAAGTTTACAGATTATAGAAACTAACAGTTTCTATATGATGTAACACTGATAGCACGAAGAGATTAATGATTTTAGATAAGAATAGTTCTGAAAATATCTTCAAAAATATGGAGGATATTTATAATGAAAGACACGATGATATCTTGGAATATCTAAGATCAGAGGATGATAGAAACTATTGCCTACAAGGGTTTAGAGTAAGGAGCAAGATATTCACTAAAGACTTTAGCAGATATTGAATCATTTGGATTCTTTGAAGTCAAACTTATTCTTTGTGATTTGTCCACGGCTTTCTTCATAGTTTCGCATAATCTGCTTTTCGGTACTAAATTTTCTCTTGAATGTTTCCAATATGATGATACACAGGAAGCACGAAGAGGTATATAATTTCGGACGAGAATATTTATGAAAATATTCTCAGAAATATCGAAGATATTGATGATGATATTTTAGAATTTCTAAGTTCGATAGTTAATGGAGAAAGATTTTCCGCAAGATTTTAACATGACTTCGTGGTAAGATATTCTCTAAAGATTTCAATGGATCCAGAATTATCTGGATTCTTTGAATATAGGGTATGGTCCTTGTATTTGTCCTTGGTCTCCTTCATGGTTAACTCTATCCGTTTTCCAGTTCCAACGTTTTTTGAGCTTTTCCAACATATTATTCTTTATCATCAAACTTTCGACGACTAAGGTCGTTTATGGTTGCCTACAGTTTCTGCTGCTTCATTCAGCTTTTTCAACATTCAGAGTATCGATTCGTAAACTGTGTGCCTTTTCAAAATTTCAGAATTGAAGGTCGTAATTCTAGGAGATAATTGTTATATGTATACATATAACTATTGATATAGAAATGCTACGAGATTCGAAATACTGATTGCTGATTCCCGGTAATTGGTATGGCAATTATTGTTACAGGGTATAGATGAATACAAGATGGGGTTTCAATGAATATAATGATTTTTTGGAAAGCTGGTAATTTTACTGCTAATGTGGTGAAATATAAACGGTTCTCCTATAACGATGACGACATGCAAACTTATATATCGAGGTTAAAATAAGGCTAATTCGAATGGAAGTTGAAGTTGATTTGTTGAAACTGTGATAAAATTGGCTAATTTGAAAAAGAGTTGCAATGTTATTTTCGGTAATAACAATGCCAAAGGAGCTATAACAGACACGTGTTAAACTTTTACTTAGGGTCCGGGAGTTTTCAGGTGCATAACTATATGCGTCAATCTTTTCTTCCATAGATGAAGTGCGGTTGGTTCATCCTTTCAATTGAGGTGTTTTAAAGAATCATGAAAGGTTTCAACGCAGATTAGAATTGTCAAGATACAAATGGCGTTTAAGATGAAATCAAGTGGCAAACTTGAAGAATCGTTTAGTTTCATATGTTATAATCAATATTTTAATTCATTTTAATTGTCCAATGTTGGTAGTCCACAATTGATAGTCCACAGTTAGCAATTTAATAATTCATATATAATATTCGAATTAATTAATTCTTATCGTGACCCGTGTACATGTCTCAGACTCGATCACAACTCAAATTATATATATTATTGTAGAATCAACCTCAACCCTGTATAGAGAACTCGAGCATTACTGCACATAGAGTGTCTATGGTTATTCCAAATAATATATATAAATGCGTCGATATGATATGTCAAAACCTTGTATACGTGTCCCGATATTTAAAGTGCGTAAAATAAATAACAGAAATTAAATAACGATAAATAAAGTGCATAAAGTAATTAACAGAAATTAAATGACGATAAATAAAATTGCGAGAATGTAAATTGCGATAATTAAATTGCGATAAATAAATTGTAATCAGTTAGCTAGGAACAATTAGCTAGGAACAGTTAGCGTGGATTCTTAACACAATTTCTCATAGTTAATTAGTCTGTTTCTAACAAATTTTATTTTTGTTATATGTTTTCTTCATTATGCCACTTGTTGGATTCTGATAAATCAAAATCCAAATATGAAATTGGATGAAAATGGTTATTCTGTGGTGAATGGATTTGTATATCGGTGGATGTAAGTAGGATAGTAAACGGTTGTTGAATTAGCTTCGAAGAATGTACAGTGTAACTTATTAATGTGAAATCTGAATATTCCTCGGGTATTACCTACCCGTTAAAATATTTTCACTATTATCAGTTTGTACGAAAGAATTTTTAATTACAATCTTTATGAAACATATATACATATATATTTTCTTCAGATGTAATCATGCATTCATTGAGTTAATATGATATTAAACTCATTTGGTTTACCGTTAGAACTAGAATACATAATCTCTAAAACATTTAGAGATTACTTAATCGCCATGAAGAACGAAGATAATCGATGTAGAACGATACGTAGAACGATGATTATACTCGAGGTACAGAATGAGATGTTGAGGCATGGATTGTTGAAACTTGAGTTGTTGGTGGTACTGGTGCTATTACTGTTGGTACTGTTGGTGCCGGTGTTGTTGCTGAACCTGGTAGATTTTGCACCATATTCTCCAAATTGATTACTCGAGCGCGAAGTTAGCTAACTTCTTCTATTATTCCAGGATGATTGTCGGTCGGAACGAGCGGATGAAAAAGGTTTAGAATTTTAGATAGTACGTAATCATAGAGAGATGTTCAGGAAATGATGGTGAAAATGGTGTTTCGGATTGGTTTGTCGGTAAGTGCTTCAGATTCTTTGCCAAGAGTGCAGGTTGATGGGTGGAAAGAATCGCTTTCTACTCATCTCCATTGATTAAATCGACTATGAACCCATCAGATGAACTGACGATGGATGATTGGTTGATTCATTCTAGTGACGCTGTTTTCGGAGCTTAGGTGAATATTCATGTCGGAATAGCTATCGAAATCTGAGGGTCTCGAACTGGTTGCAGGATTCATCTCGTACGATCAGATAAAGAATTTTCGATAAGAAATAGATTATAGGATGTAGATTAGTACCCTGTAATACATAAATTACATATGCATATAAAATACTAAAATCCCATAAGTTACGGAGGAATCTACGGAATATGTTAGGCAAAGTTTACAGTAACAGATATGCTAAGATATGAATTAGCAGATACGCTAAGATATGAATTTGTCTATACACTATTCATGCAATCAATGCAGCAAGATGTGTCTAGACTAGGAATGATAAACAGGTAATTTCTTAAGGATGATAAGTAGGTAATTTTTTTGACACGAAATGATAAGCAAAACTTTTGACATGCAGACACGGTCAAAGTCCATACTCACTAAAGCATCCTAACAACTTATCAGTTAGACACACTAATGCAGACCTGGTTCGCTAAGACCACCGCTCTGATACCAACTGTGAAGACCCGTCCTAATCCATCCGGACGAAGTCCATATCGATTATAAACGATTCACAACAGTTGATTACATCACGAGGTACTTGACCTCTATATGATACATTTTACAAACATTGCATTCGTTTTTGAAAAGACAATCTTTCATTACATCGAAAGTTGACAGACATGCATCCCATTTCATAAATATCAAACTATCAATGACTTAATAATAATCTTGATGAACTCAATGACTCGAATGCAACGTCTTTTGAAATATGTCATGAATGACTTCAAATAATATCTCTAAAATGAGCATATGCACAGCGGAAGATTTCTTTCAGTACCTGAGAATAAGCATGCTTTCAAGTGTCAATCAAAAGGTTGGTGAGTTCATTAGTTTAACATAAATAATCATTTCATAAATTTAATAGACCACAAGATTTCATATTTCCATTTCTCATAAACATACGTCCCATGCATAGAGACAAAAAAAATCATTCATATGGATTGAACACCTGGTAATCGACCTTAACAATATTCATATGGATTCATATGGATATTTATTTAAATATTGTTAATCTAATTAATTTACACATATATGTAATGTATTTTTAAGTATATTTTTACATAGATAATAACGTTTGATATATATAAAAAGTTGTATTTAATTATATTGATAATAACATTACTACTAATGATATTCATATTAATAATATTTTTGTTAATAATAATGATAATAATATTAATGATAAAAATAATAGTTTTACTAATAATGATTCTCTTAATAATAATATAGTTGTAAAAAATAATAATTTTTAATAATAATACAAATAATGATAATGATAATATTAATATATAGTAGTACTTATGTTAATAGTGATAATAATAATCATTATAGAGATATCTATTCTGTTAAAAAATGTTATAAGTTTAATTATAAGCATTCTAATAATCATGTTAACAACAATAATGATATTATTACTAATACCTTTGTTGATAATACTATAATATTACTATTAATTTTTAATATGATACTAATAATAATATTTATAGTGATAATTTGTACTATGTTCATAAAAATGATAATAATAATAGGAATACTAACAATTATAACAATAATACTTAATACTAGCAAATAATAATAATAATCATAATGATAATAATATTAATAATAATAATAATAATAATAATAATAATAATAATAATAACAATAATAATAATAATAATAATAATAATAATAATAATAATAATAATAATAATAATAATAATAATAATAATAATAATAATAATAATAATAATAATAATAATAATAATAATAATAATACAATAGAAGCTACCTTAGGAAAGAGCTTAAAAAGATTTGTGCCTCATGCGAGACTTGAACCTACGACCTCCCGCTTATCCGCAAACGCACAAGACCACTCACCCGTCTCAATCACATCTGATTCTATTTTCATATCTAAAAATATAACTCGTCTGTCTAACAGTTTATCTCCCCTTCTTCATCATAACAACGACTCAATTTCATTCAGCAATCAAATTAAGTTACTCGATAAATTTTGACTTTTTAATAGAGGCAGAAAGATTTAAAACACGTTTAAATAAATCAACAAACAAAAAAAATAAATTATCACAGCCTCCTGCTGCTGTACCAGTTCGCAAAAAAAAATATATATATAAATTTTTGATTTTGATTTTTAAAACGTTTTAGGCAAGAATTATAACTTGAATTATATTTCAAATCCTCATTAGAAACTTTTCAAACCATCAATTGATTCGAAAACTTCCTCTGGAATTCGAATTTTTACAAAGAACAAAATGGTTGACTTTTTGAATTTAATCTTTGACTCGAAAATTCTCACTTGATATTAGGAATTATGATATGAAACTTTGCAGAAAGTTTGTGTAGGATATTTCCAACAAGACTGCATTTATACATTTCATAAAAGGATTCGAAATCAAGATTTTTAAAAAATGAAAACGTACATAGTAAAGAGAGAAGGATGAAAAGAAAAGTATCTGTTCTTGTTTCCTTTTAATTCTCGTTCCCTTTATAAATTAGCAGAAAGATTTTATATTATGTAAACTGATTAATTTATTCAGCAAAATATCGATTGTTTTATTGCTTTGGATGTTCTCGAAGGCATGTACTAGCCAGAAGTAAGAAAACAAAACACACCAAAAAAAATATATACAGCAAATAAGGAATTCGTTCCATATGTCGGATAAATTTCAAGGAGTGGGTAGAGAAGTACAAATTTAATACATTTGAAAAGGATTGAAGCTGAACTTGTGACTTTTATATATTAGTATATCTATTCTACTTGCACTCGTATGATTATCTATATATATATATATCAGTTTATAAAAAATTATAAATTTGATAATTATCAAATATAAATAAATTACCATTATCAATTATTAATAAGACTAATAATCATATTACTACTAATAATTATATAAGTTATATTATAATAACCATTATATTAATTTTAATAATTTTAGTATTAATAATATTAATAACCTTATTAATCTTACTAGTGGTTATATTATTGATAATAATACATAATAATAATAATGATGTTAATAAAGATAACAATAATTTTATTAACAATTTAAATGTATCAACTTTATATCTATATATTATAATAATATTCGTATTATTGATATTAGTATTAATATTTACTATTTATTTTAATATTGAATGTAATGTAATAATAACAATCTTAATATAATACTTATACTTTAACTTGAAATTACATATATATTATTAGTTTTGTAATATTTCATATACATTATATATTTAATATTTAAATATTTAACAATATTCTTATAGTAATAGTTATGTATCGAAATCATATATATATATATATATATATATATATATATATATATATATATATATATATATATATATATATATATATATATATATATATATATATATATATATATATATATATATATATATATATATATATATATATCCAAACTACCATATATATAAATTATGTTTTGAATATCAAGTTTTTATTGTATATCGTAAATTATCTTACGTTTTTACTTCTAGAATTAAATCGTATAATGTTTCATTAATATATTTCAAGTTATCATGTTATCATATATATATATATATATATATATATATATATATATATATATATATATATATATATATATATATATCTACACATATATTTATATACATATATCTATTTATAAATGATTGTTCGTGAATCGTCGGGCATAGGTCAAAAGGGCAAATGCATTCCTGTAACTGTTCCAAAGTTTTTAAGACTCAACATTCCAGACTTTGCTTATCGTGTCGGAAACATATAAAGATTAAGTTTAAATTTGGTCGAAAATTCCCGGGTCATCACACGGATGTTGTCGATACATATAAAGTTCATCGGGGTTGGAATCGGATTTCTCTATTTTTATACCTTTTCCCCTATTATTTTCTTTCGTTTTATTAAATTGGGTCGAGGTAATTTCTATAACATCATCGAAATCCTCATCGGGATTCGATTCATCGAAAAATTGGTAATTTTCCCAATATTTTGCTTCCTCGGCGGAAACACCATCGACCATTATTAACTTTGGTCTGTTGGTTGAGGATTTTCTTTTATTTAATCGATTTACTATAGGTATCAATATTTCTTCCTCTGGAACCTCTTCTTCTGGTTCCTCCTCTTCCGATTCCTCCTCTTCTGGTTCATCTTCTTCCGGTTCCTCCTCTTCCGGTTCCTCCTCTTCCGGTTCTTTTTCTTCCGGTTTCTCTTCGGGAATTTGTGAATCTTCCCAAAATATATTCGACTCTTCATTATTATTAGGTGAATCAATGGGATTTGTACTAGAGGTAAACATCTATCACACAATATCAAACACGTTAAGAGATTAATATATCACATAATATTTACATGTTAATAATATATAGATTCCAACAAAAAATGTTAAGCAATCGTTTTTGGAAAAAAACACGGTCAAAGTCCAGACTCACTAATGCATCCTAACAAACTCGGTAAGACACACTAATGCAATTTTCTGGTTCTCTAAGACCAATGCTCGGATACCAACTGAAATGTCCCGTTCATATTAATTATAAACTTTCCATATTAATTGATTTCGTTGAGAGGTTTTGACCTCTATATGAGACGTTTTTCAAAGACTGCATTCATTTTTAAAACAACCATAACCTTTATTTTATCAATAAAGGTTTTAAAAATATTACGTAGATTATCAAATAATGATAATCTAAAATATACTGTTTACACACGACCATTACATAATGGTTTACAATAGAAATATATTACATCGACATATGTTTCTTGAATGCAGTTTTTACACAATATCATACAAATATGGACTCCAAATCTTGTCCTTATTTTAGTATGCAACAGCGGAAGCTCTTAGTATTCACCTGAGAATAAACATGCTTTAAACGTCAACAAAAATATTGGTGAGTTATAGGTTTAACCTATATATATCAAATCGTAACAATAGACCACAAGATTTCATATTTCAATACACATCCCATACATAGAGATAAAAATCATTCATATGGTGAACACCTGGTAACCGACATTAACAAGATGCATATATAAGAATATCCCCATCATTCCGGGACACCCTTCGGATATGATATAAATTTCGAAGTACTAAAGCTTCTAGTACTTTGGATGGGGTTTGTTAGGCCCAATAGATCTATCTTTAGGATTCGCGTCAATTAGGGTGTCTGTTCCCTAATTCTTAGATTACCAGACTTTATAAAAAGGGTCATATTCGATTTCGATAATTCAACCATAGAATGTAGTTTCACGTACTTGTGTCTATTTTGTAAATCATTTATAAAACCTGCATGAATTCTCATCCCAAAAATATTAGATTTTAAAAGTGGGACTATAACTCACTTTCACAGATATTTCCTTCCTCGGAAATAAGACTTGGCCACGGATCGATTCACGAACCTATACAAATATGTACATATATATCAAAGTATGATCAAAATATAATTACAACCATTTTTATTATGTTTTAAAGATTTGAGTGTATTAAGTCAGCTGTCCTCGTTAGTAACCTACAACTAGTTGTCCATAATTAGATGTACAGAAATAAATCGATATATATTATCTTCAATCAATCCACGACCCTGTGTATACACGTCTCAAGCTATATCACAACTCAAACTATATATATTTTTGGAATCAACCTCAACCCTGTATAGCTAACTCCAACATTACTGCATATAGAGTGTCTATGGTTGTTCCAAATAATATATATAGATGGGTCGATATGATATGTCAAAACATTTGAATACGTGTCTATGGTATCCCAAGATTACATAATATATTAGAATACATGTATAATAAAATATAAGTTAGCTAGGATATGATTAATATAGATTTGTTACCAATTTTCACGTAGCTACAACAAGAAAAAATAACCAATCTTGTTTTACCCATAACTTCTTCGTTTTAAATCCGTTTTGAGTGAATCCAATTGCTATGGTTTCATATTGAACTTAAGTTTATAAATCTATGCAGAAAAAGTATAAGTTTATAGTCAGAATTACAGGTTACAAGTCGTTTTTGTAAAGGTAGTCATTTCAGTCAAAAGAACGACGTCTAGATGACCATTTTGGAAAACATACTTCCACTTTGAGTTTAACCATAATTTTTGTATATAGTTTCATGTTCATAAGAAAAATCATTTTCCCAAAAGAACAACTTTTAAATCAAAATTTATCATAGTTTTTAATTAACTAACCCAAAACAGCCCGCGGTGTTACTACAACGGCGTATATCCAGTTTTACGGTGTTTTTCGTGTTTTTCGGTTTTAAATCATTAAGTTAGCATAACATATAGATATAGAACATGTGTTTAGTTGATTTTAAAAGTCAAGTTAGAAGGATTAACTTTTGTTTGCGAACAAGTTTAGAATTAACTAAACTATGTTCTAGTGATTTCAAGTTTAAACCTTCGAATAAGATAGCTTTATATGTATGAATGGAATGATGTTAAGAACATCATTACTACCTCAAGTTTTGTGGATAAACCTACTGGAAAAGAGACAAATGGATCTATCTTCAAAGGATCCTTGGATGGCATGAAAGTTCTTGAAGCAGAATCATGACACGAAAATAAATTCAAGTAAGATCATCACTCGAAATAAGATTGTTATAGTTATAGAAATTGAACCAAAGTTTGAATATGAGTGTTACCTTGTATTAGAAAGATATCTTACTTTAAATAAGAAAGATTTCTTGAGGTTGGATGATCACTTTACAAGATTGGAAGTAAGCTAGCAAACTTGGAAGTATTCTTGATTTTATGAAACTAGAACTTATAGAATTTATGAAGAACACTTAGAACTTGAAGATAGAACTTGAGAGAGATCACTTAGATGAAGAAAATTGAAGAATGAAAGTGTTTGTAGGTGTTTTTGGTCGTTGGTATGTGGATTAGATATAAAGGATGTGTAATTTTGTTTTCATGTAAATAAGTCATGAATGATTACTCATATTTTTGTAATTTTATGAGATATTTCATGCTAGTTGTCAATTGATGGTTCCTACATATGTTAGGTGACTCACATGGGCTACTAAGAGCTAATCATTAGAGTGTATATACCAATAGTACATACATCTAAAAGCTATGTATTGTACGAGTACGAATACGGGTGCATACGAGTAGAATTGTTGATGAAACTGAACGAGGATGTAATTGTAAGTATTTTTGTTAAGTAGAAGTATTTTGATTAGTGTCTTGAAGTCTTTCAAAAGTGTATGAATACATATTAAAACACTACATGTATATACATTTTAACTGAGTCGTTAAGTCATCGTTAGTCGTTACATGTAAATGTTGATTTTAAACCTTTAAGTTAATGATCATGTTAAATGTTGTTAACCCAATGTTTATTATATCTAAATAGATGTTAAATTGTTACATTATCATGATATTATGATATATAATATATCTTAGTATGATATATATACAGTTAAATGTCGTTACAACGATAATCGTTACATATATGTCTCGTTTCGAAATCATTAAGTTAGTAGTCTTATTTTTACATATGTAGTTCATTGTTAATACACTTAATGATATATTTACTTATCATTTAACATAATTAACCAAGTGTATCAATATCTTAATATGATTCATATGTACTTAGTAAGACGTTGATATAACGATAATCGTTATATATAACGTTTTCGAGTTTCTTAAATTCAATAGTCTCATTTTTATGTATATAACTCATTGTTAAAAAACCTAATGAGATACTTACTTATCATAATATCATGTTAACTATATATATAATCATATATATGTCATCATATAGTTTTTACAAGTTTTAACATTCGTGAATCATCGGTCAAGTTGGGTGGTCAATTATCTATATGAAACCAATTTCAATTAATCAAGTCTTAACAAGTTTGATTGCTTAACATGTGGGAAACACTTAATCATGTAAATATAAATTCATTTAATATATATAAACATGGAAAAGTTCGGGTCACTACATGTTAAAGGATTTCTTGCTGGGCCACCAGGATCTGTTTTCTTTGTTTTTCGTTTTGGACTGCGCATTATTTGTATTGGTGGGCCGAGATCCATATATATTATGTTCTAAGTTGGGCCGAATTAAAATGATGTAGCAGAAGAAGAAAATTGGAGACTAAAGAAACACTGGTTAAATAAATTTAGTTCCATATACTAACAGAAAAACGGAATTGGAAGGGTGGTTTGGTGTTATCAGGTTAACGAGAGGTCACGGGTTCGAGCCCGGTCTGGGGAATTATTTTTTAGATACTCACTCTTTAAAGGTTCGTAAATCCGAGGCCAACCCTGCATTGTTCAGTTCCGTCGTATGCATATTGTTACTACAAAATATCGTATTGTGAGTTCATTTGATTCCCTTTTACTCTATACATTTTTGGGACTGAGAATACATGCGCTGTTTTTATAACTGCTTTATTAAATACTTTTGAAATATATTTTGAACTGCGAATACATGAAATGATTTTATAAATGTTTGACGAGATAGACACAAGCAAAACATTCCTCGAATGAATTATTATGCAGAGAGAAGTTCTGTGGATTATTATTGAATTAGTTGGATGTGATAATTGCCACTAATTGTTGTGAATATTTTTCCCTGATTATTATTGCTTGGTAACCTAAGAATTAGAATCGGGTATGGCCCTAATTCACGCGAATCCTAAAGGTAGCTACCGGGTTTAACACGCCCACCCAGAATGTTCACTAGACGGAAGAGCTAGTGGTCGTGGTGTTTAGTACTTCGAAGTTTATATATTATACAGACGAGAGGTTCTGTTTTGGGGATATTATTTATGTGTATTATATGTTAAGGTCGGTTACCATGTTGAGCAATAAAATCGAAATGAATGTTATGTATCGAGAGAATGATTTTTATACACAGGTTATGTGTATTAGTTTTGTGCACGAGATATGTGTACGGTTATTTAAAAATCGCGAGGCAACCTACGGGGGAGAAAAGGATATGAACCTACTCTGCTAAGCATTATGAAAAATGGTTTCGTACACGAGATAGGTATACTGTATTTAAATCTTGTGGTCTATCAAAATGATGAATTTTATTGCTTATGATAAACCTATGAACTCACCAACCTTTTGGTTGACACTTTAAAGCATGTTTATTCTCAGGTATGAAAGAAATCTTCCGCTGTGCATTTGCTCATTTAAAGACATTACTTGGAGTCGATCATCGCAATGGGACCAGATGTTGGTGACTTCATCCAGATGGATTAGGACAGGGTATGACAGACAACTTCCTTCAAGTATAGTCGTGCTAACTTCTCCATTTTATCATCTTCTCTCATTGGCAAAAAGTGTGCTGACTTGGTGAGACGATCGACTATTACCCAAATAGTATCATAACCACTTGCAGTCCTTGACAATTTAGTAATTAAATCCATGGTAATGTTTTCCCATTTCTATTCCGGGATTTTCGGTTGTTGAAGTAGACCTGATGGTTTCTGATGTTCAGCTTTGACCTTAGAACACGTCAAACATTCTCCTACGTATTTAGCAATATCGGCTTTCATATCCGGCCACCAAAAGTGTTACTTGAGATCTTGGTACATCTTCCCCGCTCCGGGATGTATCGAATATCTGGTTTTATGTGCTTCCTTAAGTACCATTTCTCTCACATCTCCAAATTTTGGTACCCAAATTCTTTCAGCCCTATACCGGGTTCCATCTTCCCGAATATTAAGATATTTTTCCGATCCTTTGGGTATTTCATTCTTCAAATTTCCCTCTTTTAAAACTCCCTGTTGCGCCTCCTTTATTTGAGTAGTAAGGTTAGTACGAATAATTATATTCATAGCTTTTACCCGCATAGGTTCTCTGTCTTTTCTACTCAAAGCGTCGGCTACCACATTCGCCTTTCCCGGGTGGTAACGAATCTCAAAATCGTAATCATTTAACAATTTAATCCACCTACGATGCCTCAAGTTCAGTTGTTTCTGATTAAATATATGTTGGAGACTTTTGTGGTCAGTATATATAATACTTTTGACCCCATATAAGTAGTGCCTCCAAGTCTTTAATGCAAAAACAACAGCGCCCAATTCCAAATCGTGAGTCGTATAATATTGCTCATGAATCTTCAATTGTCTGGACCCATAAGCAATTATCTTCGTTCGTTGCATTAAGACGCAACCGAGACCTTGCTTTGAGGCGTCACAATATATCACAAAATCATCATTCCCTTCAGGCAATGACAATATAGGTGATGTAGTTAACTTTTTATTCAACAATTGAAACGCTTTCTCCTGTTCATCTTTCCATTCAAATTTCTTCCCTTTATGCGTTAATGCAGTCAAGGGTTTTGCTATTTTGAAAAAATCTTGGATGAACCTTCTGTAGTAACCAGCCAGTCCTAAAAATTGGCGTATATGCTTCGGAGTTTTCGGGGTTTCCCACTTTTCAATGGTTTCAATCTTTGTCGAATCCACCTGAATACCCTCTTTGTTTACTATGTGACCGAAGAATTGAACTTCTTCCAATCAAAATGCACACTTTGAAAACTTAGCGTATAGTTTTTCTTTCCTCAGCAACTCTAGCACTTTTCTCAAATGTTCTTCGTGCTCTTGATCATTCTTTGAGTAAATGAGTATGTCATCGATGAAAACAATGACAAACTTGTCAAGGTATGGTCCACACACTCGGTTCATGAGGTCTATGAACACAGCTGGTGCGTTAGTCAACCCAAACGGCAAAACCATAAACTCGTAATGACCGTAACGCGTTGTGAAAGAAGTTTCGGAATATCATCCTCCTTCACCCGCATTTGATGATACCCAGAACGTAAATCAATCTTCGAATAAACTGACGAGCCTTGTAGTTAATCAAATAAGTTGTCGATTCTCGGTAGTGGGTAACGGTCCTTGATGGTAAGTTTGTTTAACTCTCGGTAGTCGATACACAACCTGAATGTATCATCCTTCTTTTTGACAAACAACACAGGAGCTCCCCATTGTGATGTACTTGGTCGTATGAAATCACGCTCTAATAGTTCCTGTAGTTGGCTATGAAGTTCCTTCATTTCACTGGGTGCGATTCTGTATGGAGCACGAGCTATTGGTGCAGCTCCTAGTATAAGATCTATTTGAAATTCAACGGATCGGTGTGGAGGTAGTCCCGGTAATTCTTTCAGAAATACATCGGAAATTCTTTTGCGATGGGAACATCATTGATGTTCTTTTCTTCGGTTTGTACTTTCTCGACATGTGCTAGCACAGCATAGAAACCTTTTCTTATTAGCTTTTGCGCCTTCAAATTACTAATAAGATTTGGCTTCGCGTTGCTCTTTTCTCCATACACCATTAAGGGTTTTCCTTCTTCTCGTACAATGCGAATTGCATTTTTGTAACATACGATCTCTGCTCTCTCCTTTTTCAACCAGTCCATGCCAATTATCACATCAAAACTCCCTAACTCTACAGGTATCAAATCAATCTTAAACATTTCGCTAACCAGTTTAATTTCTCGATTCCGACATATTTTATCTGCCGAAATTAATTTACCGTTTGTTAAATCGAGTAAAAATTTATTATTCATAGGCGTCAATGGACCACTTGATTTAGCACAAAATCTCTACTCATATAGCTTCTATCCGCACCCGAATCAAATAAAACATAAGCAGGCTTTTCATCGATAAGAAACGTACCCGTAACAAGCTCCGGGTCTTCCTACGCTTCTTCCGCATTAATGTTAAAAACTCTCCCACGACTTTGCCCATTATTATTTCCCTGGTTTGGGCACGTAGTTTTGTAGTGGCCCTTCTTCCCGTATTCATAACAAATAATGTGGGCATTACTTGTTCCTTTACCCGTTGGTCCATAAATTTCACACTTCGTTGCATCATGCCCCTTTCTATTACATTTGATACATGATGCCGAACAAAAAGTAGTTGGATGGTACCCTTCACACCTTAGGCACGGAATTTTCTGGTTTTGATTGCTAGTGTTGTTATTGAGATTGTTGTTGGGATTGTTGTTGTTGCGGTTGGTATTGTTGTTGGGATGATTGTTGTAGTTGTTGTTGTTGGGATGGTTTTTGTTGCATTTGTTGTTGCGAAAAATGGTGCGATTGTGGTTGTGATTGTTGAAACAATAGTTACTGTTGTTGTTATATTGGTGACCCTTGTCACTGGTTTCTTCCCACTTTCTTTTGACCTGTTTTGTGTTGGCTTCTTCGGCCGCCTGTTCTTTAATTCTTTCCTTAATCTAATTTATGAGTTTATGAGCCATTCAACTCGCCTTTTGTATGGAGGCGGGCTCGTGTGAACTCACATCTTCTTGCATCCTTTCTGGTAACCCTTTCACAAACACGTCGATCTTCTCTTCTTCATCTTCGAATGCTCTTGGACACAATAGGCACAACTCTGTGAATCTTCGTTCGTACGTGGTAATGTCAAAACCTTGTGTTCGTAATCCTCTAAGCTCTACCTTGAGCTTATTGACCTCGTTTCTGGGACGCTACTGCTCGTTCATCAAGTGCTTGAATGCTGACCACGATAGTGCGTAAGCAGCATCTTGTCCCACTTGTTCTAGATAGGTATTCCACCATGTTAACGCAGTACCTGTGAAAGTATGCGTGGTGTACTTCACCCTATCTTCTTCAGTACATTTACTTATGGCAAACACCGATTCGACCTTCTCGGTCCACCGTTTCAATCCGATTGGTCCTTTGGTTCCATCAAATTCCAAAGGTTTACAGGCAGTGAATTCTTTGTAGGAGCATCCTACACGATTTCTTGTGGAATTAGTTCCACTGCTAGATCCGGAGTTATTGTTGTTATTTTGTATTGCAGCTTGTACTGCGGCTATGTTGGCCGCAAGAAAAAAAACGAAAGTCTTCCTCGCTCATGTTCAAGTTCTGACGAGTAGTCGATGCCATTTCCTTCAAAAATAGCCAAAAGAATTAAGTTAATCATATAGAATATTAAGAGTAGTTAATAGTATTTCGTAGCATAATATGAACTCATTTATAAAAGCTTTTTCTTCATATTAGCGTTTTATAAGTTTTAATTCGGGTAATACCTGCCCGTTAAGTTCATACTTAGTAGCTAACATACAATTCAACTACTACAATTCTATATGAAAAACTGATTATAATAATATTTCACGTTCAAACTTTTATACAATATTTTACAAACTTACAATACCGCTATTTTACATATAGCATGAAATATAGCACACAATAACTTTGATACAAGGTAGTTTTGAAGATAATTCTAGCTAGTACACAAGTCGTTCAGCAAAGGCAATAAAGACACGTAATTCATAAGTCCAGAAACAAGTCATGCATTCTGGTTTTACTAAGACTACTTCCCATCCTTGGTCTTGTGGAAAATAACCGTTATGACCGTTGTCTAGGCAGCATGTTGTAATGTCGTCAAAAGGACGAGGGTTTCGTAATGCTCAACAGCCCCGTAGCAATCTAAAAACCTTGTTTCTCACCCCAATTACCGAATACGTCACTTGTGGGAAGGTTTTATTTAAAAGTTGCAACCCGATGTTGTTTTTCTCAATTTGGTGAGAGGCGAACATCACTAACCCGTAAACATAACATGCTTCTTTATGTTGCATGTTTGAAGCTCTTTCTAAAGCACGAAGTCCTATGTTGGGATATGTGGAGTCAAAATAGGGTCTCAACCCGTAGCGTAAAATTACATTTGGGTTTCCCGCATTTAATGCTTTAAAGTAAAAACGACGTAACTTAAAGTCTCCCCAATGTGATATACCTCATATTTCAAAGGAAAGCCTTTTATAAACTAAGGCATGCCTGGAACGTCTTTCAAATGTTCGACAAACTAATTTCGCCATAAATAATTGTGCTGACGAATTCTGACCGACTTTAGACAAGATTTCATCAATCATGTCCCCGGGTAGGTCTTCTAAAATATTCGGTTGTCTATCCTTAACGTCCATTGTGTGTTTTTTTTTAACTGTAAAATAGACGAGGATTAGATTCGTAAAAGATAATTAACAAACAATACAAGCAATTTTTACATATAACATGCAAATACAAACACACTATCATACATATATTACACAACATGATTACAACTCGTTATTCCGACTCACTCGTTTCTTCCTCTTCGGACTTGGTTCGTTTCGCTAATTTCCTAGGGATATATGGTACACCCCTAATACGAGCCGTTCTTTTCTAAAATGGTCTAGAAAAACCTGGTGGCTTAGATGTTCCCGGGTTATAGTGAAAGTTTAAGAAATACGGGTATTTACGGTACACCCCATCAGGGTACTTCATGTTAACATAAAGTTCATTGGTTTTGGGCTCGAGTTTTTCTATTTTGATGCCTTTTCCCTTATTGTTTTCTTTTGCTTTTTCAAATTGGGTCGAAGTAATTTCTATAACATCATCGGAATCCTCATCGGGATCCGATTCATCAGAAAACTGGTAATTTTCCCAATATTTTGCTTCCTTGGCGGAAACACCATTGACCATTATTAACTTTGGTCCATTGGTTGAGGATTTTCTTTTATTTATCTGTTTTTCTGTGGTTCCTAATATTTCCCCCTCCGGAATCTCTTCTTCCGGTTCCTCTTCTTCCGGTTCCTCTTCTTCCGGTTCCTCCTCTTCCGGTTCCTCTTCGAGAATTTGTGAATCTTCCTAATATATATTCGACTCTTCATTATTATTAGGTGAGTCAATGGGATTTGTACTAGAGGTAGACATCTATCACACAAGATCAAACACGTTAAGCGATTAATATATCACATAATATTTACATGTTAACAATATATAGTTTCCAACAAAAAAATGTTAAGCAATCTTTTTTCAAGTAAACACGGTCGAAGTCCAGACTCACTAATGCATCCTAATGAACTCGATAAGACACACTAATGCAAATTTCTAGTTCTCTAAGACCAACGCTCGGATACCAACTGAAATATCCCGTTCATATCGATTATAAACATTCCATATTAATTGATTTCGTTGCGAGGTTTTGACCTCTATATGAGACGTTTTTCAAAGACTGCATTCGAATTTTAAAACAAACCATAACCTTTATTTTATCGATAAAGGTTTAAAAATATTACGACGATTATCAAATAATGATAATCTAAATATAGCGTTTTCACACGACTATTACATAATGGTTTACAATAATATTACACATCAACTTAAGTCTTCGAATGCAGTTTTTAAACAATATTATACAAGCATGCTGACTCCAACTCTTGTCCATACATTAGCATGCAATAGCGGAAGCTCTTAATAATCACCTAAGAATAAACATGCTTAAAACGTCAACAAAAATGTTGGTGAGTTATAGGTTTAACCTATATATTTATCAAATTGTAACAATAGACCACAATATTTCATTTTTTTCCATAAATATACATCTCATATCAGGAATTTCGTAAACTGCATAGAGATAAAATTCATTCATATGTTGAACACCTGGTAACCGACCTTAACAAGATGCATATAGAATATCCCCATCATTCCGAGACTCTCATCGGATATGATAAATCGAAGTACTAAAGCATCCGTAACTCGAATGAGGCTTGTTGGGCCAAATAGATCTAACTTTACGATTCGCGTCAATTAGGGGCCATTTCCCTAATTCTTAGGCTACCAAGCTAAAAATGGGCATATTCGGTTCGATAATCCAACATAGAAAGTATTTTCGATTACTTGTGTCTATTTTGTAAAACATTTATAAAACTGCATGTATTCTCATCCCAAAAATAATAGATTTTTAAAAGCGGGTCTATAACTCACTTTCACATATTTTTACTTTGCCGGAAATAAGACTTGGCCACTGGTCGATTCACGAACCTATAACAAATATATACATATATATCAAAGTATGATCGAAATATATTCACAACATTTTTATTACGTTTTAATGATTTAACTTTGTTAAGTTAGCAGTCCATCGTTAGTAATCTACAACTAATTGTCCATAGCTAATAGTACAAAAATAAATCAATATATATTATCTCGAATCAATCCACGACCCAGTGTATACAAATCTCAGGCTAGATCACAACTCAAAGTATATATATTTTGGAATCAACCTCAACCCTGTATAGCGAACTCTAGCATTATAGCATATAGAGTGTCTATGGTTGTTCCAAATAATATATATAGATGACGTCGATATGATATGTCAAAACATTGTATACGTGTCTATGGTCTATCAAGATTACATAATATGTTAGATTACATGTATAATACAATATAAGTTAGTTAATTTATGGTTAGAATAGATTTGTTACAAATTTCACGTAGCTACAACAAGCAAAAATATCCAATTTTGTTTTACCCATAACTTCTTCGTTTTAAATCCGTTTTGAGTGATTAAAGTTGCTATGGTTTCATAATGAACTGAAATTTATGAAACTAAATAGAAAAAGTATAAGTTTATAGTAGAAAATATAGGTTACAAGTTATTTTTGTAAGAGGTAGTCATTTTCGTCGAAAGAACGACGTCTTGATGACCATTTTGAAACACATACTTCCATTTTGAGTTTAACCATGAGTTTTGGATATAGTTTCATGTTCATAAGAAAAATAATTTTCCCATAAGGATAACTTTTAAATCAAAGTTTATCATAGTTTTTAATTATCTAACCCAAAACAGCCCCCGGTTTCACTACGACGACGTATGTCCGGTTTTACGGTGTTCTTCGTGTTTTCGGGTTTTAAATCATTAAGTTAGCATATCATATAGATATAGAACATGTGTTTAGTTTATTTTAAAAGTTAATTTAGAAGGATTAACTTTGTTTGCGAACAAGTTTCGAATTAACTAAACTATGTTCTAGTTATTACAAGTTTAAATCTTCGAATAAAATAGTTATATATTTATATGAATCGAATGATGTTATGAACATCATTAATACCTCAAGTTTAGTAGGTAAACCTACTGGAAGTGACAAGAAATAATTTAGCTTCAAAGGATCTTGGATGGCTTGAAAGTTCTTGAAGTAGAATCATGACACGAAAACAAATTCTAGTAATATTCCTACTCGAATTAAGATTGTTATAGTTATAGAAATTGAATCAAAGTTTGAATATGAGTATTACCTTGAATTAGAATGATAACTTACTGTAAATAACAGAGGTTTCTTGATCTTAGATGATTACTTGGAATGGATTAGAAAGCTTGGAAGTAGACTTGCAAACTTGAAAGTGTTCTTGAAGTTTACTTGAGTAGTTGTTTTGAAAGTTGATCTAGGTTAGGATTTATGAACTAGATTGAGCTATATTTTGTTGAAGAGGATGAAGAACACTTAGAACAGCAAGAGAGAACTTGAGAGAGATAAGTTTGATGCATGAAAGTTAAAAAATGAAAGTGTTATGGTTGGTGAAGAAAAACGTGATCCTACCCTTGAATATAAGGTTCCATTAGTTTGTATTTTTGTTAGATATTTCATGATAGTTGCCAAATGATGGTTCCCACATGTTTAGGTGACTCATTAAGGCTGCTAAGAGCTGATCATTGAAGTGTATATACCAATAGTATATACATTTAGAAGTTGTGTATTGTACGAGTACGAATACGGATTGAATACGAGTAAATAGTATGTACTGTAGTAAATAGTATTTACTGTAGCAAATAGTTTACTGTAGTAAATAGTATTTTACTGTAGTAAATAGTATTTTACTGTAGCAAATAGTATTTTACTGTAGCAAATAGTGTTTTACTCTAGCAAATGGTGTTTTAGTTGTACATCTTTGATTTAATTGTATTTCTTCTTATATATATATATATAAAATAAAAACTTACATCATAAAAAAATAAAACGATTATATAATTATCACAAGTTATGATGTTCGTGAATCATCGGGCAAACGGGGTGGTCAATTGTCTACATAAACTCATTTCAATTAATCAAGTCTTAACAAATTTGATTGCTTAACATGTTGGAAACATTTAATCATGCAAATATAGTTTTCATTTAATATATAATCATGAAAAATTTAGGGTCACTACAAATTCCATCACCGTGTGCGTGGTGCGGATGACCCAAATAGGTTGTCGGTTGACGATGATACTCTAAGTCGTAAAATTAGAGTGTGCCAATGAATCGTGGGGGTATTGTTGTGTGGATAGAACGTTACGTAGTAAGGAAGTGAGAACTTATAAAGTGTAATGGTGACATCGAAAGGGTTCAGTGTTTAAGTGGGAACCCAAAGAGTTCATGTTGGTATATCTTCCTGCTTGTCATGTGGCTTGGGTCGCGAGGATGCGATCCGAATCAAGTGGGGGAGAGTTGTAACAACCCATATTTTCTGTAGAGAAGGAACGACGTTCCTTTATGAGGAACGACATTTCGAAAGCTGGAATGACGTTCCAGAATCAAAGAACGTCATTGTGTATCAAAGAAAAGTGTAAAAAGTTAAACAGAACATTTTGGAGCAGTTTGGAGAACGACGTCCCTTTATATGGAACGAATTTCCTGAATGACATTCATAGGAACGACGTTCCTAATCCTGGAACGACGTTCCTGTTGCCAGATCAGTTTTTGAACACATTTTTGGGGTTTAAATGAGGGGTATTTCAGTCTTTTCACTTAGGTTTCGGGTTTGAGGCCACAAAACTGGTTCAACCTCATACTTATCCTCATTATCCCCATGTTTACACCTTACAACTTAGAAAGAGAGAGAGAGAGAGAGAGAGAGAGAGAGAGAGAGAGAGAGAGATAAAGAGTTCTTGAAAGAGAAAGCTTGAAGAAGTAGCTTGATTCTCAACAAAGTCCAAGCATTTTAAAGCATTCATAAATATGCTCCATCCAGTTCTGATTCTTGATATACTCCTAACTTTTATATCTGTCATTCTTCTTTTTCATCTGCCACCAGAGGAAGTTATTTTCTTCTACTATTACCTTGGGGTTATAATGTTTTTAATTCTCCCGTGTCTTTACGTTGCAATACGTATTGATATACACGGTTTGTAATTTATGTGTTGTTGTCAGGCTTTATATTTTCCCTTATATTTAGGAGTTCCATGCTTTTGTTTTTCCTTCCCGACTTCAAGTCAAGCGAATAATGGTCCAGAATTCATAGGTATGGAGTTTCGAATGATCATAATATACAAAGTAGAAAGGAAAATTAATAGCACGATTTGATTTGTCAAATTACCAGAATATTCGGAAAAGACCGAATCATCAAGAAAAATATTTTCTTGATTGTTTAGAGGTTAAATATAATGAAAGAGTTATGTAACATGGTTCATGATGAGGGTATGATCTGTGAACCTTTATTACGTTCCATTAAAAACTCAGCATGACTTACTGTAATATAATCACATTGATCAAGTGTCATTATATTATACTAACTCATGCTTTAGTTCGCAACACTACTTCAATAACATTCATAATTTAAGTTCAAACTTTTCAAAATTTAGAAAGTAAAACAGTTTTCTTTCTGATGTAACATTGATATCGCGAAGAGATAAATGATTTCAGGTAAGAATAGTTATGAAAATATCTTCAGAAGTATCGAGGATATTTATAATGAAAGATACGATGATATCTTAGAATTTCTAATATCAATGGATGATGATGAAGATTTGTCCGTAAAGGTTTAGAGTCAGGAGTAAAGTATTCGTTAATAACTTTAGCAGATACTGAATCATTTGGATTCTTTGAAGGCAGGTTTAGTCTTTGTGATTTGTCCACAGCCTCCTTCATGGTTTTCTCAATCCGTTTTCCAGTTCCAAACCTTCTCTTTTTCTGAGCTTTGCCAACACACTATTCTTTATCATCAAACTTTTGGCTGTTAAGGTCGTTTACAGTTTTTGCTACTTCATCAGTATTTTTCAAAATTTCGAGAACTGATTCGTAGGCTGGGCTCTTTTCAGAATTTTATAATGGAAGATCATAATTTTAAAAGATAATTGTAATATGTATGCATATAACTTTTGATGTAGAAACACTGCAAGATTCAAAATACTGATTGCTAATTCCCTGTAGTTGGTATGGCAATTATTGTTACAAGATGTGGATGAGTACATAATAGAGTTTCAATAAGTATAATGATCTTTCGGAAGGTCAAAGATCAATGAAGTTGTTGGTAAGTTTACTGCTAATGTGGCGAGATATAAAAGGTTTTCCGGTAACAATGATGAAAGGGTAATCATTATAATAAGGCTTATACGAATGAAAAATCGAAGTTGATTTGCTGGAGGTGTGACAAAACTAGCTACTTTGAAAAGGAATTGCAAAGTTATTTTCAGTAATAATAATGTCAAAGGATTTAGCATAGTTTTGAATTCAAAGTATGGTTTTGTAAGATATGAAAATCTAATAGTGATATCTTCTGTTAAATCTTGACTCGGATTTTGATCTGTCAAAAATCAGAATGTGTAATCGAATTTGTATGAAAATGGTTGTTATGATTCTTATGGAAGAATGTATATCGCTGTGAATGTAGTGAGTATAGTTGATGATTTACTGAATCAGAATCGAAGAATGTAACATATTAATTGTGAATTTATATATCTTTCGGATATTACCTACCTGTTAAAAGTTTCACAAGTAATATTTTGTACCAAAAAATTTTATTACAGTCTTTATGAAAATATATGTATGTATATTTTCTTCAGATGTAATACAGATTTAATGAGTTAATATCATATTAAGCTCATTTGATTTTCGGCTGGATTAGAAATGAATAATCTCTAAAACATTAAAGATTTAATAATCTTCGTGGAGTATTTCACTAATTTAATCAATACTTCGTTATTCAGTTTTATTGATATTTCCTCAGCGAATCATGTTGGTGCTCATAGAACTCTTGCTAACTTCACAAGGTACGAATGATATTTTCTAGAAAGTTTCGAATACATCAAAGATGAAAGTATAAAATCAAACATATAATTGAATAATATACTTATTTTATTATGAAATGGAATTCATTGAGTTGAAACGGAGATTGTGGTTAACGAAGGATGTACATCATAGCATATCAGTAACATGAACTAACCGAGTAGTACCTACTAGTTAAGATTCACACGTAATATCTTAGTACGAAAAGATTTATTTTGATCCCAAAATTCATATATATATAAAATATACATATAATTTCTTCAGAGGGAAAGAGTTAATACTTCATAACTCGTTGATACGATATACGCGTTGTTGATTAGTGATGGTGTTTGCGGTGATTATGGATATGGCGGAGCTTGTGATGTGGTAGATGCTGCTGATAAAACAGATCTAGCTTGTAAATCGTGCACTATTCCAGTTAGGTTTTCTACTCTTCCTTCTATTGTTTCGGTCCACTCATCTAATTTACGGTTACGGCTGGAATAGATAATCTCTAAGACTTTAGAGATTACATAATCGCCGCAGAATATTTCTCTAATGAAGTTATGAATCAATACTTCATCGGTTATTGTTGTTGGTACTCCTTGGTATCTATGGTGAGTATGACGTTGATGTTCGAGGTACAGATTGTGATGTTGAGGTGTGTGATATGTTTAACGACCCATCCTAATCCATCTGGACGAATACATTACATTTGGTTTCATCGCGGGGTATTTGACCTCTATATGATACATTTTTCAAACATTGCATTCGCTTTTAAAAAACAACCTTTCTTTACATCGAAAGTTGACGGCATGCATACCATTTCATAATACATCCAACTATAATTGACTTAATAGTAATCTTGACGAACTCAATGACTCGAATGTAACATCTTTCGAAATATGCCATAAATGACTCCAAGTAATATCTCTAATATGAGCAAATGCACAGCGGAAGATTTCTTTAATACCTGAGAATAAACATGCTTTAAAGTGTCAACCAAAAGGTTAGTGAGTTCATTAGTTTATCATAAATAATCATTTCAGATAGTATAATAGACCACAAGATACTCATATTTCGAAAACAATCTGTGCAGGTCTGCTCACTACTGGAAAATCATTCATACGATATATAAACACCTGGTAATTGACCTTAACAAGATGCATATAGAATATCCCCCGCATACCGGCATTCCGCACGGTCATGCAAAAGCATACAAACAGGCCACTCTTTTAAATATGATGGTTTTGTACACCTCACAAACAGATCATATCTTTTTAAGCTGGCGGTTGTATACCTATTTCGAAGTACTAAAGCAGTTCAAATTCTCTGACTGGGGCTTGTGAGTGCCCATAGATCTATCTTTAGGATTCGCGTCAATTAAGAGCTCGGTTTCCTAATTCCTAGATTACCATACTATAAAGGGGTGATATCCGGTGTACTCGTAACTCAATCGTAGAATGTTTTTAAGTACTTGTGTCTATTTCAAAAAACAGTTATAAAACAGCGCATGTATTCTCAGTCCCAAAAATATATATATTGCAAAAACATTTAAAAAGGGAGTAATGAAACTTACAATACTGTATTTTGTAGTAAAAATACATATGACGATACTGAACAATGCAGGGTTGGCCTCGGATTCATGAACCTATATCATTCATATGTATATTAATACATATACTTGTAATCGAACAATTTCATATTATATATATATATATATATATATATATATATATATATATATATATATATATATATATATATATATATATATATATATATATATATATATATATATATATATATATAATTTGTATATATATTCAAAAAGATTCATATTTATTTAATTTTATTAATATATATTATATATAACTTATTATTTTAAAAATACCTAATTTGTTATATATAAATCTTTATATATAGATTGTTAATATGATTAATACATATTTATATGTAATATTACTTTAAATATAGTTTTGTATAAATAATATTTATTTGGTAAAATAACGTTTATAATAGTAATAAAAATTGTATTTAATTATGACGATAACAATACCGATAATAATAATAATTATATTAATGATATTAGTAATGATAATAATAACAATACTTATAACAAAAACTAATTCATAAGTTTTTTACTAATGATAATAATAATGATAATTATAATAATACTAATAACTATAGTATCTATAATAATACTTTTACTAATAAAAATAATATTAATAATAATTATTATTATATTAATAATAATAATGATAATAACATTAATTTTTAATAACAATGAAAAATTTAATAATAATGTTAATGGAATGATAATAATACTTACTACTTAACGCTAATATTAATAATAATAATAATAATAATAATAATAATAATAATAATAATAATAATAATAATAATAATAATAATAATAATAATAATAATAATAATAATAATAATAGCAATTTTACTGTTAAAGACAATAATATAATATTAGTAATAACAATAATGATAATAATAATTGTAACTATAATCATGGTAGTAATAATAAATAATAACTAATACTTATATTAATAACAGTAACAATAACAATAATATTAATACTAGTAATAACAACATCAAATAATAACAATAATAATAATAATAATAATAATAATAATAATAATAATAATAATAATAATAATAATAATAATAATAATAATAATAATAATAATAATAATAATAATAACTATAAAAAAAATTGATAAATAACTACCTTCCAAGCTTTTCCTAAAAAAATGGCAGACACCGGGCTCGAACCCTCGACCATCTTGTAACCCAACACACACTCATACCACTCCCCCATCCTTGCTTATCTGTTATTAGTCGACCTTAAAATTTATTTAATCCAGTTTTCTGTTTCATCTCCTTCTTCTTCAACTTCAAATTTGATTAAAGAAATTGACCAATCAATTGACTAATTGTTAAATGATTTAAGTTCTTTTATTTAAGTAGAAGCAAACTTGAGTGATGTGGATTAATTTGTTAAACGAAAAAATAACAGAAATAAAATTTTAAACGTTGTTATTAGTTTTCTGTTGAACACGAAGAACATAAAATCAAAATCGAATTTCTAGACCGTTTTAGCCAAAACTTACAACATGAAATAGATTGAAAAACTCTTTTAGAAACTACTTGAATCATCAATTTAACTCAAAACATTAAAACAGGTTCGAATTTCACTATGAACACCTCGTTTGACTTTTTGAATATTAACTTTGACTTTAAAATTAAGACTTAATATAAAGAATTGGGATTTGAGGTTTTGCAGAAAGTTTCAGTGGAGGATTCCTAACAACTTTGTATTTATGGATTTTGAAAAATAACACGAATTCAAGTTGTTGATAATTTGAACCACAAACAGAGGTCGACTTCTGCTTTCTTTTAAAAATTCTTTTTTAATTCGTGAATTGCAGAAGTGGATAAGTGTAATGTGAGTAATTACGTAATTTAATAGTTAAACTGATCCTGATTAATTCGTATTGTACTATGAAATCAACCTTTAACAGATTGGAGACAAGGAAATTTGTTCACAGAAACAATTAAAAAAAATAGAAAGGGACGTTCAACAGATTTTGTATTTATCTTTGTGATATATTCGACTGGTAATCCAAAAATTGAGACATAAGTACCAATCTAATATAGTGGGATAGCTGCTGGTAACAACCACGTACGAATTATATGCCATTTATTCAATTTAAATTAATATTTAATATATATATTAATAATAATATAACAATAATATTAATTACAGAAATATTAATAATAATATTTTTTTATAGAAAAACTAAAAATAAAAATGAAGATAACATGATAACATTAATAATAACAATAATGAAAATTTTAATAAAATAATAAGTTTAATAATAATTAATAATTCTAATAATAATAATAATGATTTTTGAAAATAATGATATAAATAATGATATCAATAATATTAATAAAAATAACAAATCAAATGTATCAAATTTCAGTACTATAATTTTAATAATATTAATATTACTGATAATAATATTAATAATGAACGTATATAACAACCATAATTAAACTTGTAATTACATTTAATTACTAAATAATAATAATATTGATATTATTAATGATAATAACATAATAACTTATACATATCAAATTATATATATATATATATATATATATATATATATATATATATATATATATATATATATATATTATATTTGAACTAATAATATTAATGATACAAATATTAGTATCAATATTAATCAATAATAAAAGTAATGATAATAATATTAATATAGCAATTTATTTTCAATCTGGCAATTAAATTTAATATAATACTATTTATTATTTATGTAGTATTATATTATGTGATGATATTTACTGAATAGTTAATATTTATATATATATATATATATATATATATATATATATATATATATATATATATATATATATATAAATATTAACTATTCAGTAAATATCATCACATAATTTAATACCACATAAATAATAAATAGTATTATATTAAATTTAATTACCAGATTGAAAATAAATTGCTATATTAATATTATTATCATTACTTTTATTATATATATATATATATATATATATATATATATATATATATATATATATATATAATCATAATAACATATACCTATTTATATATATTAACAGTACTTAATTATTCTAAATTGTTATTTTTCATTTTAAATTTATTTAAAGTATACATTATCAAAATATTATATATTCTTATATTTATATTTATATACATATTTATTTACCAATAATTGTTCGTAAATTGTCGTGAATAGTCGATGGATAAATGAGTTCATGTAAACAGTTCCAAAAATTTTTGAGACTTAACTTAACAGACTTTGCTTATCGTGTTGAAATCATATAAAGATCAAGTTTAAATTTGGTCGGAAATTTCCGGGTCGTCACAATGCGGATGTTGTTATTGGTGGTGGTAATGATACTGTTGGTGTTGATGATGGTGGTATTGTTAATGCCAGTGATGCTGCTGGTGCTTGCAACCTTTGCACCATATTCTCCAAAGCCAATACTCGAGGGCGAAGCTCGTTGACTTCTTTTATTACACCGGGATGATTGGCGGTTCGGAAGAGCGAATGAATAAGATCCAGAATTTAAGATAGTATATTATCGTGACGAGATACTCTGGAAATGAGAGAGAAAATGGTGTCTCGAATAGGTTCGCCGGTAAGTGCTTCAGGTTCTTCGCCAAGAGGGAAATGTGGTGGATGGAAGGGATCACCTTCTTTTTGTCTCCAATGATTAAGTAGGCTACGAACCCACCCCCAATTCATCCAGAATAGGTGATGGCTGATTGGTTGATCCATTCCGGTTACACTGTCTTCGGAGTTCAGGTGAATATCCATATCGGAATAGCTGTCGGAGTTTAAGGAATTTGAACTAGATACGGGATCCATCTTGTATAATTAGGGAGATGATTTTTGATATGAAATAGATTATAGAATTTAGATTGGTACTCTTCAATACATAATTTACATATGTATATATAATACCAAAATTCCATAAATCACGGAAGAATTTTCGGAAGATGTCAAGCAAAGTTTACAATAATAGATATGCTAAGATATGAATTCGTCTGTACACTATGTATGCAATAAATGCAGGAAATGTGTCTAGACTTAATAATGATAAGCATGTAATTTCCGACAAGAAATGATAAGTAAAACTCGGTAAAAACAGATACGATCATAGTCCAGACTCACTAATGCATCCTAACAATTATCAGTTAAACACACTAATGCAAATTCTGGTTCCCTATGACCTCAAGCTCTGATACCAACTGTGATGATCCGTCCAAATCTATTTGGACGAATACATCATTCATCGATTTCACAGTGAGGTACTGACCTCTACATGATACGTTTTGTAAACATTGCATTCTTTTGAAAAGGCACACCATAAATGAATATCAAATTCTAAGGTTTTTGAAATTTGATGATTTCTACATATAGACAATTACCGTAAATAATAGTTTACAATACTACATCCGTTAACAATGCAGTCAAAATAAGATACATGGTGATGATTTTGTGAATGCGACGTTTTCTCGAATAAAGCATGTATGACTCCATGCACATAGCTTGTATAACATACAAGCAAACAGCAGAAGACTTCTAGGAACCTGAGAATAAACATGCTTAAAAAGTGTCAACACAAAGGTTGGTAAGTTCATAGTTTTAATGTTGCGCATAATCTGTATATAAAGGTGGATCACAAGATTTCAGTTGTTTCATCCAGAAACGTTTATCAAAATATTCTACGAAATTGAGCACCCTGGTAACTAAACTTTAACGTTGTTATAAGTACCCCTGTTTTAACATACATGCAACCAACATGTACAATACACGCAATCCAACGTGTACTAAACTCAAATAGCATACGTCTGTTTTATAGTTCAGACTAGGGTTTCTATACCTGGAACAGACGGGGATGTCAAACCCTATGGATCCATATACAACTATTCGTGCCCACCAGTTCTTATAACCGGCAGTTACTAGTTACCAAAGCTAAGGGATTTTCGGTTCAAACTCGGTGTAGAATTTAGTATGTACTTGTATCCATTGCGTTTAAAATAAAATGCACGTATACTCAGCCCAAAAATATAGATTGCAAAAGCAATTAAAAAGGGAGCAAATGAAACTCACCTTAGCAGCACATAAGGTCATTCACCAAAATGTGACCGAAACTCGGAATGCAAAATAACCATAGATCTCAACCTAGAGAACATGTGTTGGTCAATACGTGTCTAACAAGCTAGGTCAGGTCATAGTGTATCACAATCCTAATGCTCGAGACTAACATGCAAAAGTTAACAAAAGTCATCTCAAAAGTCAACATGACCCAATATGATCTTTAAATCTATATATGTTTATTATATTAACATAATATAAGTCTTGATAATTGAACGAATTTATATTTTATCAAACTCAAAATATTATTTATTTCAGGAGCTATATTATATTTGAATTATCATAGCAATCGAAAATATTTTATTATTTCACGTAGTTTTCCAATACTTGTAAAATCAGATTATAGTGTTTATAAAGCTTTAAAACATGATAAGACAGTCAACCTTGACAATTGTTCAACAAGACAAAACGTGCCTTATATAGAAATTCATTTACTCGATTAGTAATATCTAAAAATCCAATTTATCAATCTCATAGACAAGTTGTTTAAATATTAATTTTCAGTTTCAAACACAATTTCAATTAACATCAAACATAATTCAGTTGACCATATCTTTTAATTCGTTCATCGAAATCACGCGATTTCTAAATGAAAAGTTATTAATTTTTCGCCAGCTTTCCAATAACATGCATATCATATACCTTATATCAGTAGTATATGTATTAAATTCGTGATTCTTTGTAAAACTATCTAACGACAAAATTTAGCATACAAGCATGTATAAACATATATACTCGAGCACTAGACATGGATACACTATTAATATATAAAAGATAAGATATGAATGCTCACGTATCAATATTGTGATTCAATATTGTAGGAAAGTACGTAGACGCAACGGAGATGATAAATACTAGGTTTGACTTGCGAACAATACCCACGAACATTACCCATAACCTCCATAGCTATAACCCATAGTTTCCTTAGCTTTGACTCATTCGAAAACTCGGTTTGAAATCATTTGGACATGACCTCGTAGTATTTTATGTATAATACTAATAAAAATAACATTAATACTACTGATAATAATAATAAGATTAATAATATTATTAATCTTAATAATAATAATAATAATAATAATAATAATAATAATAATAATAATAATAATAATAATAATAATAATAATAATAATAATAATTATATATATATTTATTTTCGGTTTGAAATCATTTGGACATGACCTCGTCGTAGTATTTTATGTATAATACTAATAAAAATAACATTAATACTACTGATAATAATAATAAGATTAATAATATTATTAATCTTAATAATAATAATAATAATAATAATAATTATATATATATATATATATATATATATATATATATATATATATATATATATATATATATATATATATATTTTAGAGAGCAGAAGAGAAATAAGAGAATAGAGTGTGAAGAAATCGACCAAACTGATCGAGCTTTATACACTTTTGCTGAATTTAGACCCCATGCGATCGCATGGTTCTGAAGGCATAATGCCATGTGATCGCATGGCCAGCTGGTACGCACCCAATATGTTTTGTTTTCTTGTTTGTCGACATATTATTATATATATAATATATATATAATTTATATTAATTATATATATATATATATATATATATATGTTATATTCATGTGCATAGTTTACTTGTAATTTTAGGTCCGATAATATGTACGTTAACGCTCGACTAATGTCCCCGTTCCGGTTTTTCGAACGTCCTTTCATATGCTTAGAAAACTTGTACTTTACGTTTCGTGACTCGTACCTTTGCCAAAATATAGATTTACATTACCAATAACTATGTTACCCGAAGTGTATCTTGAACGTTCGAGTGTTTTGGTCATTTGCTTCAATAAATTAACGTCTTAATATATAATAATATTATTTTAAATCAAAACGTTTTATATCTAAGTTAATATTATATTTTATAACATTTGTAAAATATACATACATTTTTATTTTTAAATAGTATTTTACTGTAGCAAAATGATTTTTACTGTAGCAAATAGTGGTTTTCGAAAACACTGTAGCTTTTCGGGTACTGTAGCAATTCAAATATACTATAGCAAATTAGTGTTTTACCTGTTCATCTTAAACGTTTTAGTTAACTTATCTAAATATCAATCGAATCAATAAACGAATGTTACTATCGTTTACTAAATAACTTGAAATTATATATATGTATATATCTTTATGTAATATACATAAATCAGTTTTTAAATACACATTGCAAGTTATTTATAATTAATTTTAATAATTAATATTCCAACTTATTATATATATATATATATATATATATATATATATATATATATATATATATATATATATATATATATATATATATATATATATATATTACAAATAGATGTTCGTGAATCGTCGATCAATAGTCAAAGGTTAACTGAATATATAACATTAGTTCAAAAATTTTGAAAATCAATATTACAGACTTTGCTTATCTTGTCGAAATCATATAAAGATTAAGTTTTAAATTTGGTCGGAAATTTCTGGGTCGTCACATCTACACCCCCTAGCATTTAATATCTCATAGGGCGGTATGCCGATACTCGAATGATTGGAATTATTGTAGGCCAACTCGATCAATGGCAGTGAGAATCCCACGATCGCCCAAATTCTAGCACACAAGCTCTTAACATATCCTTAAGGTTTCAATAGTTCGTTCACTTTAACCTTTAGCTTGAGGATGATAAGTTGTACTAAGGTTGACACGAGTACCTAAATTCTCTTGTAGACTCTTCCTGAAGTTGGACACAAACCTCGAGTCTCGATCTGACACAATCGATAATGGTATCCCATGTCTCGACACTATCTCATTTAAATACAACTAAGCTCACTTAGTCAATGAAGTTGTTTCATTAGTAGCTAAGAAATGTGCACTCTTTGTCAAACGGTCCACTATCACCTAGATCATGTCGTTTCCTTTCTGGGTTCGGGGTGATTTTGTCACAAAATCGATTGTTATATGCTCTCATTTTCACTCTGGAATTTCTAATTGATGCAACGACCCATAAGGTTTCTGGTGTTCCGCTTTCACTTGGGCGCAAATGTGACACTTTTCCACATTGGGTTGTTTGATTTTGGGTGTTGATGGGTTGCTTGATTTTAAGTGTGGAAGTAGTGTTATGAAGCGGGTAGTGAATGTTAAAAAATAACATGAGAATGTAAAATTAGTACAAGGGTAATTTAATCAAGTTATATAATTAGTGTGTATAGAGAACTGTGTAAGGATCACCTCTCCTAAAAAGAACTTGAGGACCGCATATATCAAACATAAAGAATATGAAAACTGAGACTATTTAAGTCGAACTCGGATTATACTGACCGGGAAGCCGAGTTGAAAGTAAGCTTTTAAGCTAAAGTTTATAGACAACAAAGATGCTATCTAACTAAGATTTTAAGTCTTACTGCAAAATCCGACCAATAAGAAGCCTGGCAGAAAAACCATCTTACCGAATTTATTCTTAATTACATATCCCAAATTGATTCTTAATTACATATCCTTAAGTAAATGTAAATGTTAAAGTCATTTAGTTTAATGACTCGTGGGACCACAGATTTCGACTAAGAAACTTTCGTTGTTAACTTGGTCAGAATAAATGAACTACATTCATTCTCCTACCACATTTCTCTAGTTTTCATTACAACTACTATTTTTCTTATCATAAATGGTACTTATTTAACATTAAAAGAGAGATTGAAAATACCTGGTTCAACCTCGCAAAAATCATGATTATTTTTAAATTCTTCTATCATACTATATACCTTCATTTTAAATAGTCACAATATGATATGACGTATGTTATCGATTTTTAGATTCTTGTTGTTTAATAAACATACAATAATAAAACATTCAAGGTGTGATAAATTTCATCATCAAACAATGCATAAAAGAGAATAATTCTTTGAAAAAAACATTAACAATGACATGAAAGTTTGTACCTGCTTTTTGGAAACAAAAAGTTATTGGATAATATGGTGTAGATCGAGAAAAATAGTTGTAAAGGTTTGTACATATTGAGAGAAAAAGTTGTGATAATATATGGTGGAGATGATCCGAGATATATATTTAGCTCGTACGGTTCATATAAGGAAATTTAAAAGTCATTGACTGTTGGGAACTTTCACTCCTCAATATTCGAAAAAACAATAATACCGTATTAAATATTAAATGATATTTTATTACTTATTTTTGCCATCCAAATCGTCATTCATATATTATCAGCATTTATTTGTTATTATTTTGTATCTTTTTTAATTAGAATTAATATTAATATAGAATAAAAACATCATCATTATGAAAATTAAAGTGTAATTAGTGAAAGGATAACATAATCATTTTAGAGTTTTATATTTGTTTTTATTTTGTATTTGTTTTAATTAGAATTAATATTAATATTAAAAATTACCGAGTAATAATTTATTTAAGTTATTAAATTTTTAGTTATTATAAGTACAATTTTTTTTAATTATAAAATATTAGAATTAATGACATCATCTAAGTGACCTAGATTTTTTTCTTTTTAATTTTTTCTTAACAAAGAAATTAGCCTAATAATGACATCATCGTTATAGGATTTTAAGGAAAACTATATATATATATATATATATATATATATATATATATATATATATATATATATATATATACTAGAGGGTTCAAATGAGAACTTTTTTTGTGTGAGAACTCTGATAACTCAAAAATACACTGAAATTCGAGCAAAAAAGGAAAATTCGAGCAAAGAAAGGGAAATTCGAGCAAAAAATAGGACAATGGCGAACAAAAGACGAGCAATTCGAACAAAAAAAGTGATATTCGAACAAAAAAATGGTGGGCGAACAAATTTATGTTCTACATTTTTGATATTCGAACAAAAAAATGTAGAACACACGGGTAGTCGAACAAAAATGCTGATATTCGAACAAAAATGTGTTCTACATTTTGAAATTCGAACAAACAAAAATTCTCGACTATGAATTTTTTGTTCGTCTGTGTTTTTGATTTTTGCTCGAATTTTTTTTTTTGCTCGCCTGTGCACCTTTTTCGCTCGAATTTCAGTGTATTTGAAGGGTTTTTAGAGTTCTCACACTAAAAAAGTTATCGGGCCATAATCAAGAGGGAAGCACTTTTTGAGGGGAAGGGGGAAGCAAATTATTTTTTTTTTTCGTTTTTTGAAAAAACTTTGTTCACGAACATTATAGATTAGATGAAAAAATGAACATTTAAGAAAGACACTTTGTGATGAATGTCATTATTTTGGCGGGAAAATGCTCGACGAAAAAAATAAAAACATTCAATGCATTGAATGTTTTACTGCTGAGTTTATTTGCATCGTTTTGTTTTCATCTTGTGTGAAGTGTTTTTTTCGAATTTAGCCTGATTTAGAGTTTAGGGCTTAGGGTTTAGGGTTTACTTCGTAAACCCTCAACCCAAAACCCTAAACTCTAAACTGTCCGTGTTAAAATATTTAATCTAAACCCTAATTTCTAAACCCTAAACCCTAATTTCTAAACCCTAATTTCTAACCCCTTAAAAAAACTCAGCAGCAAAACATTCAATGCATTGAATGTTTTTATTTTTTTCTTCGAGTGTTTTCCCGCCAAAATAATGACAGTCATCACAAAGTGTCTTTTTTAAATGTTCATATTTTCATCTAATCTATAACCCTAATTTCTAACCCCTTAAAAAAACTCAGCAGCAAAACATTCAATGCATTGAATGTTTTTATTTTTTTCTTCGAGTGTTTTCTCGCCAAAATAATGACAGTTATCACAAAGTGTCTTTTTTAAATGTTCATATTTTCATCTAATCTATAATGTTTGTGAACAAAATTTTTTCAAAAACCGAAAAAAAATTACTACCCCCAAGAAAGTGTTTCCCTCTTGATTAAATATATATATATATATATATATATATATATATATATATATATATATATATATATATATATATATATATATATATATATATATATTGGTAGGATCAAGAGGGAAGTAACCAATCGGGAGGAAGCGGGGGGAAGCAAAAACTTTTTTTTTCGTTTTTTGAAAAAACCTTGTTCACAAACATTATAGATGAGATGAAAATATGAACATTTAGTAGAGACACTTTGTGATAAATGTTTTTATTTTGGCGGAAAAACACTCGAAGAAATAATATATAACAATTATCATGTTTTTCGGGCGTATGTTGAAGTTTTAACTATTGGAGTTTAGATATTAGGGTTTAGATATTAGGGTTTATAGGGTTCAGATATTAGGGTTTAGAAATTTAGGGTTTAGGGTTTAGATTTAGGATTTAGATTGAGTTTTTAACATGAACGGTTTAGAGTTTAGGGTTATCAAACGCTAAACCCTAAACCCTAAACTCTAAATCGGGCTAAATTTTACTTCACAAAACATGAAGAAAAAAAAAACGTTCATATTCTTCACGAATAATATTATCTTGAATGTTATTTTTGTCGATCGTTTTCCCGCCTAAATAATAACATTCATCACGAAGTGTCTCTTCTAAATGTTCATATTTTCGTGTGATCTTGATGCCGGAAAAAAAATTCCAAAAAAAAACGAAAAAAAAAAAATTTTTTGCTTCCCCCCGCTTCCCCCCGATTGGTTACTTCCCCATTGATCATGCCCCTATATATATATATATATATATATATATATATATATATATATATATATATATATATATATATATATATATATTAGAACTTGCTTTATATGCGGATATGCCTAGCTATAATAGATAAAATACAAGTGGATACATATATATGTTACATATTTGTGACTCATACATTAAAATACTAATACGATGTAACGTCTCCTTATAAGCAATCACCAAACCGGGCATTCTTACTGCTCGTCATCAACAGCGAGCGGGACAGACTTCACCTGCTCGATCACAGATGAAAATCACACCAAGTTATAAATTAAACCAAAAATACTGGCTAGCCTTAATTCAAAAACTTACTGGTCAGCAAGCAACCAGTAGCTAAAAATTCTCTCTCACCAGTTCACGGAACTTCAAAATGTAGAACATTTCAAGGTAACGTCGAGTCTCACGCCGTTCAAGTTTTGAAACGTACTTCCAAAAGCTATAAACTCCGGCTAATGTCATCAAACGTTCCGAGTAGATCTTCCATGTATACCTACGCATACAATATTACATGTCACATTTACTTATCGGTCTGTTAACTATTAACACTTGCAACTAATGTTGTTGGTTGTTTCGAGAGAGAAATTATATTTAACCTTTCGCTTATTCTTTGAAGTCCGCCATCAGATATCTTTATCCAATAACTAACGTCATCTTTGCACTTTTGAAAAAAATCGGCCATTGCAGCAGATGTTTTATCCGGATGATATGGATCGATATGAAATCCCGACACCCAATCTTCAATAATCTCTGCGGGACCACCATGACATGTGGCAAATGTTGGTAGGCCACATGTCATGGCCTCTACAACCGTAAGTCCAAAAGCTTCGTAGAAAGCAGGCTAATATTTTCACATAAATGGCCAATTTAGTTTCTTTTGTAGTTTGATTTGGATACTACTGTTTTAGGTATTTCATAATTAAATTAAAGTGAAAGAAACAAGAAGTGACGAATCTAGGATCACAAGTCAATGGAGTCCTCAAATTTTTTTATTTTTTTTTTTTTTTTTTTTTTTGTTAACTTACTTGAAGGAAAGTTTACATATGTCGGGTCAGGTCAATACAAACACTATGAATTTTTTTTTGTCTACGAAGTTTCATACGATAAAATTCATCCATAATTGCATGCCAATACATCTTTCTCAATATATGAAATACCCATCAAAGTGACATAAAGACCCAATTTCTTTCTGAAAGGAGACTGTAAACCCTAACTAAATTATTATCTATATATTCTAATACAATAAGTTATTCTTGAGAATGGGAGTTTTAAAAATTATACTAAACCTTAAAAACAACGGTCGAATCAGCTAGACTTTCAATTTTGTTGAAAAAAAATTGTTGAAGAAAATTCAAGACTAAGTTTGTCTTGGTTGCTGAACTAAAAGTGAAAAAAGAAAGTTTATATTAGGTAATGGGTATGAAATAAAATAAGAAGTAGAATAAAATAAATAAGAAGTGCACGTTTGTCGGTGTGTGTGGTGTGGTGGGTCTGAATAAAATAGAGTAGGTTTATTTATTTATTTACTCTTTGTTTATTAGTGGCTCATACTACAAAATAAGCTTCCCATACTATAAAATTATAAATTTTAAAAGTTATGGGGTCCTACGATTATCTTTAGTGGTGTCTGTATAAATTATCGTTTCTAAAAACATTTTCGCAACTGGTGGTGTCACGCGACCCTACGGGTTTCAAGCAAGGTTCGGTTCGCCCCTGGAAACATGGCTTATAAAATAAAAAATAAACAACCTGGACGAAAATTCCCCTGCCATCGGCAATATAGCGATAGAGTTCACCATTTCGAGCTCGGTTGGTTTGGGCTGATATCCATCTTAGTTGGCCATCTAAATTATATTGCTTAATAAGACTATGCATTTTCTCAATTTCTGTAATTTCTTCTCGATCACTTGATTTTTTCACATCATTATAACCAGCAACCACAACAAGGTTTGCCAATTCTCGCAGCTTATTATTCTTGGCGTAACACTCCACTAGACCCGTTATGTTTTTCACATGGTCAAGTCTCGCCATTGAGAAAATCATAGGTTTAGACGGGTCACTTATATTTCCACTGCATATCGAAATCCAAATTATAATATCAGACAATCTGATTTAGTATGCAGCATTTTAACATAGAATAAAGTAAAGAAAAAAAATGAAATGGGACAGAGTAACGACTCACATGTGAATATCGTTCTGTACAGGGTCGTACAACAACTTCTCAATTGTTGTATGTAAAGATGTAAGACGTTTCTCCTTTTCGGAATATGAGAAGTAAATTGTCGAATCTGCCCCTGGAGACACAATGTTGAACTTTGGATCAAACACGTCGATACCATGTACAACTCTGTATAGGCCCGGAAGAGTGAAAGCGGCATGATTCTCATATTGCCCAACAGTATTTTTCCTGAAAGAAACAAAATAAGAGGTAAGATGATGTTTGTTTTTGATTATTATTTTTTTAAGTGTTCCAGTATCATTTACTACAATTTCACTTACGTTCCTGCAATCTCTTGGTAAGTACTGGTGATGATGAAATCAGCATTGTTCATGGCTAGAAGATCAGCAGTAAATTGACATGAAAAATGGTATTTCTCGTCGAATTTCTTCCAATACAAGTCAGAATCTGGATACTTTGTTTTCTCTAATGCATGCGCAATGTTACATTGTGTTACTCCCAATTTGTAAGATAATAGGGAGGCAACTAAGTTTCCATCACTGTAGTTTCCAATTATCAAATCCGGAACACCTTGTAACTCGGCTGAAATTTCACTTGCTGCATCCTAATAACGAACCAAACACAAAGATCGTTATTATAGAAATTTATCCATATTCACTTTGAAAGATTATGATAGTTTTTTCATTATTTTAAGTTACCTCAGTAAATTTCTCCAAATAAGGCCATATGTCAAACCTTGAGATCCATTTTCGAAGAATCCCTTTCTCAGTCCTAAAAGGAACACGTAAAATATGTGTATATTCGGTTCCACTGACCCTTTCCAATCGTTGGTTGCATGAAGTACCTTTGGCATTAGGTATCAAGCGAGTCACCTGAAATGAGAAATAACAAAAGGTACTAATTAAAAGAAAAAAAAAAAAAAAACCCTGCCAAAAAGATCTTGGATGGATAAAATAGAGTCGTAATAATATGTACAATCAAAATCTTAGGCTTGATGTCCAATCCTTGCTGCCTTAATTTAAGTAGCATCTCATTTTCCAGCGAACGAACTTGATCTAATATATATACAACCTGAGAATTGTAAAATAAAGATATAAACAATGGTAGCATACTAGCATATGCTTTTCAAAAAAAAAAAAAAAAAAACAATGGTAGCATACACAAAACCACAAATGTAAACGGGCTAGTGTAGTGGCGATTCCACGATCAGAACTCAATGATCACTCAATGGGTCCCGAATTTTATTTTCGGTACTAATAATATTTGAATGTTATTTTAGTGCTTATTTATCTTTAAAAAAATACATTTTCGAAAAATATATGTTATCCGCATAGTTAAATTTGGGGTCCTTTAGTGGTCTCTTATACGATTTATACAATTTAGTATTTTCTGCATATAGAATTTAAACTAGTGGTCACGGCTTAAGCTAGATTCGCCATTGGCTAGTGTTACGGCCAAATTTTAAATTCGTTTCTTGATTATGAAAGGGTCATGTACGTGTCTTATACAATTAAAGAGTATTTTCTGCAATAAAAAATTTAAACTAGTGGTCACGACTGTAAGCTAGATTCGCCATTGGCTTGTGTTACGGCCAAATTTTAAATTCATTTCTTGGTTATGAAAGGGTCATGTACCTGGCCACCAGTATCTGGTAAACCCAAAACATTAGCTTGCCCAAAGTAACCATGAACAGATAATATGACAACGTTGAAGATCATCGGTATCTTTCCAAGAAACTTTTCGAGAATGGATGGATCTGGTGCTTGAAGAATATCGGATAGCAGATGCATCATACTAAGAACTCTTTCAGCGTTGTTTCCCCAACCTCGTTCAAACCCCATTCCTTGCAATCTGTATCCTTAAAGACAAACGGTTGAAACACCACATGTACATTTTGGAGTATTAACGGTGATCAGAGAGAAGTATTAAGTATACATACACGTATTCGAATTCAGAGTAGGCTGTATCAGGAGGTAGCTTAGAGAGATAATCCTCTGCTTTCGCCAATGAAGACTCGAGTCTAGACATACTTTGTATTCGGTCATTTAACATCATTGCCTACATATCCAATTGAAAACATACATCCAAGTATATTATCAAACACGACTTTGACTTGGCAATTGTGGGTCCTAATCGATATAATGGGTGGAGGGTGTGTGAATTTATTGTTTTAATAAAAAAAATTAAACTCACGTATCCTTTATGTTTGTGTGCACGAAGGAAATCGAGAAATGGTTCCATACAATCTTTGTTGCGAAACATGATGGAAGACAGATGTCGATTAAGGAACTGAACTCCATTGCCAATAGAGGAAGATCGTGACATTCGAGGAAATGTAGCATTGAATGGCTCGAGATCCACTTCAAGCACAAAATGGTCCTTACTTCTGCAAGGTAATAATAAAAAAAATATTTCCCACTAATTAATATCAAAATTCAATACATCTCAAGTCATAACGCAGAACAATTGAATTACTTACTGTCCGTCCACCAGTTCTTCCTTGAAAACAAGGTATTCGGCAACATTTAGCTGCTCTACGCTTAGTTCGTCTACATTAACACGCAAAAATTCCCAAACACCGGGTCGTGGACGAATGGCTAATGCTACATATGGTGGAAGAATTATGCCTTCCTGTAATCAAACAAAGTTGCATAGTGAGAAAATATGATAATGTGACGGTCAGCTTAGCATGTTAGATATGTGATGACAAAATGGTTAAAAGTTTAGAGAGCAACACAATTTTTACTCTTTCACTAATTATGTAAAACTTAGGGGTGTTTGGATTCACGTGTGCACATTGATTTTTTGATTATTATGTTTAGAAATCACAAATACTCAATAATCTATTCTTAGTGTTTGACAAGAAGTTGAAAATAATTGATTATTTGTTATCAGAGCATTCGGTGTCGATATCGCCGTTAACAAAAATTAATTATCTGCATTTTGTGGACTTGAAAACGTGAAAATCAAGAAGTAACTTGGGGGTTAGTGTTTCAAATCGTGAATCCTTCAACAATTCCAGCCATTTATTAGACCAATATACCCTTCAATAACGTGTTCCTACATAATTGATTACATAATTGTTTACGGTGTATATCACTCCAGCTAGCCTACTTTTCATATGTTCCTTCTCTTCGATAACTCTCCTAGCAGGTCACAATTTTGTCATTACATTTACTATCAATATTATAATTATATGCTCCGTATTATATTAGTGTTCGTATTATAGTAGTGTTCATGATTCCTGATGTGACATCTTAACTAATCTTCCTATATCGAAAAGTATAACTATAAGTCTGTGACTATTGTAGTTGATAACAAAATGTATTTGTTATATGTTACCTTTTGATTGCTAATGAATTTAGTTATATAATACTATCAATATCATTCTGTACACTATACATTAAAATCCATATTTAATAAAAGCTTGTAATCATTAAAAATGAACTTTCTAAAAGTTATACTTTGTATATTTGCCATTTTAAAAGAATGACCCTTTTAAATTATTTTACTTGTTAATTTATCAAATAATCCGATTTTCCTAAATATTTAAAAACTAATTATCTTATTATTACGTTATCAAATAGCATAATCAAATCCAAATAAATTTACATAAACCACGTTTTCATACAGCGAATTATTTGATTATAATTATCTAAAATACATAATCAGTTTTCAAAAAGCAAATCCAAAAACCCTCTTAGTTAACAACTTAACATAAGTATTCCAATCATGTAGACCTAAAAACATACACTTAAAAGCAAAGGTCATTCAGTGTTATTGTTGTTGAGGGTGTGGATGTTGAATAAAAGTCGAAGAAACAAGTTGCAGGTAGGCGACATGATGTCACCAAACGCGATATTTTTGTCGTGGTTAGCAACAGACAGATTTGTTTCTTATTTTGTTTCCCTATAGTATGTATCCCTATAAATTAAACCTCTCGCTTCTTGTATACCTAACATCTTCAAAAACTAATAAGAATATCTCTTTGGTCGTGGATTAAACGTGTCATAATAATTATGCACAGTAATTCAAATTATAATATACATTAGGATAAAAACGTGTCATAATAATTATTAGCAGCCTCATTCTTGTTTCATCTTACCGACGTTTTATTAGAGGTAGTCTTTCGTGCTCCGTTGTTAGTCGGTGGCGGATAAAAATATTTTGAAAAGAAATCCCAAATTTTTAAATTAACTTCATGTATCTATTTTAGTCATATAATGTGCGAAACATGATCGAGTAGGCTCGTCTATTAATTATTTTATTACACTCACAAGTTCGCAACTTAATTAATATCAATCGAAATAATGGACGTGTGTTATTATCGTTTACTAAATAAATTCGAAACAATATATGTATATTCGATATACTTTATATATATATATATATATATATATATATATATATATATATATATATATATATATATATATATATATATATATACATACTAGGTTTTGAGCCCGTGCGTTGCACGGCTACTCAAAAACCATTTAAGTTTGGTTAGATGTAGATATAGTTTATATATTCTATATTTTCTAAGAAACTTTGAATATATAACAACACACATTGGAATAACGACATACACAGTTAACTAACGATCTACAACTCAATGGACCCGTTCATAAGTATACGGGTCGACATTGCCACCTTTAAGTTATTGGACGATTTACAAACCGTGTAGGTAAATAGACCACTTACACTCGTAGTTATCACTTATATCAGGCCCAATCCTATCCCTTTACCATAGTTTAACCATACTGTAAAAACAAAACTTATGTGATAGTTCATCCACCTACATAGAACCATGTTAAAGTAGCATATACCAACATCATTGGAAGTACTGAAATGAAACAGTTGAAAAATGGGTCATGACATAGCCCTTTTAACTTTATACTTGAAAATACTATATTTTCCCTTTATGTAACAGTTGAACATTATGTTATTGGCAATAAGAACATCACGTTCTTCGCATAGCAGACTTCAACACAATATCTCTTCCCTTAGACTCATAGATCAATTAAATCGAATAACCTGCAAATGATTTGGTCATGACCTACCTTTTATCCTTTAACGACCAACTTTTTTCACAAATATAAATTAGTACAGCTATCCATGTTATTTAATCACAAAGTACTAAAGGCACTAAATGTTATCGTTGTTGCTGCAATTTACATAAATAGTGATGCTAGTGGCATATTCTTTATTTATATACCGAGCATATGCTATGGATTATATTTGAAAAAACATTTGCTAATGACATCTACTATCTACTATATATCAAATTTCAAAAAGAATGGAGTCAATAGTGATTAATGATGAGATTAAAATGAGTAACCCAAGCAACATACAAGCATAATGTAACAGAGTCTTATGTATATGGATTTGTCATTTGTATTTTATTACTATTACCAAAAAGTCTGATCTAAAGCCTGCCCAAATCAGCCCACTCCCCTTTTAGCTAATCTGCCCAGTTTGTTAAAAGTACAAGCCAAATCGACATGTTCATATATTTACGGGTCAAAATAGTCACATCTAATAATACACAATGTCAAGTTGCAATCTTTTTACCCATCTGTTCATCTAATAATACACAATGTCAATTGATATTTAGATTTGTAAAGATGAATTCGTCAATTGATATTCAGATTTATCTTTAACAATTCGTTCATTTGACTATTAAAGCGCCCAATCTATTAATTACTAACAGATCATCGCTAATATAGGATACCATCATCAATATCAACAATCAAAGCAAATAATCAAATAATGAATAATATAAGTAATAAGTAATATAAACCTGGTTATCGTTCTTGAAATTGGTTTACACGTTTTCCGTTGTTTGATATTAGACATGAGATCATCATCTTTGAATTTTTAAGGAGATTGCCCTTGATTCTTCTTCATTAATTTGGCAACGATAAATTAGGTTTAAATCGTGCGATGTGTTTACAATCGAATATGTTGAAAAGGGGTTTTCAAATATTTTTTTATAATCTGTATTTACAGTTGTGAGTAGAGATTAGGTTTGTGAACAAAGAACGGGGGTGTTTGTTCTTAATCATAAACACTGATGATTTGACAGCTGTAAATTACACATGTCAATTGTTGCTACTAATACGGTTTTAATGACAATTAGGATAGAATAAACTCTCATTTATATAAGTATATATATATATATATATATATATATATATATATATATATATATATAAATTTTATAATATCTTATATTATTTTACTTTATAACATTAATTCTAATAACTAAATAATATAATATTTCAAATTATATTTCGAATTATATATATATATATATATATATATATATATATATATATATATATATATATATATATATATATATATATCTATTTACAAATAGTTGTTCGTGAATCGTCGGGAATAGTTGAAGGGTATTTGCATATATGATAACAGTTAAAAGTTTTTGAGACTTCAACATTACAGACTTTGCTTATCGTGTCGGGAACATTAAAATCATATAAAGATTAAGTTTAAATTTGGTCAGAAATTTTTGGGCCGTCACAACTAGTGGGAGTTCGGGTAGAATGGGTTACACTAGAGTCTTCAGTACTTCAGGTAGATCATCTACGGCAATTTTTTTGCGACTCACCGGGGAAGATGAACGAGAGGTTTTTCTAAGGAGTCGTCGTTAAGAACACATCCGTATATTAGGGTTTGCTTAGGGTGGAAAATTGGGTTCGTGGATTTCGTGGGCATGTATGTGGTTGGTGTAACGGAGAAAGTAAAAGTGGTGAGGTGTACGGTTACGGGTCGATCGTGTTCTCGTACAACGTCTTGATCGGTAAGGTCTACGTGTTTGGTCTGCCAGTGGGTTTATTCTTTGTTGGAGAGCTAAATCGGGTAGAAGGTTTTGTGTACAAATGGACTTCTTGGGCAATAGGGTCGCTAGAGTCGGGCCGGGCTCCGCCACGTTATCTTCTAAACTATGAAGATAGGTGTTGTATTGAAAGAAAGATTCTTAGTTTCAAGCTAGTAGTATAGATCGGATTATTTCTCGATGGTATTTTTGATGTCAAAATACTTCCTTCCCTCGTAGGTTAGCAATGTGGAAGTGCGGCGTCTTTCAGGTGGCTCATCCGGCGATATAAAAAAGATACGTAATCAGCGTGTCAAATTTTGTCGTGGGAAGCATGATCCGAAGTAAGGTAGAAGTTAGGTTTTGTTCAAAATCTCTAATGTTGAGAGGGTAGACATTGAAAGAACGTCGAATAAACAAGTTGCAGGTGGAGCCTCATGTTTGTCGACATGGTGTCACCAAACGCGACTAATGTTGTCAAAACGTGACAATGGTGATCTAGCGGGTTCAGATATAGAGGTTTAAGGACGTCGCTTACAGGATGTCACCAAACGTGACATTTGAGTCCTGGTCAGCAAGTCAAACAGATTTGTTTCTTATTCAGTATACCCCCTATAAACTATACCCATAGCTTCTTGTATCCCTAAGATCTACGAAAATTAATAAGAATTTCTCTTTGGTTGTGGATTAAACCAACAACAATATTAGATATAACCACGTTAAATTCCTTGTGTTATTTACATTTTTGCATTATTTTTCACATTTACTTTGTTATTATCTGTCTCTTGTTGGTTAGGTGATAACCTAGGGTTATCAATTTCTTTTGGAGGCTCACTTAAACTCCTAAAAATCATAGAAGTTTTCAACCAAGACGTTGGGGTTTAAGGAATTCAAGTTCTTTGATGAGCAGTGATGAACAAATGTGTTATGAAGTATTACTTGGTTCGTGCTATAAATCAAACAATTCATATATGATGATGATGAACAAGATGAATAACAGAATGATGAATTTGTAATAATCAAACCACAATTTCTTGCCAAATGTATTACAAAGTCTCACAACTTCTTGAACTATTAACTTGTTTTAGATCTCTGGTTTGCTATTACCTTTCCCCGCCCCAGGATTTCTAGTAGATAGTCAGATTTTCACCCAAATTTCTTAAATTGTGAGTTTTTCTATTTGATTGGAAACATATATATATATATATATATATATATATATATATATATATATATATATATATATATATATATATATATATATATATGATTTAATAGGATTCAATTACTTTGTGTGTGTTCTTCGAGGTCTCAAAGTATGTGTAAATTGATAAAAGGATCCAAAAGTACAAGTGTAGATGAAGATGAAGAGGTGTAGATGAAGATGAAGAGGGTATTTATAAGCCTATATGTGGTAATAACTTATACAACACATACTTATAATACCAAAGGGTTATTGATCTAGAGGTATCATGACCTTTTCAACCATGAGGTTGAGGGTTCAAATCCTGCTGTAGATATATTCGTGGACTACTGTATATAATTGTGTATCAGTGTATTATTCTAAAAAAAATGCAGCACACATTATTATAATTTCTAACAAATTGTGAAGGCTAATTGTGTATATAGTGATAGATGTGTGGCTGCGCGAGTATTTGTCTTTCTAAAAATATACACTTGAAGATAGTCCTAACAATATGTTTGGTGCATTTGAAAATTAAGTATACGTATAGAAGGAAAATGTTCAAACTATATGCTACGAAATAGAGGTCGTAGTATTTCTTTCCCAAACTCTTGGCTTTTGAAACGCTTGTAATTCTCTTCAAGCGTCTTGCTAGAGAGTGATCTTGCTAGAGTATATATATATATATATATATATATATATATATATATATATATATATATATATATATATATATATATATATATAATCAACAGGGAAGCACTTTTTTGAGGGGAAGTAATTTTTTTCGTCAGGCATTAAGATCACATGAAAATATGAACATTTAAAAAAGACACTTTGTGATCAATGTTATTATTTTGGCGGTAAAACACTCGAAGAAAAAAATGAAAACATTCAATGCATTGAATATTTTGATTCTGAGTTTTTTTAAGGGGTTAGAAATTAGGGTTTAGAAATTATGGGGTTAAAAATTAGGGTTTAGAAATTAGAGTTTTGGGTTTAAAAATTAGGGTTTAGGGTTTAGAAATTATGGTTTAGATTGAATATTTTGACACGAACGGTTTAGAGTTTAGGGTTTTGGGTTTAAACCCAAAACACTAAACCATAAACTCTAAATCCATAAATCCTAAACTCTAAATCGGGCTAAATTTTAAAAAAAAACACTTCACACAAGATGAAAATAAAACGATGCAAATAAACTCAGAATCAAAACATTCAATGTATTGAATGTTTTCATTTTTTTTCTTCGAGCGTTTTACCGCCAAAATAATAATATTCGTCACAAAGTGTCTTTTTTAAATGTTCATATTTTTACCTAATTTTGATGTCTGAAAAATAAAATTCGAAAAAAATCAAAATTAAAAAAAAATTTACTTTGCCCCACTTTCCCCCAAAAAAGTGATTCCCTCTTGATTATGACCATATATATATATATATATATATATATATATATATATATATATATATATATATATATATATATATATATATATATATAAAACCAAAAGTTTTTTGAGCCTTGTGGTTGAAAGTTATTTTAGGATGTTTGCATTATTGATTTCGGTGGTAGTTGGGACGAGCACTTACCTTTGGTGGAATTCTCGTACAATAATAGTTATCATACTAGTATTGGAATGCCACCTTATGAGATGCTTTATGGGCGTAGGTGTCGAACCCCGATTTGTTGGGGTGAAGTAGGATAAAAGGAAATCGGGAGTACCGATTTGGTCTTAGAGACGAATAGCAAAATTGATGTGATTCGAGAGCATTTGAAAAAGGCTCAAGATAGGCAAAAGTCGTATGCCGACAAACGTAGAAGAACGATCGAATTTCAAGAAGGTGACATGGTGATGCTTAAGGTTTCGCCATGGAAAGGTATTATTTGATTCCGGAAACGAGAAAAATTAGCTCCTCGGTTTATTGGACTATTTAAGGTTTTAGCTCGTGTTGGTGAAGTCGCGTACCGTTTGGAATTACCCGAAGAGCTTGCGGGGATCCATAACACATTTCATGTTTCCCATCTCCGTAAGTGTCTTGCGGATGATTCATCTTGGGTTCCATTAGACGAGATCGAGCTAAACAATAAGTTAGAATATATTGAGGAACCGATTGCCATACTTGATGAGAAGGTCAAAATGTTGAGACATAAAGAGGTTAGGACTTTTAAAGTTCAATGGCGTCGTAGTAAGGGTTTTGAGTTTACTTGGGAGCCCGAAGAGTTTGTGTTGGTTTATCTTCCTTCTTGTCATGCGGCTTGGATCGCAAGGACGCGCTCCGATTCAAGTGGGGGAGAGTTGTAACATCCCGTTTTTCCCGTACATATTTAAAGGTACAAACTAAATTATTAGCACGATTATACATGTTCGTTTATGTGATTAAATGAGCTAAAGTGTTAGTTTATGAGTAAATGTATAATTATATATATATACGTGAATGCGTGCGTATGAGTATAGATATAATGCGTCGCGATGGAGTTGAGTCGTGCGAGACTTAAGGTTGAAGCTTAGGCGTGCATAGGAAGTGTGAATGAGGTGTGCTAGTTGTTCGAACCATCGTTTTGTGTTAAATGGTCGAAGTGACCAGGCTCAGGCAAACGCCGCGCCGCGACGAACAAAGCAAACCTGGATCAGAGATTGGGTTAAGAACGGCCTATTTTCCCTTTATGTGTCGCGCCGCGACGACTAAGGCCGCGCCGCGACAGTTCTGCTGAACTGGTGTCGGACTTATCTCAATTTAAGGGATTTTAAGGGGCAAAATGGTAAATTGACATGTGGATATGATGGGAGCATTAACTCTCCACCACATATCCATTTAATTCATTTCTTTTTCTCTTTTCTCTGCATTTTCTCTCCCAAAACTTAAAACCCATTTGGATTAAAAGTGAGATTTGAGAGTGAAGGATTGAGGGTTGATCTTTGGAGCAAGAATTAAAGTTGTTCCTTGTGTCTCTAGCTATGCGTTGATAGTCTCGGTAAGTTCTAACCTTATGATCTAAGTTTTAATTGGTTCATGGCTAGGGTTTTGGTTACTAGAGAATTGTATGACCCATTTGAGGGTAAAATGGGTGAGTTTGGGTATGTTGTTGTAATGAAACCCTAATAGCCACAATCTAGGGTTTTGGCCTAGTTATTTGAGGTTGTAAGTGTCAATTGGTGTTGTTAGTCACTAATGCACTTTAAGAATTATGAAAGAAGTGTTAATGGGTAAGTTTGACTTGATATTGAGTCTAAGTAATATAAAATGGGTCAAAATGTACTAATTGACCTAATTAGATGAAATGGGTATGGATTACCCTAAGTTTTGTGTTAATTGAAGTTAATAGACTTTAATTCACTAGTCTTAGTGATTAAAGTCGAGTCTTGGCCATTTATGGGCGGTTGTGAGTAGTTGAGTCATTTAATGAAAAATTGGTCATTAAATGCTCAAGTGGGAGTATTGTGGTTAATCCCACTAGTTGTGAAATTAAATGTGCACTTAATGATTTAGGTACATTGCGTTGAAGCTCGAAAGTGCTAAATCATCATCCTTGTGACAAGGTGAGTGGAATAATTATACGTTCATGTATATGGCGTGTTTATTTGTGAATGTTATGGTATGAACCATGTGCCGGTAGTGCCATAACATGTATGTGACGGATATAGGATGTGAACCACGTGCCGGTAGCATCGAGTGTGAACCACGTGCCGGTAGCACTATAAAATGAGGCGTGAACCACGTGCCAGTAGCGTCAAAGTGTGAACCATGTGCCGGTAGCACTATAAAAGAGTGAGACTCAAATGCGTATGGTGTGAACCACGTGACGGTAGCACCATAGCGTTATGGTTAACCATATTGAGATTGCTGCTTTTGTTTAGCATATTATATATATACTGAGTTGAGTATATGCTAATGAAGTGGTGTGATAATGTACGACTTGCTAGTGTTACGGGTATGTTGACATGCTATTTGAGTTACAAGTTCGTATGAGGTATTTGGTAATGTGATTGCAAATGGATAGGTTATATATATATGTATGTATAATTGTTGCACTCACTAAGCATTGCTTACCCTCTCGTTGTTTACCATTTTTATAGGTTCCGGCTTGGACAAGGGTAAGGGCATACGTTTGGACTAGTGGTCTCCTGCTTATGTTGTCGGGGGTGCTTTTGGCATAGCTTTTGAAGTTTGGCCTAACGTTTTGGGTAGTTTAGCCCCAAACCGTGATCGAGTGTTGTTTGGATTATAAACTATCATTGTAGTGGGTCAAACTTGTATAAAACTTAATTAATGGCCTTCGTGTCTTTTGTAAACATTTAAATTGATGTACGTTTAAATGGAACTTGTGGAATGGTTTACATATTTAATTGGCGCGTAAATGTGTATTATATAAAAAAAAATTATCGTATGGAATACGGGTTGGGTTGTTTCAAAATATAACTATTATAATATTAATTAATAATGACGACTCCCTCGAAAACCCTTATTTTGCTGAAATAACAGACAACTTTTTTAAAATTAAACTCACGGGTTACACTTTTATTTAAAAATTAATTGTATATAATAATTGTAAAATAATACTCCTCCATCTTATATAGATAATCCAATATTTCATTTTGGATTGTCCCAAGTTAATAGTCCACTTTCATAGATAGATAAGAATAATGAATTAAAGTTTTGTTATGCCCCTAATATATATGAATATGAATATGATTAAAAAGGAAAGAAGAAGTAAGGGTAAAACTGAAAAGTAATCAGAAAGTACAGTACTTTTATAACATTTCCTCAATACCACGGGCTCTTAAATTCAAAAGAACTTTTAAAATTTATCAATACCACAGACTCTTAAACTCAAAAGAATAATTGTTTAAAAAAATAAATTAATTTTGCACAATTATTTTATCTACCATGACGTGTCAATATCTAATTAAAAGTTTTTAAGAGGGAATCACTTTTTTAGGGAAAGTGGTGGGAAATAAATTTTTATTTTTATTTTGGGCTCTTAAATTCAAAAGAACTTTTAAAATTTATCAATACCATGGACTCTTAAACTCAAAAGAATAATTGTTTAAAAAAATAAATTAATTTTGCACAATTATTTTATCTACCATGACGTGTCAATATCTAATTAAAAGTTTTTAAGAGGGAATCACTTTTTTGGGGAAAGTGGTGGGAAATAAATTTTTATTTTTATTTTTATTTTTATTTTTTGTTTTTTTGAATTTTTTTTTTTCAAACATATTAAGATCACATGAAAATATGAAAATACACTTTGTAATAAATGTTATTATTTTGACGAGAAAACGCTCAAAGATATAAATGAATATTATATACAATTATTTTTTGAATTAAAATATAACCCGCGAGTTTAATTTTAAAAAGGTTGTTAATCATTTCAGCAATACAAAGGTATTCGGGGGAGTCGTCATGTATAATTAATATTATAATAGTTATCTATGTATGTTCGTAAATATTTTACAAAATTACGATATAAAAAAATTGTAGACATTAATGATATAAGTTGTAGACATTAATGATATAAAAAATTGTAGATATTAAGTTACTAACACCACCCAAAACTATTTTTAAAATTTGGCAACACCACTAACTCTTAAACTCAAAAGAACTTTTAAAATTTGTCAACACCACGTGCTCTTAAACTCAAAAGGAATTTGTAAAATTTGTCAACACCACGGGCTCTTAAACTCAAAAGAATGTTTAAAATTTGTCAACACCACAGGCTCATAAATAATTATTATAGTTTTTCTATTTTTTTAGTATCGCTATTTACCTACTAATACAAACTGCAAATTACATTTTTTTCACGGCTTTTTACACACCCGTGCAACGCACGGGCTCAAAAACCTAGTGTATATATATATATCTGTACATATATATAAACCAAAAAGTTTTTCTTGATTGTGGTTGAAAGTTATTTAAGGATATATATATTTATAGATTATTATATATATATATATATATATATATATATATATATAGATGTAATTTATTAATACTAATAAAGATATAGTAAATATATTAATACGTATAGAATTTCCTTACTCCAACAATAGCTTAAGTCATCACCACTTAAAATATCATATACGTACAAGTATATATATAGCTAGCAACTGAATCATATCACATTTCATTTTCTTTATTTTTTATTTTTATTTTTTTTATTTTTATTTTTTTTACAATTGTGAAATGTAGAAAAATGGACAATAATAGCACACAAGCACATTAATCATGTGTGCTTAGTTTATTAAATTAACTAAAGTAATCGATGTACTATTAATAAAAATGAATTTTATTAATTTATTTAATAAGGAGTAGTTAATAATAAAATTATAACTAAATTAATTAAATAACTAAGTTAGGTTTTTACTGATTAATACTATTAATAAAAATGAATTTTTAAAATTTCTCAATATCACGGGCTCTTAAGCTCAGAAGAATAATTGTTTGAGAAAATCAATTAATTTTACATCGTTATTTAATCCACCTTGCAAAGCACGGGCTATAAAACCTGTTACATCAAAATTATAAAGTGATTTTTTACTATTTCAAAACTATCGTGTAATGCACGAGCTACATACACTAACTATTTTATAAAGTGTTAGCAATTTAGTAATTTTATCAATTATTATTATTTTGTTAAATATATTAGCTCTAAAAAATACTCCGTAATTGTTTGATAAACTCAATTAATTTTGCACGGTTATTTACCCACCCGTATAACGCACATGCTCTTAAACATAGTATATATATATATATATATATATATACACACACACACACACACACACACACACATATATATAAATCAAAAAGTTTTTCTTATACTTTTACACTTTTATTAAAAATAATTTTATATAATAATTCTAAAATAATAATGTTTTCCATGACAAATTTTTAATGTAATCTAAATATTACGTAGTATATAATTTATTTATTAAAAAAAATATTAATGGTGAGAAAAAAATACATTAAGTTATTAACACCACCCAAAACCACTTTTAAAATTTGTCAACACCACGGGTTTTTAAACTCAAATGAACTTTTAAAATTGGTCAAGACCATAGGCTCTTAAAAGGATTTTTTAAAATTTATCAACACCACGAGCTCTTAAACCCAAAAGAATTTTTAAATTATCAACAACACGGACTCTTAAATAATTCATATACTTTTACTATTTTTTTGTATCGCTATTTACATACAAATATGATTTGCATATTACATTTTTTTTCACGGTTTTTTACACACCCGTGCAACGCACGGGCTTAAAAACCTAGTATATATATATATATATATATATATATATATATATATATATATATATATATATATATATATATATATATATATATATATTTATATTTAAAAACGCATTGATTGAATTTTGCTTAAAAATCAACCTAAAGATTGACTTGTGTATCATGACCTATACTTTTAATATTCCTTTTCATGTATTTTTTATTTATTAAAGCACCCATACTCGTAGTTGCAAGTTTTCTCAACTTCGTCCTTTCGCACTTCAGCCAAATACACACGTGTTTCAAATTTTTTTTTTTTAATTAATATTGAACATTCATCAATGATAAGGATCCGCGGTTATTTTAATCTTTTTAAATACACGTGTTTCAAATTTTTAATTACTATTGAACATTCATCAATGATATGTGGTTATTTTAATCTTTTTAAAATGCCCATTGTTGGAGCTAATAACTAGCAAAAAGTAAATTAAAACTAAATAAATAAATAAAATAAATGCAAGTGTTTTAAAGGACAAAGTTGAAAAAATTGGGAATCCACAAAGAGGGATATTAAAGAATATATCTAGGGCATGCTTGGTTGAAAGAGGGAATGAGAATGGCAATGGAAAAGGGAATGGTAATAGAAATGGAATGAGCATTCCCATTATATTGTTATTGCTTGTTTAATGCTTTTTAATAATGATGATGATAAATACATACAACTAATAAATAATAATAATAATAATAATAATAATAATATTAATAATATTAATATTAATAAATGATGATAATAATATTAATATTAATAAATGATGATGATAATAATAATAATAATAATAATAATAATAATAATAATAATAATAATAATAATAATAATAATAATAATAATAATAATAATAATAACTTGACGTAGTTACCTTCTGAATTAGATTACGTAATTCATCATGGTTAATTTACAGAATAATAATAATAAATAATAAATATTTATAATATAAAACGTAAAATTTTACAATTACAATAAAATATTTATATTTATTAATATTAATTTAAGAGAGTCAAAAGCATGGAAGTTTTGGTTACAAAACGTGAGCCGTAAATTTTGGTTTAAGTTGATATATAATGATTACCAGTCCTTTCAATTTAATGGTTAATGACCCATTAACTAGTTTTAGGTAATGAGGATTCCTATTATAAACTATCAAGCACCTTCAATTATAATCATACTCATTCCTTATGGTTCATTACCCCCAACCAAGCATGCCCTTAGTTCATAGAAAAATATGGTATGAGGAGGGCTTGATCTCTAGTAGCAAATCCGCTTTGTAAAATATCCTCTGATCACTGCTTAATTACTGGTGATTCGGAGGGATCCCCTCTGCTTTACTTTTTTCCGTTCCGAATAAATGGTTTAATCTATTAGTTTTGTATACAAAATAATTTATTCTATGATCTATTTATTTCACTTCTCTTCAACGCATCCCCCATCTGCGAATCTACCATTCTCAAAAATTAGGTTTGATTGAAAAATCCATATAAGTAATATAACTATAAAAAATTGATTCGAAAATCAAGAAAAAGAATAATGACTTTCGTCATACTCTGCGCAGCTACGATAGATGTAACGTCACGGGTTCATTCTTAGCGGATCAGCGGATCATTATGATTATCTGACGTGTCAGGAAAGAAAACATAGACACACGATTTGATGGTAGACATTTTTGATTGAACTATCGGAGACATAAATTCCAAAAGTTGCTGCACTTTTTACTCCTCTTATGTGTCGCAACCAAAAATGTCGCCGCCACCGAAAACGGCATGACGCCGCCACCGAATACGGCATGTCGCCTCCAGTGAATACTACGGGCGTCGCCGAAACAATGTGTCGTCGCCAACACCGAAACGGTATGTCGTTGTAACCATTAAATACGGTTGGTTTCTTTTCTTTAAAGGTTCTCACCAAGTTTCTCATTCAATTTGATCGCTCATCTTTCTTCCATTCAAACTGGGGGCATATAGAATGATAATCAAGAATATATTTGTTAGAGATTATTTAGTAATCATATTTAGTTATTAGTTAAAATATATCCTTATTATATTGATATAGTTTCCATCTATAGTTTGTGTTATTTGTTTAAAAGTTATCTTGGCCTATAAATATACCATCTTACAATCAAGGTTTTAACTCTCAAATATTTATACTATTCATAGTGCATATACATGTGGTGGTAGAAAATTAGAAAAAATGATAAATTATGCGAAACGGATAAACCCTAAAGGAATGAAAAATGTAATCAATAATTATTGATTTGACCAGTTTTGTTACTTTTGTTACTAATCAAAGGAAGGTAGTTAACCTTTGTTTCGTGGTGCCACATGGCTAACTAACCTCATTTTTGAAAGAAAAAAACAATATATATTGTGGTTCCACCCACGGACACCCAAAACACCCCAACCCCATTATAAATGATCGATTTTTTTTTAACGACAAACGTTATAGAAAAATTATATAATTCAAGTTTCTAACATAGGGAAAATGTTAGCTGCAAAACGCAGCCAACTAGCTACATATGCATATAAAAAAACTACGTTGTTTTTGTTCTATTACCACATCTTTTTACCTATATATGCGCATCAAAAACGACGTTATTTTGGTCCTATTACCTCATCATTTTACAATACCACGTTTGACTACACCTACTTGCCATTAATTCTATAATTCTATTTTTTGTAATTTATATTGCATAGAATGAGAAAGGAATTTTTTGAGCCAATCGAAAAATTTCTTAAATGAAATTGAAATTAAAACACTTCCATAATAATGATCCCAAGTATGAGTTAAACAAATATCGAAAAATAATGATCCTCCTTTTTATCTCTCTTTCGTTGGCTAATACTCGACGCCAAAACAAAAGTTTCATCATCAAAAATGATGTACAGGTGTTAAGCTCCCAAAGTACGAGATAACCCCTTTTGATTGCTGAATCGCCAAGTGTGACCATGTGGGGTCCTGCTATTCAGGCCCGGCGAAAAGGGTAAAAGATGAACATTTGTTCAGGGCCCAATAATTTTAAGGGCTCGATACATATTTATATTTACAAAGGCCCAATATATTTTTAGACATAAGTTACCAAGCCTAAGACTTTTATAATAGTAAAGAGAACCACACCAAAGAAATCAGGCCCAAGTTTTCTTATTCATTTATAGTAAGCCGGGAATTCTATGTTTATAGAATATCTTCTCTCTTTACGACCTATGTGGGATTAAAAAAATAGTAGCTTTTCATTTACTCAATAAACATAATACAAATACAAATCCTTATTATCTCATTTATTTAAGTTGCAAATTCATTTCATTAATTGTAATCATTTTCACTACTTTTATGGTTACATATAATACATTTTTATTTAGTTTAGAAGGGAGTAACTTTAGTAAACTATAATTTTATATTTCTAGAAAACTTGCAAGATATACTTTATGACTTAATTTAAAATTTAATAATTATAGAGACATATATCTATAGATTCTATTAAATTTCTAAAATGATGAAATCATAAATAAGAAATTTCTTTTGTTAAAAAAAATTAAAAAAAAAAATTAGACACTGATGTCATTGACATTAATTAATAATTAAATATTTTATTAATTTATATTTATATTTATATTAAAAATAAACACAATTTTCAACGAATACTTGATGCGTGTTATAATAATAATAATAATATAGATATGGATAGTCAATTTTGGTGTATACATATAGTCAATTTTGGTACACAAAGTATGTATTTTTATATTGAGATTTTAGGCTATAAATACTCATGAATGCAAGCATTAAACTTGCACCATTTCTCACACTTACAAAGTGTTTCTTTCTTTCTCTCCATTATCATCTTTGTTCTTACACTTCATTATTAGTATTCTAAATCAAGAATCAAATCACTAAAGGTAGTTATAAGCCTACTGAATTATAACATCAAGAATCAAACCACTAAAGGTAGTTATAAGCCTACTGAATTATAACACGTTATCAGCACGATAATCTTAATACTAAATATGGTTGGCTCTGCCACCAAAATGATATATGGTCGGTTATACCACCAAAATGATATATGGTCGGTTATACCACCAAAATGATATATGGTCGGTTATACCACCAGAATGATATAGGTCGGTTATACCACCTGAAAAAATATATGGTCGACACTGTCGCCAAATTTTCATTTATGTTTACTAATATTTATATTTTTGTTATATAACATTTATTTATGATTGCTTACACATGGTCGACACTGTCACCTACTTATCATTTATGTTATATTAAATTTATGTTTAATGTTTATATACTTATGAATATAAATTGACTCTAATTTATCATGATGTTTGTTTTAATTTTTGATAATAGAAAATGTCGAATCTGGAAAAGCTTAAATTTACTCCTTTAGAATCAACTGGAAACAACTACATGCCATGGGTTATAAAAGTAAAAATGCATCTTAAATCAATGGGCATTCTTGAAACCATAAATGAAAACAACACTTGTTCTGAAAAAGAACAAGCTACGGCATGTTGCTTTATTCATCAACATATTGATGAATGCTTACAAAATAATTATGTGACTGTAGAAGATCCCCATGTTTTATGGGAAGGTCTCAAAAGCAGATTCAATAATCAAAGAGAAATTTTACTTCCAGCTGCAATGGAACAATGGAGAACATTAAGGTTCCAAGACTTTAAGAAAGTAAATGAATACAGCTCAGCTCTGTATAATACATGTTCACAACTTAAATTCTGTGGACATGAAATTAGTGATGCAGACATGATGGAGAAAACTTTCTCCACAATGAATGCTGCAAACATCACAGTGCAAAGAAATTTGAGAATGCTAAAGTTCAAAACATATCCTGAACTTAATTCATATCTCTTAGTTGCAGAGCAAAATGATGAGCTATTAATGAAAAATCAGCAATCCCGTCCTACTGGTACACTTGCAATCCCTGAAGCAAATACTGCAAATAATTATAAACAGGGACAAGGACGCGGGCAAGGTCGTGGTTATAATAACCATCACCATCATCATGCCAAAAGCCATAACTATGGTAGAAACCATCCTTATGGTAATGGTAATGGGCGTGGACGTGGTCGTGGTCGTGGCCGTGGTGGTCAAAGAAATAGTAATCCACGAAAATATAAATATCAACCACAAAACAAGCCCATTAAACAAGATGTTGAAGAAAATTCTTCTAAAAATTCTGAAGAATCTTGCTACAGATGTGGTAGAATGGGCCACTGGGCTAATACTTGCCGAACATCTAAACATCTTGTTAAGATGTATCAGGATTCGCTGAAAGGTAAAGAAAAGGAAGTAAATTTTGTGGATAATATTGATCCAACAGTCACTGAGAAACCATCTGATTTATATGAAGATTTCTTGAATGTTTAAGTTGTGTGTCTTTTGAAAAATAAACGATTTAATATCGTCTGTCTTTGTCATTATGTTTGCTAAATGTTTCAGTACTATCTATTTGCGTTTAAAATATTGTGTAATATTAATGTACTCACTATTTATTTCTTATATATGAAGTTCAATATGAATTTTCCTGGAATACAACATCAATCAAGTGGTGGAGATCTCTGTATAGCAGACAGTGGAACTACACACACTATACTTAAATCCGAGAAATATTTTATTGATCTAAAACCAACGGAAGGAACTATACATACAATATCAGGACCTGCTAACTTGATAAAAGGGATAGGAAAGGCAAATTTCATACTACCAAATGGTACAAAATTTTTAATAAATGATGCCTTATTTTCTCCCAAGTCAAGCAGAAATTTATTGAGTTTCTCCGACATATACCTTAACGGGTATGATTATCAGTCAGTGACAACAGAAAATGAGAAATATTTAAGTATCACTGACAAGAGTCATGTGGTTGAAAAACTGCCAAGACTTAGTTCTGGATTACATTATACACATATAAATGTACCAGAAATACATATGGTAGTTAACGAAAAATATATTGATCCTGGTGTATTCAGTTTATGGCATAACAGATTAGGCCATCCAGGATCAACAATGATGAAAAGGATTATTGAATGTACTCATGGACATCCACTAAAGGATAGAAAAATCCATCATGATACAATGGTTCCATGTACATCTTGCTCTCTTGGAAAATTGATAACTAGACCCTCACCACTTAAGGTTGAGAAAGAATCACCAATGTTTCTTGAAAGAATTCAAGGTGATATATGTGGACCAATTCATCCACCATGTGGACCATTTAGATATTTCATGGTTCTAATAGACGCATCTAGCAGATGGTCTCATGTTTGTCTGTTATCAAGCCGTAATGTGGCATTTGCAAAATTTCTTGCCCAAATTATTAAATTGAGAGCTCATTTTCCTGATTACACCATTAAAAGGGTGAGACTTGATAATGCTGGTGAATTTACATCTCAAGCATTTAATGACTATTGCATGTCTATAGGAATTGTTGTTGAACATTCTGTTGCTCATGTGCATACACAAAATGGTTTAGCCGAGTCATTGATTAAACGTTTACAGTTAATCGCTAGACCATTGATAATGAGAACAAAACTCCCTGTATCTATATGGGGTCATGCAATTTTACATGCTGCTGCATTGATTCGCATCAGACCAAGTGCAAGTCATAAATATTCCCCCCTACAACTTGCTTTTGGTCAAGAGCCAAATATTTCCCATCTTAGAACATTTGGTTGTGCAGTGTATGTTCCAATTGCGACACCACAACGTACAAAAATGGGTCCTCAAAGGAGGTTGGGAATATATGTTGGATATGAAACATCTTCAATATTAAGGTATATTGAACCTATGACAGGTGACGTTTTTACAGCACGTTTTGCTGATTGTCATTTTAATGAAACATTGTTCCCTAGATTAGGGGGAGAAATGAAAAATAAAGAAAATGATGTTTCATGGTGTGAACCTCAATTAAAGTATCTTGATCCTCGCACAAAAGAATGCGAGACAGAAGTTCAAAAGATAATGCATATACAAGAACTTGCAAATCAATTGCCTGATGCATTTACAGATACAAAAACGGTGACAAAATCATATATACCAGCAGTAAATACTCCAGCTTGAATTGAAATTCCAAAAGCTGGCAATAACGTCACTCATGAATCTTTGCCACGTCAGAAACGTGGAAGACCAATTGGTTCAAAGGATAAAAATCCTCGAAAAAGAAAATCAGCTGATAATGAAGTAAAAGAAAGTGTTCAAGAAGAACCACAAATCAGTACTCCTACTGCAGAGGAGATTGATGATGTCAATACAGAAATTGCAATCAATTATGCATATTCAAAAATATTATGGAACCGAAATGAAATGAAAAATCTTGATGAGAAATTTTCATTTAATGTTGCATATGACATCATGAATAATGATGATGATCCAGAACCAACATCTATGGTTGAATGTCAAAATAGACATGATTGGGCTCAATGGAAAGAAGCAATACGAGCTGAATTAGAATCACTCAATAAAAGAAAAGTTTTCGGATCCATCATTCTCACTCCTAAAGATGTGAAACCTGTAGGATACAGATGGATTTTTGTCCGAAAAAGAAATGAGAAAAATGAAGTTACAAGGTATAAAGCTAGACTTGTAGCTCAAGGTTTTTCTCAAAGACCGGGAATTGATTATGAAGAAACTTATTCCCCTGTTATGGATGCAATTACTTTTAGGTACTTAATCAGTCTGGCAGTTTCTAAAAATTTAGAAATGCATCTCATGGATGTTGTGACTGCTTACCTATATGGATCACTTGATAGTGATATATATATGAAGATACCTGAAGGATTTAAGGTACCAGAAGCATCAAATGCAAAACCCAAAGAAATGTATTCGATTAAATTACAAAGATCTTTATATGGGTTAAAACAATCGGGACGTATGTGGTATAACCGATTAAGTGATTACTTGATAAGCAAAGGGTATACAAATAACCTTACTTGCCCTTGTGTTTTCATTAAGAAAACAACATCCGGATATGTGATCATAGCTGTTTATGTTGATGATCTTAACATCATAGGTACAAATAAAGAGATCTATGAAGCCATTCAACTTCTAAAGAAAGAATTTGAAATGAAAGATCTCGGAAAAAACCAAGTATTGCCTTGGTTTACAAATTGAGCATATGCCTAATGGTTTACTTGTACATCAAACAACATATACTGAAAAGATTTTGAAACGTTTCAATATGGACAAGGCAAAACCATTAAGTACTCCTATGGTTGTTAGATCACTCAATGTTGAAACTGATCCATTTCGTCCATGTGAAGATCATGAAGATATTCTTGGACCAGAAGTACCATATCTTAGTGCAATTGGAGCTCTTATGTATCTTACAAATTGTACAAGACCTGACATTTCTTTTGCAGTTAATTTGTTGGCAAGGTTCAGCTCTGCTCCTACCAAAAGACACTGGAATGGGATCAAACACATATTTCGATACCTTCGAGGAACTACTGATTTAGGATTATTTTATTCTAACGAATCAAAACAAGATTTGGTTGGTTATGCAGATGCAGGTTATTTATCTGATCCACATAAAGCTAAATCTCAAACTGGATATGTATTCCTAAATGGAGGTACTGCAATATCATGGCGTTCTCAAAAACAAACACTTGTTGCTACATCGTCAAATCATGCCGAAGTGATTGCATTACATGAAGCTACTCGAGAATGTTTTTGGTTGAGATCAATGACACAACTCATTACTGATTCTTGTGGACTAGAACGCGATAAAAGTCCAACAACTATCTATGAAGATAATGCAGCTTGCATAGCACAGATGAAAGAAGGGTATATCAAAAGTGACCGAACAAAACACATACCACCTAGATTCTTCTCATACACTCAAAATCTCATTAAGGACAACCAGATTGAAATGAGATATGTGCAATCTAGCAAAAAACTCTGCTGATCTTTTCACGAAAGCACTTCCAACTGCTATTTTCAGAACACACGTTCATAACATTGGCATGAGACATGTTCAAAAGATGTAACAGCTGAAGCGATGTCTACTTGAGGGGGAGTCAACTCCATGCTGCACTCTTTTTCCCTTAGCTAAAGTTTTTTCCCACTGGGTTTTCTTTAGCAAGGTTTTTAACGAGGCAGTAATTTATAGTTGATCTTCAACAAAATAAAATTGCTATCCAAGGGGGAGTGTTATAATAATAATAATAATATAGATATGGATAGTCAATTTTGGTGTATACATATAGTCAATTTTGGTACACAAAGTATGTATTTTTATATTGAGATTTTAGGCTATAAATACTCATGAATGCAAGCATTAAACTTGCACCATTTCTCACACTTACAAAGTGTTTCTTTCTTTCTCTCCATTATCATCTTTGTTCTTACACTTCATTATTAGTATTCTAAATCAAGAATCAAATCACTAAAGGTAGTTATAAGCCTACTGAATTATAACATCAAGAATCAAACCACTAAAGGTAGTTATAAGCCTACTGAATTATAACAATGCGTTACTATAATTTTGTTAACCAAATTTTAATTTTTATTCTATTCTATTTAGAATTAATTAAAATCAATTAATTAATGTACACAAGAAGATTGGGCAATCTGGCACGGTTTTATCTTCCAATACGCACTGCCTTCCGAGGTAAGCTTTAGGTTTCTTTTATGTGTCTTTATTATCAATTTTAAATTCTCTAAACATTTCAGATTCAACGGAAGGAGCTGGATAATTTCTTCAATATCAATCGAAGGCGCTCGATTATTTTTTCAGATTCAATAGGTGACGTTCCAATATAAATTTTTGATTTTATATAATGTTTCTTCTTCTTTCTTTTAAACAATTACTTGATTGATTTGAAATTGCAAATGGGTACATGTTAATCTTATCATTGATTCTATATTTTAGTTGTAATCTGATATATCTTTTTTGATTTTGTATTTAGGGTTCTTTTGCTCGATTTTTTTAGTTTAGGGATTTTAGTTTATTCATTTGAATTCAGATGCTCGGAAATTCATACATACATTAATGACTAGCAGTCAAAGGCATATATCTTGAAGAACTAATAAAATCGATTTATAACCGCAAACCGATTACCCTTGTAATAAAATTCGTATCTGGAGGATGAAATCTCGAAAATGTACTCTTGGTGATTTTAACTGTCATTTTTGGTTTTAACTTATTTTGATTTCAGGTAATTCAGTTGTTCTTATCTTTAGTTATATTCTCTTTAGTTATCATTTTACACATATTACGGAGTATTAAATTATTGATTATCATCCTCCCTTTGTCTATTTTTCTGCATTCAATTTCTATGTTAGGGGTTATTTCAAGAATCTTGCTGGATTAAGGTTATCAGTAATTTGGTGTTTTATGGTCCTAATTTTATTTGTTAAAAGGTACAACAAGATTGTTTCTTTATTTCATGACAGGCGTTTGATAAAATGTCCGATACATGATGAGTAATATGCTATGGGTTCTGATTTACTTATAATTGTGTATGATTGAGTTTTTGCTAAAATATAACAATTTAATGGAATAACAACGCTACAATCTGATATCACCTTTGACATTGGTGCAGATTGTTGTATATTTACCCTACTACTGCAAATGGTTGTTTAACTGCACTATTTGTAAGTTTCTTATGTATTGCTCATTTTGATGTATTGCTTACGATTTGTGAAATTTTGAGTTATTGTTCCATCTTTGTGAAATTTAATTTGTTGTGCCATTACCAAGAACCGTAAGACCATATACTTAAAAAGAGATTTTAAATTTGACTTCTTTTATGTGTAATTGGTTTACCAATTTATGCATTTCTTGAGGACTACAGCCTGTTATTATTTTTGTTAAAAAAGTTGTGTATCATTACTGTGCTAGAACTAACCAAACATTGAAAGAGTGGGAATTGAGTAGAATTATGTTTTTAAAGAAGCTTAGTAGTTGGGTCCTTGGATTAAGAATTGCATTGATTGGATTATACTATATTTAGTCTATTAGTCTATATGGTATGGTGTGATATTTAGTTTAATTTATTTAATGCCGACATAATGAGCATGAGCAGATTAATAGTGTTTTGTTCTGTACTGGTACCTTACAACAGCTCTACGGAAAATCGTACCAACAGGTTTCATATTATGTATTTTGATTAATCTTGATTTTGAAGTACCATGGTGACTTGGATCAACTTGACTTCGTGAGTGAAGCTTTGGTTAATGATAACAAAGTTGATCACGAGTATTTTAAGAAGGAACTGTTGTTTTCTTTTAAAGTAATAGTAAGAGTGCTTATTTTAAATATTCTAATGTATTCTTACATGTTATCTTAAGGTTTTATTTCTTACCTCATTTTCATGATACAATTTTGATTGAATCTAATATTTATAAATAGTTGCAGGTTTTGTAGCTGAATTCTGAAAAATTGAAATTTTTTTAGCTCAATGGATGAAGTAAGGCAAGATACAACAGTTCATATTTTTCTTTTGGTGTTTATGGAACTTGATATTTACCTGCACGTACATCATTGAGGATGAGAATCTGCATCATAGAGTTTCGCACTAATAGTTTTCCTGTTTTGTTGTCGAAAATGTTATACGTAAAGGTTGGATGGTGACAAATTATATGATCCGCAGGTACCGTTACCTTTTTATTTGTAATCGTTAGTATCAAACAGTTTAAATGCTACTTTCAGACCAATAAAATATGATATTTTTGCGAGATGCAGTTTATGAAATATGGCAAATTTAGTTTTGGAGGGTGCATTTTACTTGATTCTTGATTTTAGTGTATTTTGTTAATTAAGGTATTTTGACTTGATTTGTGAGGGCTGTGGTTTTGGACAAAAGATGGGAGGGTATTGATTGAAAAGGGGGAAATTATGCAATCATCACTTAAAATGGCAAATTATTTTTGGGTAATGGCAAATTAGCACTCATATATACTTCAGTTATTATTAATACAAATTAATCAAATATGATGTTTTATATACTTGAAAAAGGGTAATTTTGTTAGTGGGTTTTTAGTATTTTCATTGTTTCATTTTAATTTTTTGTATTCTTATAGGTATTCGATGCTAACAAATTAATGATGGTTTCAGTGTAGGTAAGCATGCTTTATAAAGAGTACAAGAGGTTTTCATTAATATTGATAGGGAAGGGAATAGTACTTATGGTGAGCTCTTTCTCCTTTAGTGCTTTAAATACTAAAATGAGTTGCACATTACACTAAAGATCATATGGTAAAATGATATTGTTTTACGTATTAATTTTTTTTTAAAACTAATTAGTTATTCTAGAAGTGGCACTAACTTGATTATAATCTTCAATTGTTTTGTTCAAAGCTTGAGCAAAAAGGTTAATTATAAAATGATAGTAGTTTTTGTGTTGATCACGTTGATCATTAATCCTTTTGAAATTATATCCCATTCTTTTCTCGTTGCTTTTAAAAACTTCTAACATTGTTTATCATGTTTATTGTTTGATATTTTTGGTAGTGGGTATTGTTGGGAAGCCTTTAGTTTTACTCAAGTATATTGAAGATGTGGTACTGAAGTGAACTTTTATATTAATCTGTGTTTTTGTTCGCCTGTTAATTGCTAATTTGAGAGGTTGATGAACAGATGTGCTATGTAATTTAATGGTTGGCTTCTCGGGAGTTGCTTGATCTTGCTCTCAATTTCTGGCTTAGTTAATGTCATTCACGTGTTATTTACTTATATTATTATATTATATTATATTATATTATATTATTATCTATATATAATAGACAAAATACTATTTCACTATTCCCTAGTAATAATTAGGGGTATTTTCGTCATTTCACCTTTTTTTTGTCTCCAACGATAAAAGAAACAACTTTCGTAAAAGAACTAACTCTTTAATGTTATCAAAAGACGTCGAAAAAAATTCTTTTTTACAAAAAATTCAACTAACTTTTTTTTTTCTCTCTTTTCTTTCTCAACGATAAAAGAGGCAACTTTCATAAAATGAACAACTCTTCAATGCTACCAAAAGATGTCGAAAAAATTATCTACGTATACTAATAGACAAAACACTATTTCACTATTCACAATAGTAATTAGGGGTATTTTCGTCATTTCACCTTTTTTTTTGTCTCCAACGATAAAAGAAGCAACTTTCGTAAAAGAACCAACCCTTCAATGTTATCAAAAGATGTCGAAAAAAAATCTTTTTTACAAAAATTCAACTAACTTTTTTTTTCTCTCTTTTCTTCCTCAACGATAAAAGAGGCAACTTTCATAAAATGAACAACCCTTCAATGCTACCAAAAGATGTCGAAAAACATTCTTTTTTACAAAATAGATCAACTAACTTAAAAAAAAAAAAACTAAAATAAGCAACTTTCACAAAAGGAACAACCCTTCACCGAAAAAAAATCTTTTTTACAAAATAGATAGACTTTTTTTTAACTCGCATTCAAAACGGAGCTCCCGGCACGAAGCGAGGGCTCCACAACTAGTTATCTCAATTTCAAATTAACTAAATTTATATGTTATTGCATAAATTGAATTTAATATACTAATGTTGGTTTCCCTAAGAGTGCTCCCAACGCATCGTCCTCAACCTCCGCCCACCCCCGCCCACCCTGGGCGCCGTTGGCACCAGAGCCGCCCAGGGCCCGCCTAGGAGCCGCCCAGCTTCTTTCATCCAGGTGAATTACTTTGTTCAACATAATTGAGGGCGAAAAAAATGGGTTTTTTGACCCGTTGAGAGCCACCAACGGATACATTCACCTCCAACGGCTCCTAACGGCTCTTTTTTTTTTTTTTCCAACGCATCGTCCTCAACCTCCGCCCACCCCCGCCCACCCTGGGCGCCGTTGGCACCAGAGCCGCCCAGGGCCCGCTTAGGAGCCGCCCAGCTTCTTTCATCCAGGTGAATTACTTTGTTCAACATAATTGAGGGCGAAAAAAATTGGGTTTTTTGACCCGTTGAGAGCCACCAACGGATACATTCACCTCCAACGGCTCCTAACGGCTCTTTTTTTTTTTTTTTTTTTTTTTTTTCTTTCTTTTTTTACTCTATTTATACTCAACATTCCAACCCCATTTTACACACAACTTTCATATTACTTCTACATTTCTAATATTTTTTCTCACATCTATCACCAAAAAAATGAGTTCCAAAAAAACACCAAACAAAGGAAAAACGAAATGCTAATGCTTGCTCGAGACAAAATTAAGAAAAAATATGCGAAGAAATTGCAAAACATGAACGACGACGAGGAGTAGTTTGATTATTTAGTTTTCTAGTATTTTTTTTAATTGTCGTAATCTTTTAATTTTAAATTTTTGTAATGTTTTAAATTTTAATTATTGTATTTTTTTAATTTTAATGAAATGGTAGTTTTATGTTTTTTATTTTTAATTTATCATATAAATATAAATATTAATAATTATTTGATAATATAAAATAATTCAAAAATAAAATAAAAAAATGGAAGGATGAGTGTCTTTGTTGGGAGTGTTTAGTCCTAGGTTTAGTCATGGGAAGGAAGTGAGATGGAGGTGCTGATGTGGCGCTGAATGGTTGGTTAGTCCTGGAAGACATTGTGTCATGGTTGAGAGCACTCTAAGAAAATTATATATTTCTTTTAAGCAAACCCGTGAATTCACGGGTCTTTTAACTAGTAATCAGCTATAATGCTATTGTTGAAAATTCGTAGTTAGTCTAACTCAATACGACATGTTACATATAACTACCATAACTGAAATCCTACTTTAAAATGTTTTTCTTCACTTAGAAAACGTATAAACTATTTTTCGAGTGATCTTTTTTTAGAATATAATTCAAAGTTTATCATCTTAGCCTAAAGCTATGGGGCATATCTCTATATTTTCGCTCAGGGCATCAAAATTCGTAGGATCGGCTCTGCTCCTATTCATAAGTTACTAATCAAATTAATTTTTTCATAACATGAACACTAATTCGTAAGGTGTGTGATTCTTCAAATCTGGATGGTCCAATGAGTAATTCCAATTGATAGATGATTCGATAAGCCGGTACGTCTCACCAAACTAATTAAAACAATAAAAAAAGAAAATTGATATCTCGGACACTCCTAGGACGGGAACCACCAAGGATAAAGGACGTCGTTTTAATATGTATATATGTAAGCAAGTTGGCTGCACAAATTTGCAGCTAATATTTACTTAAATGGTTAACCTGCTCATAACGACTTAGAAAATCCTTAAAAAAATATCGTGGAGTTGAGCTAGGGTTCACTAAATTGACTCCGAACACATGACAAAGAAAATATATTATGCATAAATATGGAATTTAGTTAAATTAATTAATTAATGACCTGTGCAGACATGAGGATTTCACCAAATGGACCCTCTGCAAGCTTTTGGCGGCAACTTTCATCTCCAATCATATTTTCCATCTCATCCAGAAGATGATGAGGCTGCAATATGCCCTTCCCTTGATCCACATATCTATAACATCAAATATCAAATCAAATATACCATACCATTGCCTTTCAAAAAAAAAAAAAAAATATACCATACCATACCATACCATTTATATTTATAAACTTAGCAAATTAAATACTCTACTACAAAAATTTATTGAATTTAATTTAATAAACAGGTACGTACCTGGAGAGTAGAGAAACGATGTCGTTCCGATGAGCGGAGAGGGTTTCAACAACACGCTCTCGCATACTTGGTACTCTTGTAAATTTAGGTGTCACCATTGATCCACGTAATTCTTACTGTTTTTCTTTTATATATAAATGAAGGAGCTAAGGAGCTATCTTTCTGTTTATTAAGATTAATGAAAATGATTACTGCTGGTGATGAAAATCGGTGATATCTGCATAGATAATATATAGAAATATATAGTGGGAGTGAAGATAAGAATTTAAGTAAGTTCTCTGTTGGAACTTTACAAAGATTCAACCGTCAACATAGCTTTTAGTTATAACATGACATGTGTCCTGCAGTCGTGTTAGTGCATGCAATCCTCGGTCGCAAATTAAATATACTTTACAGTCCCATTGATTAAATATTTTTTGTAACAAACCGTGGACAATTTTGCTATTACTTAGATCAATTTTATCATTATCAACTTCAAATCAAATACAAACACAACTAGCTTAAGACCCGCGGAATCGCGGGTTTATGCAATAAAGTTGTGAAGTATAAATTTGTTTGTGTTTAATCCTGTAAGAAATTTTTAGAAACTATGTATAATAAACAATTGATGGTTGAAAACTTGAATGTCGCCTAAAGTCTATAAGTTCGCTGGATTTAAACTCCTAAGTCGTATTTCTATCAAAACTGAAGGAGTATTATTATTTTAGTGATATATGTTCGTAATGATAGATTTCACTTTTTTCTAATTTGTGACTAAAATGGGTTGGGGATCTAGCGGGCTCATTCATTCTAGTTGTACTTATTACTATGTACCCCCATTGCGAGTTGCACTAACTGAGAAATAACGCATTGGGTTGTCTTCGTTTGAAAAATAAGAGACTTGCTAAATCGATGATCGACATTAGTTTAACTTCAACAAACTTTTGAAGACACTTTTTGACATTTTAGGTGGTTTATAATCTTGGTTTTTATCTTCATAACCATCTGCAATAGACTTCCATAATATAGGAGCCTTAGTTACACTTAGTTATAGTGTCTCTCACAATTTTATATACTTTTACACTTCTCTTAATAAGGGGTAAGATAGGTTTGCGTCAAAATGAACATTTATGGTATGGGTCAAAATGAACCGGCAACGGGCCAAAATATATTCAGATAGTATGATATCAAGGTTTGATGTAAAAAATATACAATCTTTTCAACTCTATCACAAAATTAGTAGTAGACTTGAATTAACAGTTGCTAACTTCATTGAAAGGAACTACATAAACAATATGAAAAAAAGTTAGATTATTGAATGTCTAGGTGATCAAAAACCGGAACGTTTATAAGAATCTTATGTTACCTCAACTTGTCTTTTCAACGATTGTACGTAATTGATCATTTCATCAAGCATAAGTACTTTTCCAGTAACCTAAATCATCAAAAAGACCACATATTAGCTGCTTTTCTATATAAAATCATCAAAATACTCAAGGTTTGCATATTAAAATATAGATAACTTTTAGCCATTTTCAGTCACTTCAATTGATCAAAATTGACTTATTAGCATGGAAAATGATCAAAGTTGAAATTTTTCACCTTGTCACAATTTGGTACAAGATTTTGAGGAAGCTTCATTCTTTCACTAATTTTCTCTCTTCTAACCTAAAAATTATACACAAAGGTGGAAACTTTATTAGCACCAAAATCTTGAAATTATTCTTTTACCATAATTAAATAACTAATTAATAAAATCATTCCAAAAGCTTACTCTTACTGCTAAACTATGGCTATCAGTAGCTTGCCCTCTTCTTGCTCTAACATGAATATAATCCTTTGGTGGCTCAGGTAACTTTGTATCTTCTTCCATTTTGCCACCACTTTCTTCATCTGTTTCTTCAGTCTTTTCGAATTCGAATCATCTTTGACTTTTTCTTCCTAAAAAATAAAAAGTTTCAATTTTCATCTGAATTCAAATAGAAAATTTAGTGATTCTATCTGGTATTATGTAATTCATATGAGTTTATTACCTTTTTTGTAATTTCCTTTAAAGAACTACCTTTTCTTTTCCTGGACTTCGAATCTTTATGATTCTTGAATCCAAGTTCCCCACTTGGAATTTGCTCCGAAACACTTCATTAGAATTTGCAGCAGAGTTTGATAATTTACTCAACTTCATATTAATCTCTTCCGAATTCATGTTCTTTTCAAATCCAACCTGAAAACGATCGAATTTCTATGACGGACTACTCGAAACTCGAGGGAATTTTCCGGTACTCGGCACCAGCGAAGAATTATTAGAATTCAACACCAATTGATCACTTCTACCATTAGAACTCCTACTACCGAAACACGATGGGACTCAATTTTATAGAAATAATATAAGTCATGAGTAAAAATTGTCAATATATAGAAGACATGTTTAAGGACCGAGGCGTCTTTTGAACCAGAGGCAAAAACTTGTATAAGTTTTACTGACAACGGAGGAGCTGAAGACCCTAGCACAGTTTTCACACTAACCTGTAAGAAAATTAATATCAAAAAATTACAATCTGGAACCATATTCCACAAGAGAAAAGATCCATAGAAATTAATCAGGCGATTGTTAAACCCAAACTGACCCGTTACCCAATTCGTGTTTCCACCAGCTCATTTTACTAACTTTAGTTATAGGGATGAACTCATTACTTTGAAAAGACTTCCAAACCAAAAGTGAAGTCAGAAATGAAACATGTACGATGTGATGAACGATCTTTTCAGGCACCATTTTCTGCTTTAAAAGTTCACCAATTAAATATACAGTTCCTCTTAGAATGATAAAGTTTTAATGATATAGTTGGCTCCAAAATAACACAAACCTTCAACATATCAGCTGTTGTAATCCCCGAGTCAATAAGTTGACCCTTGAGAATATCAAAGTTTTCCGGAGTCAACTTGCTCGGAATAATCAAGGTCAAAAGGAGTCGTCCATAAGTTTTCAATATTCTGATACTACTTAACAAAACAAATAAATCATGCAATATTTAGAGTTTTAGTAGCTAACCCTTTAACCGTCTTCAAGATACGGTCCTTATCAGACGTAGTCCACCTGCGAACTGACCATGGGACCTCAGCTTTGACAAGAGCAGGAGCGGTCCCACCCATCTGTTCTACAATTTATAAAGTCAACTAATATAATCCAGGCTTTGACTTAAAATATCACAAAAATCGTTATAAATGGACAAATGACTACCCACTTTGTCACCTTATTTAACCCTACTAAAATACTACCCATTTTGACCACATTATTTAACCCTACTAAAAGACTACCCATTTTGACACCTTATTTTACCCTACCTAAAAAACTACCCATTTTGACACCTTACTTAACCCCACTAAAAGACTAACAATATGACTACCTTATTTAACCCTTGCTGCCTTTAATGGAAGCGTGATCACCTTAGGAAGTGCTCTAAAACTTCGGACATCCTATGCACAGTGTTATTCTGCTGCTGTACACGCACTTCCACTGATTATATTTCACAAAAGCCTAGGTACGTCATGAAGGTATCCATCTTTGTAGAGGTGTATAACTGGGTATCCATTTTTTAGCAGAAGTGAAAAGTCAACTGTTTGTCCTAAAACAGAATTGCAAGGGAGTCTTACCTCCAATTTTTGAACTAACAAAGCCTTCTTCCACCGCTTTTTCGATAAATAGATAAAATGAGTTGTAGAATCCATTCACATTTTGCAAACCAATCTGCAATAATTTCAGACGTTTTAATTGATCTTTTAGTTGAGGGTAAGCTATGAGCTTCAAAATCGAAAAGATTATTTAAAAAACGTACCGGCTTTTCATGAAGCTCTTAAAGAGTCTCATACCCACTTATTTACATTCTGGACTATTTTCAGTTCTCTCTTAGCATCTGCAGGATGACAACAATAATCCGTTTAAAAGTATTGATGACAAACTAAATTAGTAAACACAACTAAAAACCAAACTACCACCAAAAAACACATTTATAAAATTAATGCTAACGACCACTGTCAACATAAATAATCGCATACTACAAGTAACGATTAATAGCATGGAAAAAAAACCAACGAATAAAAAAACTTACCGTACAATGTTGAAATCTGATAGTATAAAGAAGCTCCAGAACCTAAAAAAGATTACGATTCAATGATAGCAATAAGCCCCAAACAGATGTTAAGACTTTTGATATTATCTGATGTTAAAATTATAGTTATAATGTCCATTCATAAAATAATACTACTAATTCTACTTAACCCATAACCTTCCAACACGCAAATATAACAAAAATCTCCATCAATATGAGCAGTGTTGCAAAACTCGGCCTACTCGGCCGAGTAATCGGCGATTAATCGGCTGGAAGATCAAAACGAGAAATCGGTGTCTAACTCGCCCAATTACTCGGTCAACGCCGGTCAACGCCGGTCAAACGGTGGTCAATGACATCGGAAAAACTCAGATCTTGCCTGAAATATTTAAAGAGGAGGAAGGAGAGCAAGAAAAGGAAAAGGAAGAAGGAGCAAGGTGAAACCTGTCGTGAATTAAGGAAGACCACAGCTTCTTGTATAGTTGACACTGTATATGAATAAAGGAAAGGAAGCGTGTCTGAATTTTAGATCTGGGAAGATGTACAGATCTTAGACACTTGATAAAAAGTGATATTTTAAATATTTTAATAATTTCTTTTTCTTTATCAAATGACACTAACAGCCCCTCAACTATTACCAAACGTTAATAATAAGAATAAATTTGATAATCACTCTTGAACCTTTGATAAAAATGACAATAACAGTCCCTGTTATTTATATATTATCAAAATATATATATTTATCTTAAAAAGTCAACGAAAGTCAACATCCGATTACTCCCCCGAGTACTCCCGAGTCGCCGATTACTCCTCAAAAACCTCCTGCCGAGTACTCCCCGAGTCGCGAGTTTTACAACCTTGAATATGAGCCTCTACTCAAATAGATCGTATGTTCTTACCACTGAAGGTGTTTCAGGCAATCCAGAATCGCAATCCGGCGACTGATAGGCCACCTTCAATTTGAGCCTCTACTCACAGTGTAGCATCAAAACATCAAAATCATATCAAAACCTACGATGTCAATAATGAAAAAAAAATATAAAAACGCATATGTGATTTAACAATTAACAATAATAAAAGATGGACTGCAGTTTTAAATACTTTAAGTGTGCCTGTAAATTTGAAATTACTCAGAATACAACACACAAC